>NC_139843.1:17213201-17763201 GCF_963691815.1 Echiichthys vipera | reverse complement strand
GTCTTGCAGATGCCATTAGGAGCAGCAGGTGGAAGCAGAGGAACACGGTTTTTCCACCGATTGTCTGTCTCATGTGCTGCTGTGAAGATATACATTAAAAAAAACAACGACACAATCTTATCTGTATAAAAGTTACCTTCTACAGCTTTAACATGCAAAGATGGCATGCTGGTACCACAGAAGCTAAAAGAACAAGTGTCCATGTTGAGCCTCTGTAACACAAGCTGTCCTGTAGCTAAAGTGCTGATAGAGTTTCGTAATTTTAGTCAATGTAAAGAAGAGGTCTGCTTTGTGAAGCTGATCCTGTATTTACATTTTCTCACGTCAGTCTAAAGCCTACTTTAAATATATAAAACAATAACAACAAAGAATCCAACACAAGCTATTAACCCCCAAAATGTATGTCACACACACACACACACACACACACACACACACACACACACACACACACACACACACACACACACACACACACACACACACACACACACACACACACACACACACACACACACACACACACACACACACACAGGCTATATTTAGACTGAGCCTGTGGGATTCACTCTGACACACTGACTTCATCAATCTTTGTCAGACTCTCAGCCTGCAGATGTGACATCAGTCCTCACATTCACAGGGAGGTGGCTGCTCATAACCCCAATAAAACACCCACCCACGTCTGTGTTGCAGGTTTTGGTGTAACTTGTGCAGAGCGATGCCCTGCAGCCCATGATACGCCTGGCACAACTCCCAGTTACAACATGATAATTGGGTTTGTGTCGTGACACGGCGACGGAGCTCTTTCGTCCTAAAAAAAGAGTGTCAGAAGCGCTTCAGAGAGTGCCGTGATAATTGAATACACACTGTGAAGCGCGGCGCTGTAATGGATGTCAGTCTTGTGCGAGTGGGTGATGAGAGAGACAAGCGTGATGAGCAGAGACAGGATTGTTCTTAACATCATCTTGGGAACTTTTCAAAGCCAGCAACGTCACGGTCTGGCGCTTAGAAATCAAATTCCAGCTGTTGTACGCCTGCTTTTTATTTCTACATCCAAAGAAAAATCCACTTCTACACTGGTTAAAATCAACTATTGGTTATTCTCAGAGCCAGTGTCTGAGTCTGTTGGTGAATAATTGTTTTATAGTACTAATCTGACCGCTAAAAGGCCCCATATTGTAAAAAAACAAGGTGTCTTTTTTGATTATAAGGAAGGTTGAGGCGCTATAAGGTTTCCTCCCTTGCTCCTTTATTGCAGGGTATTGCTGCTCCGCTCCTCCACCTACAAGACCTCCTCTCTGAACGCCTCCCCACCCTCACACCACTGCAAACACTTGCCATGCAGGAGGGGTAATCCTCCTTCCTCTTCTTCCTTGTGCACCATCGGAGGAGACCCAAAACAGAAGAAAACAACAAAGTCCCAACCTGTAACCAGTCAACATGTCAGAGCCTGATGCCTCCTCGGCGGCAGCCCACCCGCTGCCACTCACCTCCCCCCAAACCCCCGTGCAGCTCTCCTTCCCCTTCTTGAGGGAGGGCAGTCGGGTTTGGGAGAGAGAGAGGAAACCGCTGCAGCCTGGAGAGCTGCCCAGCCCACTGCCCACCAAGCGCACCCGCACTTACTCAGCGTGAGTTGGAGAGAGATTGAAACCTTCCTATCCCTTTCTTTTGTGTATTATATTTGATCGAATAATGGTTAATAATACCAGAAACTGTCATGTCATCGCTCCATTAAGATTCAAAAGCTTGAAAAATAATTATGGTGATTATTTATGACGCACTTGTGTCTCTCTTCCTGCGCAGGACAGTGCGAGCCAGATCAGGTCCAGTATTTAAAGGGGTGTGTAAAAACTTCTCCAGGTCTCAGGGTCACGGGTTTATACGCCCCCATCACGGAGGAGAGGACATCTTCGTCCACATCTCTGAGTGAGTGAATTTGTTTAGTTTCTACTTGTCATGTTACTGTGCACTGTTGCTGTGCTGCTTCCTCTTCACACTCCTGCTTTGTAAATGGTGGGTATTCTTTGATTGATATCAGTTGGTTTCAACCAATGGATACATAGAGCGTGAAAATCTGTTTCATCGATTTTGATCATCTGTCTCCAGCAAGTCCCCCAACTTTATGGAAGTCCTTGACAGTGCCGATTCAGATTTTATATTTAAGGGTCCCCTATTGTAAAAAGTTTCCATGTTTTTTTAAATTTAAATTACACATAAAATCAGGTCAAGGTGCTACGTAAATTGTGTAAAAGTATCAAAAGGCGCAATCCACAGAAGAATGCACACAGCCCATATTCAGAAACTGTGTCTTTAAACGAGCCGTCAGGGCTCCTGCAAGTTGTGATGTCACAACCACAGAGGCTTAAAGAGACATGCAATAGTGAGTGTTTCAGACAGGTATATTCAGACAGACAATATGAGATAAATCTTGTGTTTTGTTTTTTTTTACATTGAAGGATGTAAACATGTTGTAGTAGAAACCCAAAAGAGTACAATCCTGAAAATTAGCAGAAAATGGGACCTTTAAATGAGTTACCAACAACGTGTTGAATGTGTAACTTTGTTTGTGTTTCCTGGACAGTATCGACGGAGAGTACGTGCCTATGGAAGGGGACGAGGTCACGTACAAGGTGTGCCCAATCCCTCCCAAGAACCAGAAGATCCAGGCTGTCGATGTGGTGCTCACCCACCTGTATCCAGGCACCAAGCACGAGACCTGGTCAGGTCAGATCATCAGCTCCTAGACTGGAGATCCAAGCTGCAAGGCTGCACAGGCAAAGGGGGATTTGGATTTAGTTTTGAGGTTTTATGTCTTCTCGGGGTGTGAGGTTTGCCCCGAAGTTCAACCTGAGATGCCTTGGTTATGGAATGATGCTGGAGAACGTTTGAGTTTGAGATTAGGGCTGGAAATGAAGCTTTGGATGAATATCTTTGAATGTTTTTTGAAGGTCATATTTTGGGTTTGAAAGTTTTAATTTAGGGGTTGGTTTGAGGGCTGGGTGATAGAATTTCTAAGGAATATATTTTAGTTGGGAAATCAGTGGTTGTTAGGGAAGTGATGTCTTGAGTTGGACTGCAAAAGAGGCCGAATCACATTTTCAGCAAATTTGACCCAATTTAACTATAATGACACGTCACTACAGACAGGAGAGTTTGGGTTTCAAGGGACAAGCTCAATGGAGTTCTGATTTTCAATCCTGCTTTAAATTTCTTCTTTACACAAGCAACTGATGTAGATGACATGCCACCACTGCCAAAGTCATGTGACAAACATCCAATTGAAAAATGCACATCTTAGCCATATCCTGTCTGTGTTTACAAGGACAGGTGTCGATACAGAAAATAAAACAGCCCTTTTTGTTTTTCACGATCACGCTCGTGAGAAGAAAAGCTGCTCAGATCTGTCTTCACCTCACCGCCTTCAGAAAACAACCATTTTAAGGTGGTTTGAGGTACCACTGAACCCTGCTTGTGTGTGGCTGCCAAATGGAAACAATCAATGCACTTACACTGGAAAGTATCTTTGACCACGTTCCAAGTAGCTCTTAATATGTTTCAGCCTCAGGAGCTGCAATAAGCTCTATAAATAAGGACTTCCTTTTTAATATTGTAGCACTGATGTTTTTTGTCGAATTGGCAAGTGTAGAAATCCAGTATTATTGTAGCCAGCTCCTATGACGGTCTTTGTTTTGGTGGTAGAGACAGTAGCTGGGTTTAGTTTGCGCCTGCCACTTGGACACCAGGCCAGAGGGTTTTTGGTTGGTGAAGCAAACTGGAGAGGAAGGAAAGTCAGGGAACGGGCAGAGGATGGAGTGATTATCTGTAGATGTACTTGAGCACGGGTACAGTTTGATTTGAAATGTTACAAAAGCATGTGTAATCAGGAAGACCATGATTAAAGTCAGCGGTCAAAATAAAGGATAAAGGAAAGAATGGCCACATTAGATTTTAAAGGTCCCATATTGTAAAAAGTGAAATTTCGACACTGTTTTGATTATAACGCCGGCCGAGTTGCTATATAAAAACTGCAAAAGTATAAAAACACTCACTCCACAGAGGAATGCACACAGCCTGTATTCAGAAACTGTGCCTTCAAACGAGCCGTCAGGACTTCTGTACGGTTGTGATGTCACAACTATATGGGGGTGCAGAGAGTGCAGATAAGGAAGACCCGGAAATGCTGACCAATCAGAGCAGACTGGGCTTTTTTAGGAGGGGGTCTTAAAGAGACAGGAGCTAAAATGGAGCATTTCAGACAGATGGTGAATTCAGGTATATTCAGACAGACTGTATGAGAAAAATAATGTGTTTATTGAACATTAAAGCATGAAAACATGTTCTTGTAGAAACCCAACATACAATGAGTAAGATGAAAAATGAGCATGATATGGGACCTTTAAAGAGGGAGGTTTAAGGAAGATGAATTATTGATTACTATTGATTTTTAGTTGGAAGATGGGAGAGTTCAGTAAGATTCATAGGACACAGCAAACGACTGTGAAAAAAAACAGCTGCAAAAGCTTCCTGATGTAAGTTTAAAAAGACTATTTATTTATTGACTTATTTATTTTCATTTGTAACTATGAGACCATCAGGTGTTTGGTAATTCAAAGCTGCATTTTTAAGTACTTGTGCAAATGTAATCCTATTTGAATACACTGCACACCTCACTCTAATGATACTACCCTGTTAATATCCCTTTGCTACTGTCATGTCCTCACTGACAGGCACATAGAAAAACCTTTCTGAACACAAGTTTCTAATTTCTACATAATCCTTGTCTAATTTTTGAATACCAGTGTGAAAATAACAAGCAGTTTTGTTGCATTGGGAACTCGGCATGTTCTGTTTATCGTAGTTTTGTCTTAGAACACAGCTAGAGCCTTCAGAGAGGCATCGTCAGGTCTCCCGGGCTTCTTTGATTTGTCTCCATTAGTGTCACATTATAGTAACACACTGCATCTGTTTGGTTTCTTTGCTGTGACAAACGCCTATGACTGTGTTTGTGAGCACTTTTAATTTGTCAAATCACTGTGACGCCGTCTTCTGTCATTAAGATAGTTTGAATAAAACTTACTACTGTATTCACAGACTTGTGTGGAACTATTATTCCAATAATGGAGAGTATACACTGTTCTGTGCTCTTTTTTGAGTGTATTTTTGTTCCTTACTTGTGTCAGTACAAAGTGGAATCACTAGGGCGGTTATTTTGAGAGCCCCCGTAGACGAAGGTTTTGCTGTGAACCCCGTCTCAGACCTCAGAAAGTGTTTATCTGGGTTTCTGCTTTGGCACAGTGTGTTATGTCCCTGCCTTGATTTGTCTCTCTGGAATCCACTAGAGGGCACCACGGCACAAATAATCGGTTCATTACATAACTCTCTGTGAACCTAAAACACGTGTAAAAAATAAATAAATACAATGCACCAAGTACAAAGGTTCATTAGTTCAACTTATACCTCCTTGAGAAGAAACAGATCATCACTGACCTGACCTGGCAACCCAGATGCAGCAGCCAGTGTTCCCTGCTTTTATCTAAGTAAAAGCAATAATACCACATTATGAAAACACTCCAATCCTTCACTAAAAAATGTTACTGGCATTTAAAGGTTACACAATGTAAAATGTCTGTATTTATTATAAAGCAGGTTGAGGTGCCATATAAATACTGTGAAAATATTAAAAGGCTCAATCCACAGAGAAATGCACACAGCCCGCCTTCAGAAACTGTGTCTTTAACGAGAGCCGCCAGGACTTCTATGGTTGTGATGTCACAACTCTACAATAGTCTATATATAGAGAGAGTGGTGCTCCAGTGCCGTTAAGGGCCGAGCACACTAAGGACTGTAACGATAACTAGAAATATACAGGTTTGAAAATCGCTCCACACCACAACTATAACGACTGGCGAACGATAGCCAATCAAAATCCATGATCTCCCTCTCTCCCCTTGATAAATATTGTATTATTGTATCTAAAGTTAAACAGAATATGTTCTCTTTAAGTAAGCATTACAACATGATGGGATGACAACATACAGTATAACAATATGTATGAATGTAGTCTTTGTTGTTTGAAACGCTTGATTTAAATGCTGTTTTTAATTTGTTCGAGCTGAGACACAGACATATACACATGCTGGCAGACAGTGCACACAGATAAAAGCTAACAATAAACTGTGAGTGACTGAACTATTGAAAACTGAATACATTTTTTAAATTGACTACCACTTAAACTTTACAAGGGGAAAAAAATAACCATCCTGACACACACCAAAGCTGAGAAATCAATAAAAAAGACAATGATAATAAAACAAATGAAGGAAGCAAACACAATGATAAGCTTAATGAGGCAGAAAAGAGGACTTTGGTCGATTCATCTGTTTGTTTAGTTTTCAGGCATTTTCAGACTTATTATCCTCTCAACCTGAAGACTGCAGCTGTATACGTATGTCACAGGAGCTGTTGTGTGATTGAAAAGAAAACTCATCACAGCCGCATCTGATTGAACCAGAAAGAGGGTGTAATCACAGAAAAATCACAGCTACAGGGTCTACTCTTCACTGTGCTGGCATCACCTGAGCCACAAAATGACCACAAAGAGACACAAAATGACCACAAAGAGACCCAAAATGACTACAAAGAGACACTAAATGACTACAAAGAGACACAAAATGACCACAAAGAGACACAAAATGACTTCAAAGAGACACAAAACAACAACAAAGAGACACAAATTACTACAAAGAAACAGAAAATGACCACAAAGAGACACAAAATGACTTCAAAGAGATACAAAACGACCACAAAGAGACACAAATTACTACAAAGAAACACAAAATGACCACAAAGAGACACAAAATGACCACAAAGAGACACAAAATGACTACAAAGAGACACAAAATGACCACAAAGAGACACAAAATGACTTCAAAGAGATACAAAACAACAACAAAGAGACACAAATTACTACAAAGAAACACAAAATGACCACAAAGAGACACAAAATGACCACAAAGAGACACAAAATGACCACTAAGAGATACAAAATGACCACAAAGAGACACAAAATGACCACAAAGAGAAACAAAATGACCACAAAGAGACACAAAATGACTACAAAGAGATACAAAATGACAACAGAGACAAAAAATGACCACAAAAAGACACAAAATGACCAAAAAGAGACACAAAATGACCACAAAGAGACACAAAATGACTACAAAGAGACACAAAATGACCACAAAGAGACACAAAATGACTACAAAGACTCCGAACAGTCACAAAGGCACAATACATTTCTACAAAGAGACACAAAATGACTGCAAAAACTCACAAAGAGACACAAACTGACCATACACAGAATGACTACAAAGACTCAGAACAGTCGCAAAGAGACACAAAATGACTTCAAAGAGATACAAAACAACAACAAAGAGACACAAATTACTACAAAGAAACACAAAATGACCACAAAGAGACACGAAATGACTACAAAGAGACACAAAATGACCACAAAGAGACACGAAATGACCACAAAGAGACACAAAATGACTACTAAGAGATACAAAATGACTACAAAGAGACACAAAATGACCACAAAGAGACACAAAATGACTACAAAGAGATACAAAATGACAACAAAGAGACAAAAAATGACCACAAAGAGGCACAAAATGACTACAAAGAGACACAAAATGACCACAAAGAGACACAAAATGACTACAAAGAGACAAAAAATGACCACAAAGAGACACAAAATGACCACAAAGAGACACAAAATGACCACAAAGAGACACAAAATGACTACAAAGAGACACAAAATGACCACAAAGAGACACAAAATGACTACAAAGAGGACACAAAACAACAACAAAGAGACACAAAATGACCACAAAGAGACACAAAATGACCACAAAGAGACACAAAATTACTACAAAGAGACACAAAATGACCACAAAGAGACACAAAATTACTACAAAGACTCCCAACAGTCACAAAGGCACAATACATTTCTACAAAGGGACACAAAATGACTGCAAAAACTCACAAAGAGACACAAACTGACCACAAAGAGACACAAAATTACTACAAAGAGACACAGAATGACTACAAAGAGACACAGAATGACCACAAAGACTCAAAACAGTCACAAAGAGACACAAAACCACAGCAGAAGAGGCAGAAGCATCCCAAAGTCCGTTTAGCTCCTATGGTGGAGTCATGCCTGTCCCCAGGGGCGCTATAGTCCACAAATACCAGATGGGAGCCATAAGACAACATGTTTCAATGGGTATTTTAATGGGTATTAATCACGGAGTTGGGTCAAAATCAGAGTCAGAAGTGAGAACTCAACTCAGACATCATGACATATACATATTCAAACAACCCAGAAACAGAGAAAATGTTAATAATGACGACAACAATTGTGAAACAATTTGCAGCAACGCTCTGTAAAAACAATGAAACAATAAAAAGTATGTATGTACAGTAACTAAGACGTACGTTTTTATTTTGTGATATTATTGTCCATCACAAAGCATTAGTGACAACAAAGACGGTTCATTGCCAGGTACAGGTTGCTTCCTGCGATGTCACAGCGATAAATGAGGAACATAAGAGAGAGAGAGAGAGAGAGAGAGAGAGAGAGAGAGAGAGAGAGAGAGAAGAGAGAAATACTGACTCAGTGAGTACAAACTGGCCAAGAGACAAAATATTTCCCCAAATTCAAACAACCATTTTGAATTGGATCCACACATACTGTTTATCATTACTGTAGTACTACTATTTTCATATGGTTGCTGATGATAATAATGTTTCATCATTTGCTTCTGTAAAACCAACGTGTTCTCATGAACAGGTCTGTACCAAATACTCAAGTGCAACAACGCACAAAAAACAATGTTACATGACTGATTTTAGCTAACAAAAGGTGACAGGCATGAAAAACACTTGGTTAGGATTAGATACTACACTTTTCCTGTTACACTATGTGCTTTGGCAATACTGCGTCCTAATATAGGCGTGCTACTAAAGCCCATTTGAATTGACTTGAACTCTATCCTTTAGAGATTCATTAGGATGAAAAGACCGTAGTAACTGAGTGAAGACGCTCAAAAATTCATTCATCCACTTCACTTCCCTTTGCCTGTGTGAATGTGCGTAAGTGTGTCTGAACTGAATCACAGAAGTGTGTGTGTGTGTGTGTGTCTGTGTGTGCTTTTACAGCATGTTATCTGTGATGAGTTTTATGGCCTGACCAACCTTTGCTCTTCTCTTTTCTCTCCTTGGTTTCCTTTCTCGGCTGTCTTCCAGAAATTTACAAGCTGTGTGTCTGTTTTCTGTCTGCCTGTCTCTGACACATACAGTGAAGACACACTACACACACACACACACACACACACACACACACTCACACACTGTGTTGTCTGATATATGCAGGATGGACTCAAATTTTCCAGTATTTGTCAAGATATACATTTATTTCACCATAAATAACAAAATAAATGGTTATTTTGAACTTATATTACACTGTATATGTGTATACGGCTAAACCCTACTGAATGCACAGAGATGGAACTGATGCAGATAAACAACAAGTAGCTATATCAAAATAGATGATAGATGGGAACGCTAGATTTGCAAAAAATCTTGCAAGGCTTGCTTCTTGACCCTGAACTATTCAAGATCAACGCTTTTTTATACAGTCTGTGGTCTGTCAGTGCTGTGAATTCCCTCTAAAGAAACAAAGAACAACATGACTCTCCTTTTCACTGTAATTCCTCCACAAAATCATCCCATGTGTCAGGACTCTTATCATGCTACTGCAGAAGTTTGGTGTTATTTTGAGCAGTATTAGTGGTTAAAAAAGATGTTTTAATGCCTTTCACTGTAATGCCCCAAGCTAATCAGTGTTAGCCACGTCCAGCTGTTAGCGAATCTCCCAGATTTCTCCGTTAAATGTTCAAACATGAAAAAAACTGTCTCGATGGTTTATTTGATGTATGTAAGTGCTGAAAAAGACCATGGGAATTACCCTTTAAGACTGTCCCTGTTCTCAGCTCACAGTTCATGTGTTGATGCCATTGAGAGTTTCATGTCCCCTTAAGAACAAATTGTATACCTTCACCCTGCTGTTTGAGGTCAGTGCAGCCTATTTTACCCTAAGAGCTCAAATATACAGTCATTTTATATTTGACTTGCTGGTGGCATTCCTTTTAAAAAGCCAAACCTCTGTGAAATCTATACCAACAAGCTCACAACCAGCTACAATCTGTGCTCTGTTTGTGTGTTTGAAGCTCGTAATTCATGCAGACCTTGGCACAACAAGATTATATGGCCCGCCTGTGTGAGGTTGTATATTAACAATGATGTGGGAAGGACAGGTGAGCAGAGGAACAGAGGGAGTGCGAACGTGAGAGGTGAACCACTCAGAGAAGAAAACAGACAAGGACTTGTGCGCTCTACATCGCTCTTGTAAAATGAACTTTTCTTCATTGGGGATCAACAACGCTTAATATCTGGAATTTGCAACAAAATTTAAGATTACATTCTTGGGAGTGATTGGCGATTTTACTGCACTACAGAGCACCACTAAAAAAAAAACTAAAACCTTTACTGGTTCAAGGTTTAACTCCAAAAAAAATCAATGCAAGGAACTTCAGAGGTGAAAATGGGAACAGGGTGGTGGTTGTGTTTATATGGCGTTGTTGTTCTCGCTGCTCCATGTCGGGGCATCAAACAGTGTTTGAATGGGATTACAATCAATGTGATCCTGATGGAAGACGAGGAGTCTCCCTGGAGTCTGAATTTTGTGAAAGGAGCAATAGCGAAGGCCTTAGTGACAGATTCAACCATTAATGCTGCTCAAGGTAATTAAGAATGAAATTACAACATTAACATCTGCATGAATTCATAAAGTTGTTACATTATGGACTCAAAAGTATAACTGCACGTTCAAAAATACACTAGTGGGCCTATTGTTTTATTCCATCTTTCTGTAGTGTCGTAAAATGATCTAGTTGTATTTCAAAATCATTTGTAATTCCACATCATTTATGTAGCCTATATTATTGTCTGTATTGTTACAGCTACAGGATTTTAAGCTCTTTAGGATTTTGTTTTTTACAGTTTTAATTTCAATTTAATTTATTGGATTCAAGATACTGAGTGTTTTCACTGTTAATGGCTACCAACCTGCTAGACAACTTGTGACATCTCAATGACACACTGACAGATAATAGGCTAGATAAGATATTATTTAATCAGTGTTATACATTATTAGATACAGGTCTTTACTAACTAAAAGGATATAATCAATGCTTGCTTAATAGTTAGTGCTAGCTTTGCTTGATCTTTGGTCTGAATGATAAAATGTACTACGTTTTGACTCACTTAGACATGGCTGGATTAACATGGTAAAGACGTTCTGGTTAAACACAAATGTATTTAGCAATAAGGATCGTAAGACAGGTAGAACACATATCAACCCTTATCATTTGAGCTGATGATGCACATTATGCCAAAGAAATTAGCAGGTAACCAAATTACCACAAACCAACTGACGTACAATGAAAAGGTTGCTTTTGTGGCTCACAATCCAAAAAGGAAACAATGGGAGATATCAGGAGGTAGAAAAGAGCCGTTTCTCACTTCTATGCGGGGATTTTGCAAGCTGAAATGACAATTGTCTTTAATTGTTATTATCAGCTTCAGTTAGTTAACCAATTAAGCTAATGTTAGCTTTGTTTGTTGGTTCAAGTCTTCTTCAACAAGGAGTGTGGCTAAGGTTGCTGGAGTGTAAACTAGTCATGAATAGGACTATTTTTTTTCTTTTCTAAAATGTTAACTGTAACCTCAAAAAATGATAGCGTACTTGGAAGTAATACTGGGTTAGGCTACTATTAAAGAGCCTCTTTGCTACTGTAGCTAGTAAGCTAGTTAACTAGACATGGTAACACTTGTAGAGAGTAGACAAATGCACATTTTAAGCCATACCTTACGTCTGTTTTGGAAAGCGTTAAAAAAAAATGAAACCACCATTCAAACTATTTTACTTGCACTTGCTACAGCCCCATTTGCACATCTTCAACTTGCAAACATCTAGATGTTTTTTAAGCTATTGCTGTTTGGGGAAGAGCTTTAGCGGACTGAACTTACACCCTTAAAAAAAGATGTAGGCTATTTATATATTTAATTAATGAAATGTTTTTTCATTCTTCACGAAACAACCAAAAAGGTGCCAGTTTTAATCTCACGGCCAACTACAGCGGCTTTGACACGACGTTTTATCGACATAGAGGCTGCAGTAGTAGCGCATGCGAGGGAGTGGAGGAGCTGAGGATGCTGATGGTGAGTAGGCTATATGGTTTTACATCCACCTACACTCGTGATATTCTTGCTTTTTAACATGCAGGCATAGACTTGCCTGTGGGCTGAGTGTGTGTACATCCGCACTCCTGAACACAAATGTCAAACAGCCACACTGACTCAGTCATTTGTGTTCTCTCGCAGGATTCAGACAGCCTGGGATGTGCCGTGCTTGGGCCCACTTGCACCTATGCCACTTTCCAAATTGTTGAGTAAGATCATTTTTTCCAAGTTCAATTGCACACTGTAAATACATCTGAAAAATGTTTTTCACAAAATCAAACAGGGTGGGACATAAATGTAGAAATGTTGAAATGGAATGTGGAGTCTACTCACGCTTCCTAACGTTATGTGGTTTTGTATTGGATTTGTCTGTAGCTACATCCCTACGATCCATCTTACCATTTTTTCCCTCCAATGCCCATATCTTTCTTTCTCACTCTCTCTCAACCCGTTTTCCATTACTCTTTTCTGTCTCTGTCAGTGCGGAAAAAGGTCTGAATCTTGGTACACCCATCATCTCGGCGGGAAGCTTCGGTCCCTCTTGTGACAACACGCTCAACCTGCAGCGCCTCCTGCCGCCGGCACGCAAGATCATTGACTCTTTCATCAACTTCTGGGGAGCAGAGAATTATATCAAACCTGCGTGGGACACGGCCTATGTTTACAAGAAACAGAGCAACACTGAGGACTGCTTTTGGTGAGTCACCTAAAGATCCTACACGCAGAAGTGGGAATGGGTTGACTGACTGCTGCTTCTGATCAGCTTGCACCTACATTTTTCTGTGTGTGACCGGTAGTGTCGAAGTAAAATAAAACAGCCATGTGGCGGTCCCTTCCTTCAGTGGATTAAAAATCTGCTAAAAATCTTTCTAATTCTAAGTGATGTTCTTCTACAGGTATATCCATGCACTGGATACAGACTCCAACAAGTTTTCCCAAAACAGTATTCAGCGAACGGTGCTACGCAAACAAAAAGATCTGATAAACGAACTGAAATCATCCAACAGGACAAGTAACTGTAAGTTAATTCAAAATGCGCAACACATGGAAGTACGTTTAATTATGTACATTCTTGCAAGTTTTTAAAAAAAATGGTAGAATAAACTCACACAAACATCTTAATGAAAGGCGTACAGGATACTCAGGGTTGCCAAATCTTACGCTTTTGGCTTGTGAGACAATGCAATGAGGTGTGTGGAATTTGAAAAAACTGTAATTCACCTCCAAATTGTATTGGGTAAGTACAGAAACCTCAGAGAGGGGTTTCTCAAACCCTGGACAAATTACCTGCAGCATTTAAGAATGTAGCTCTCTTTTTCAGCATGAACATATATAGAATAAGCAATCAAGACCATGTTTTCCATTTATTACCTACTACCAGAGGAATCCCGGAGAGTCGCTAACAGCCAGACATGGCTAACACAGTGCAGTACGCTCAACACATCCAAAACAGATTTTCTTAATCACTAATACTGCCAGCTGCTAAGGCTTGTAGCATTGTAAAACGGTCTTTTTTAATAAACTCCAGTTCGCTTAATACTATGATGGTGCTTCATTTTATGTGTAGGGACTTTTATAATCTAGTGATTAGTGATTGAAAAAAGTCGTTCTGGATGGTCTAGCGCTCCGCCCCGAGCTACTCAGTGTTAGCCATGCCTGGCTGTTAGCGACTGTCCGGGATTTCTCTGTTAATAGTTGACTGACGAAAAAAACTGTCGTGATGGCTTATTGATGTATATACATGCCGAAAAAGTGGGGTCCAATGTCGGCGCAGTTACACTTTAATAGAGCAGGGGACTGACTCCTCTGACTCTCCAGGGGGTTGATGATAGTTGGCAATACTGGCATACTTTTAAAAATCACCTGTAAGTTTTCCTCAAAGCAATTTCAGTCAAAAACAACTGGACTGGTTGTTTGTCTAGGAATTCCTAGACAAACAACGGATGACCTGGACGAATGAGAACATTCACAGGCCTGTAAGTTTGATTTTCAAAGGTTGACATTGAGAAGTTTGAACCATAACTATGAACAACAATTTAGTCAAGGAGACATATATAAGCTCAAATATAAATATTAACTTGTGCACATACCATAGCTTTCTATTTCGTGTTGATGCAGCTATAAAACTGACTATTTGGGTTTGGTATTAACTTTCGTTTCAAGGTTGAAACAGACATTTTTATCGAAATCAGAGTCAGAGGATTGAACGAGTGTTAACTCCGTCCAAGGCTTAAAAAGCATACATTAGCATACAGTAGCATACAGTTGCCCACTGGTCTGTGTTGTTCTTTTCTGTTTGCAGTGTTCATCATGTGTGGATCGCCAACTGATGTAGAGGAGATGAAAGTCGGCTCCACAGTGGCAGACAGCAGTGATATTCTCTTTATCCTTATCGATCTTTACAAGTCAGTGCTCTCTATTCTTTTAATCTCTTCTTCAATCTCTGTCATTTTTATTATCTTGGTACTTTTTGCATGTGTCTGTCCTGTAAATAACTTTGCAATTTATATACTGTATGGTTACCAAAGGGTCCCGAAATTAGTTTTTTGTTTTTTCATTCCCACATTCTTCTCTTTTACGTAGTACAGAGCAGTGATTTCCAACCAGACTCACTTGTATCCCGGGGGTACTGCTGCAGATCACAGGGGCTATGTGGAAAGAGCGAGAGTAGTTCAACTCATAAAATAGAAGTTTTGATTTGGTTAAGAAAATATGCCAACATATTGGACATGCAAGCAGAGAATCAAGAGAAACAGTTGGCTAAAAGTAAGGTCTGAAATCATAGTATAACCTACAGCCTATGGTGAGAGTGTTAGCTAAAAGTAATACACCAACAGTTGTTTGTTAGCTGTAAGTAAACTGGTCCAAATAGTTACCTACAGTAATAAATGGTTGAAATAGTTAGCTAAAAGTTATGAATTGAGTTGAGTTAGTTAGCTTAAAATAACGTGGTCCAAATAGTTAGCTTAAAATTGCCTTATGAGTCAATTGAAATAGCTTAAAATTGGATGAAATAGTTAGCTTAAAGCGGTAAAAAACAAACACTTTTAGCTAACAATTTCTACTATTTACCTTAAGCTAAGGTTAGCTAATGGCAATGGATAAATGGGCGGCTGTGGCTTGGTGGCAGAGTGGGTCGTCCTCTGTTCGAGAGATTGGTGGTTTGATCCCCATCTCCCCCCGGTCCACATGTCGAAGTGTCCTTGGGCAAGACACTGAACCCCGAATTGCTCCCCGTGCTGCGCATGGGTGTGTAAATGTGGTGTGAATGGTTAGATCAGATTAGATGGTATGTAGATGTCCACTGCCATCAGTGTGAATGTCTGTGTGAATGGGTGAATGTGACAAACACTGTGAAGCGCCTTGAGTAGTCAGAAGATATATATATATATATATATAAGTACAAGTCCATTTACCATAAATGGTTGAAGCTAAAAGTAATTAATAAATAAAATGTCCAGCTCCTACAAGTCCAAGAGTCTGGATTATTATGAGAAAGAAGACATAATCCTATAGATGCAAACTTAACCAATGACATTACAATTAAATAACTTTAATATCTGCTATTATGTCCACTCTTTTGTTATTGATAGTCCAATAATGTAATGTAAATTCAAACCCATTTGTATTTGAAGGAAGTTCACCGACAGGGCTGTGGGTAGCCTGTCTGACAAAAAGGAGAACCACTGTACACTCTGACAGATGTTTTGTTTCTTTATCTATGATTTAAATGAAAATATTGATTCACAAGATTTTACTGACTCTGTGAGCTTCAGATCTTTAGGCAGGTAGTTACAAATAACTAATTATTAACTGGTGGAAATGACGTATTCCTCTAAGGATGCTCTAAGAATGCCTCCTCTCCACAGTGACCAATACTACACCAACACATCGTCACTGCTATCCATGAGGAACGTGTTGGTGCTGACTATGCCCAACACAAGAAAATTCATTATCAACAAAGACCTGAAAGACAACAACACGGTGAGCACACATTTCCAAAGGACTCAATTCCCTTCTTTCACGTACTGCTGTTTAAAGGAATAGTTTGACATTTAGTGAAATACGCTTTCATTGCTATCCTGCTAAGTGTTACAGTAGTTTACCTTAGCATTAAGAGTAGAAGCAGAGGGACACAGGTAACACACCTTTCTAGTTAGTTTATTGCATGCAAAAAATGAACAAGTTGTAGTTTTACAGGGGTTATGTGTTGGGACCTGCTGGGTGACTTCCTGGAGTCCTGTTTGTTGTCACGGCGGGGTTGCCATGGTTGCATTTCATCTCACTGTGGATGGAGTATCATTGGCGTTGCTCACAGCACAGAAATAAATAAAACTGAAATCAATCAATGTTCCTCTGAATAAAACCACGCAGCAGTGTGTTAACAGTTCTCATAGAGACTGTTATCCAGTAACAATCATCGATGTGTTTGTCTCTCTCTGCAGATGAATGATTACATGGCTGCCTACCATGATTCAGTGCTTCTGATTGGCCAGGTGATGAGGGAAATTGTTGAAAAACCTTCATGGGAGGTTCCTCAGATGGAGTATGTCAATGTGAATTACTTCAGAAACATCTCTTTTAATGGTAAGGTTGGAGGAGAGATAGTGGGAGGAAGAAAGAGGGGAGATTAACCTTTAATACAAGGCTGTTTATAATTTTAGAAATACTGAGGGCATCACTTTGTCCATTACTTTGGTTTATGACCAGTTACATGCAAAAATAATGCCATTATATCAGCCTCAGCTGTACTTGATATTAAGTCATAATTAACAAATGTTAGCATAACGAAAGCTAAAAATGTGACCTATGTTCCCTGTTTTTCCCAAAAAGGGTCCTATGTTCCTCGGATGTAATACAAAGCAGGCCATAGGACCTGGGGAACATATGTACACTCCCTTTACCTGCTAGCTGTGCCTGTTAGCATTCTCATTGTGTGCATATTAGCATGCTGGTGTTAGTACTTAACTCAAAGCTGTGTTTAATTATCACCTACAGGGCAGCTAGCATGGCTGAAGACTAGTCTGGCTTAATTGCCCTAAAAGTTGTAAACACTGAAATGTCATATGCGGACCACCTAATATGTGGTCCGAGCGGTCAGATCTCGATGCGTTTTTGGTGTGTTCACAACTGAACTTAGAGCTTTCCACTTGCGATCTGATCACTCACTTGCAGATATCAATACCATGTGAGAACGATGCCTACAATCCCCAAACTTCCAGAGAAAAGACTTAACTTCAATGGTCCCAAAAGCAGCTCTTAGAGTTGACATTGGTCACTGTTGTGTGTGAGGCCCAACAGATGGAAGCAGTCCACTGCTGTCACATATTTGTATTTTTTTTTACTGACAAAATGAAGTGATGAGTTGTTGTAGCCTGCAGGCAGCAGCTATAAGTAGCCTGTGTGTAACTGGGTGTAAGTGTGTGATTGAGAGACAAAGCTGTTCCTTCTGTCAGACTCTTTCATCCATGTTTAATGAAAGAAAAAACTATTGAAACTAGCATACACAGCATGTCCCAACAGTGACCAGTGAACAGAGACTGACTTCTGGTGGCGTTGCGGTGGACAAAGTGTTTGCCTTATGTATGTGATGTTTCTGTGATTCTGATCAGGAATTGCTGGAAACTACAAGCTGGACAAGCATGGAGATAGAGACGTGAATCTTTCCATTATTTACACCACTACTGACAACAAGGTACAGTATTTACCTGTGCTAATTATTATTCCATTTAAAGTAAATAAATCATTATAAGGAACACATATTTTCTTATTTGTGCCAGCATTGTCTCACAAAAATGCTATGCTCAATCTCCTGCTGACGTACAGTGTTTTATTCTGAAATGTGTACTTTTCTCCTCATGCGATCCTCAGTACAAAACTTTATTCACATTTGACACTGAGAGCATGGAAACTACAGTGTTTGACACAAACCCTTCCTTCATCTGGGGAAAAAAACTTCCTGAGTCCAGACCACACGGAGGTACACACACACACACACACACACACACACACACACACACACACACGCAGTCTGATCATGTCAGCTGGCCGTCACAACCTATAATCATAAATCGCCTTTCTACGCACATTTACACCCTCGCACACACATAAACAGACATAGCACACCTGTTAGGTGACAATGTTAAGTGACCAACGGCTGTTTATTGCTGCCAATAAGATGAACTATCAGTCTGCAGTGGAGTGATGAACAGTATATTTTCATTAAAGGCGTGGGAACAATCCCAGTTATACACAGGGGTTTTGTCTCTGTTTCAAGGTCTAAATCCTGTTAAAACGACTTTTCTACCTGTTCACGACACATAGAGACTTTAACTGGATTAAAAGCGATAGAAGTTACCTGCATTTAAGTGTCTGCATTTATGTTCTACGCTGTTTCTGAGAAGTCTTATTCAGGCAGTTTGTCTCTGGGTTAAAATCAGGTTGCATTCGTTGCAGCCAGGTAAGTTTAGATGTTTAGAAGCACACACACAAAAACACTGGTTCAACCCAGGTTAAAGGTGGAGATTTTCTTGTAAACCCACTGTGTGCATCCTTCAATTTCCTTAGTCATAAAACATTTGCAAAGCGTACTTTTAAGACTTTCTTTGCATGCTACTGCCACAAACCTATGATCAACGTATATTATGAATCCAAAAAGAGGGTTTCATCATGTAAAGACGCGCTACATAGTGGCTTAAGCTTGAGTTAATAAGCACCAATAAAGGCACTATTTTCTTTCTCTTATTTTCTGGCACATGTAGAACGTTCCCTGCAGGTGACTATGTGTCCTTTGAGAAGTGAACCTTCAGTATATACATTAACAAAGCCCGTAATAAGGGTTTGCTACAGTAAATCCCTAATCTTTAAATTGTATTGTGTTCCCTCCTTCAGGTCTGGCATCTCATGACATCATTGTCATTGTGTTGGCTGTTATAGTGGTTATCGTGGCCACCATCGCCTTTATTTTCTATAGGTGAGTCATTAACCAACTTATATGTGTCTGGGGCGGCGGTGACCTTAAAGGCAGAGATGTGGGCTTGTGACGGGGAGGTCGTTTGTTCAGTCTCTGGCCTCTCCCTCATTTACCACCACTGAGGTGCCCTTGAACAAGGCCCTTAACCCTGACCGCTCAGTGGCCAACAGATCAGACTGTGGTTGTACCGAGCAGCTTCTTCCAGGTGTGAATATGGTGCAAAAGAGAGCGAAACATTCCTGAATAGATAAAGGTAAAAAAAAGAAGCGTAAAACCTTCAATCAAAGATATTATACTGGGTAGAGTGACAGTATCTTCAAATCTTCAATCTTCTCAGCCAGAAATGATATTTTATTGGAAAACATACAGGCAGTGTTTTCGTAAAGGGAAGGGGTAAGTTAAGGGGACAGCTAAACTTCAAGGTGCGCAACACACGCACAACCAAAAAGAGCTTTTGCATCAGCATCTACGGAGTTGAAATGTGGAATAGGTTCAGCGTGGGATCACAGAAAAGCCAGTTGATAGCTTTGTATACCAGAGCAGCAGGTCCCGGGTTTGATTCTCATCTGCTCCTAACTGTTTCCTATCCATTTCCTGTCTCTCTCCGTTATCACTATCAAATGTAGACATACAATGTCACCCAAAAAATCTTAAAAAATAAAATCATAACAGGTTAAAAAAAATCTTTTGAAAGATATTTTTCTGACCATTCTCAATAATTTCAAGTGGACTGCTCTGATGATCCTGTGTGTCCTGATTTTTTTATGTAAAATGTACAAAATTGAAAGCTAAATAAAGTGAAAGTGGACGTCTCGGGCACCCGTGGATGTGGATGGCTGTACTGTGTTGTATTTTGTATTTCATGATGGTATTGTGTCCCCGTGTAGACAGAACAGGAGAGAGCGGAAGGTCAGGAAGCGCTGGTCCCACATCGCCTCGGATCTCATCACAGTGCTGGAGAAGGACCAGCTCAATGTCGTCTCTCTTAAGGTAAATGAAGCGTTAACCTCTCAGTCAGCATGGAGGCTCTTTTTCAACACTGTCACTTATCAATCCTGCCCCAGAGCACACACTCGAGAAAAAACAAACAGTTTAGACATGTTGACTCCGTTTAAATATCCTTCATTTGCCCCAATCAGATTGAAGACGAGAGGAAAAAAAAGAAATTCCAGATCCGCCGTGCGCTCTACGATAAGAAGGTAGCTGGACACAGCAGTAGTTTTCAAATCCATCAACATGCTTTTGCACGCCACTGAACACGTACGGTAGATTGGACTGACTGATCCAGTGACTGTTTTCAGATTGTGATTCTGAAGGAGCTGGAGCACTCGGACGGGGTCTTTAACGAGACCCAGATGATGGAACTTTATGCGGTGAGATGTCTTGATGCATCCAGTCCTGTGTATGCCTGACCTGACCTGACCACGTGCCAAGCTATAGCCTCTGTGCCATCAAAGAGTCACCCTTTCTTCTTTCCCCTGCAGCTCAAGCAAATCGACTATTACAACCTCACAAAGTTTTACGGCACGGTGAAGTTTGATGAGGGCATGTTTGGAGTGTTTGAGTACGGAGAGAGGGGGTCGCTCAGGGTACGTATGGCATGCTCACATGCAGTTCAGGTCCACTCAGGTATGAATGGAAGTTCAGAGAAAAAAAGGATCAAATATTGGTTCAGAATGCAAAACCGTTATCAGATTTTACGTCCTTTTCTTCTACCAGTACGTGCTGAATGACAAGGTTTCGTACCCAGAGGAAACCTTCATGGACTGGGAGTTCAAGATCTCCGTTATGTACGACATCGCCAAGGTGAGACAGAAGCTCTTGGATCTGCTGCTGAACAGCACATAATGTAACTCTGAAGTGTGATATTGTATTTGGCATGTGGCACATCATGTCGTGTGGATCTTTATGAATGACTAGTAGCAGGTGTCATATGTTCAGCTCGGCACAGATGCAACATGGTATGACATCACACAGGACTCAGGCCGCGCCCATGTAGGAGACAGGAAGTGTATACCATGTGATTCTAGTAGCGCTTCCTGAAATACGACATCTTTTGTATAGAGAATCTTAGATAGCTCGGCTCAACCACCTCCATGTTTCACTCGTATGAAAAGCAAACCAGTTCAAATACACGTGAATTCTAACGCGTCGTATAAATAGACGCTGTTGTTAACATGTTGTCTGCGTGTTGTTTTGTTTGTCAATGTGTTGTTAACATGTTCGAAATCACCTGTATTTAAACTGGGTGGCCTTCCATGCACTAGTGATGTGGTGAGAGCCCCAAAGCACCGATAAGCTCAATGTCAACCGCAGTAAAACAAGAAAAAGAAGAATAGGTGAGAGCCTGCAGGCAATCCTGGCCCCCCACTCAGCACGTCATACACAGCAAACTTAAAAACCTGACCTATCACACTTTACAAAATCAATTACTAGTTGCTACATTTTAAACTTGAATTTTCATACTTTTGTCTTTCATTAATATCTTTTTAACATAAACTTGGACGTACTAAGAAAAGTGCACCAAAACTCGAATCTCTTCAAAATAAAAGCCTTGTACTGAAGAAGTTTTGCCAAAAAGACATAGTATAAGAAACTCTTTCAATTTGGGAACTTAAAGGTTCTTTAGGTCATTTCTGAGTCAAACTTGTTAAATCATGTGTTTAGAAACCAACAAGTAACTAGTTACTTTGATAAGAGACCTCCCCAAAACTATTATATACTTATTCTAGATTATCATAGGAATATTTCACTCATTCCTCTCTGATGAGTTTATTACACCACTCTTTTCTTTTGATTTACCCATCTGTATCAAAAAGGAAAAGAAGCTGAATTTCCTTTCAGATATAAAGGACCATCATTTTATTATAATGTTGGAGTGCTTATAAGCTTCATGCCAGGCCAGGAATGATACACACGTCCCACAATGACTTGTTGTGGTAGTTCCCCCTGTCAGCCAGCAGAGGTCAGTCATGATCACAGATGACTTTCCGCCCCTTTAAGGATAAAAATATCTGATTTTGAAATTAAGAAGCTATTGATTTTCTCTCACCGAATATTTATGCATTGAAAATTTGTACCTGAAGGTTTTGACTCTGAATTTAACTCTCTTAATTTCAAAATCCGAAGACAGATTTACTTCCATACCCCTTTATTCTGAACCTTCTCCACCTCTGGTGTGTAAATCCTCTGTGCAGGGCATGTCCTATCTCCATACCAGTGACATCCAGGTGCATGGTCGCCTCAAGTCCACCAACTGTGTGGTGGACAATCGCATGGTGGTGAAGATCACAGACTTTGGCTGCAACAGCTTTCTTAGCCCCGGCAAAGGTAAAACCACATCCCCAGTGTGTCGCAGTCCTCCCTCCGCTGAGTATGTGTTCTTATCTTCAGTTTCATCACTTTCTTATATTTCCCTCTCTCTTCCTCCTCTCCTTCTCCTCCTCCGCTCAGACCTGTGGACTGCTCCGGAGCATCTGAGGAGACAGGGCACCTCTCAGAAAGGAGACGTCTACAGCTTCGCCATCATCGCTCAGGAGATCGTTCTCAGAAAGAACACCTTCTACACTGAGCACTGCTACAACCGAGCAGGTGTGACACACTCACACAACCACTGATTAACTCCCCACACTCCCACGCTGAGCTCTTGAAAGAAATCAAAAGGATGAAGGAACTGTCTGTGTGTTTCCTATCAGAAAAGCTGGCCAAGGTCATCATGTCCTACTTCAGACCTGATCTAAACTTTGAGACGGCTTCAGAGAAAGAACTAGAGGCGAGTTCACGTCAGCTGTGCACCGACTTTACCTGTGATTGAATGTGTTTCGTGTGTCTTTAAAGCTTTGTGTCCTCTGTCTCATAGGTGTATGCGTTGATAAAGAGCTGTTGGGATGAGGATCCAGAAAAAAGACCTGACTTTAAGAGGGTAGAAAACTGCCTGGGGAAAATCATCAGGTAATGGCTGTCCTCACTTTAATTTTCTCCTAAATAACAGTTGTTCCCAAACCTTTTCTGCAAAAAACCCTTTCGTAGATTAAAATATTGACTTATTCTTATATATTTTCTCCATTACCCACAGTTTTACAGGTGAAGCCAAGGGCGAGATATGCCTCATTGTATTTTCCTTGTCCTTGTCACGGTAGTTGTGACATTTGGTGTAGATTCGTCCTCTGCTTTCCTGCCGTCCTTTCACAAACTTAGTTTAACTTATTGGTTACATATTTTCTTTCCTTTCCTTCTCCTCTGCTTCTGTTGTCCTTTAGTAAAATTCATAACCAGGACAACGAGAGCTACATGGACAACATGATCAGACGGCTGCAGATGTATTCCAGAAACCTGGAGCACCTGGTGGAGGAGAGGACGGTCCTCTACAAAGCTGAGAGGGACAGAGCAGACTGCCTCAACTTCATGCTGCTTCCTCGGTCTGTTTACACTTGAAGGGCCCATATCATGCTTATTTTCATTTTGCATTTTGGGTTTTTACAAGAACGTGTTTACATGTTTAATGTTAAAAAAACATTTTTTTGTCTCCTACTGTCCGTCTTCTCACAATAATGAATACATTTTTACCTGTCCAAATAAAGAAAAGTAGCCCACGTGTGCCAAAACTGCCCAGTCTGATAACACCTTTAGCTGAAATACACGCACAGGTGGGTCCTCCTGTTTAATCCATCTTTGTTTCTCTCTGTGCAGCCCAGTGGTGAAGAGCCTGAAGGAGACTGGTGCGGTGGAGCCAGAGCTGTACGAGGAAGTGACAGTATACTTCAGTGACATAGTCGGTTTCACCACACTGTGCCAGTACAGCACGCCGATGGAAGTTGTGGACATGCTCAACGACATCTACAAGGGCTTCGACAGCATCGTGGACCACCACGACGTATACAAAGTACTGAAAAGAGCGGAGCTAGCCAAATGGACTGTGGTTGAAGAAGTACTCAGTGCTTAACCTTTAGTAAAAGTAGTAATACCACATGTACAAATACTCTGTTACGTTGTTAAGTAAAAATATAACATACTTTAAGAACAAAAAGTAAATGTAGTCATTATGAACAATGACCCATTTCAGAATATTACATTATTAGATTCTAATTATTGATATATTAATGTAAATATCCTTTAATGTTGCAGCTGATAAAGGTGGTGCACATGTATTTGCATTATATGCTGCTGTGTAACGTAATATATAACAATAAATGCTATTTCATTTGTTGATAATGTTTAGTGTTAATAATCTGAATCTGTAAAGTAACCAAGTAAATGGAGTAAAAAGTGCAATATTTCCTCTGTAATGTAGTGAAGCAGAAGTATATAGTAGCATCAAATTAAATTACTCAAGTGAAGTACCTCACAATTGTACTTAAGTACAGTACCTGGGTAAATGTACTTAGTTACTTTCCAAAACTGCAAACGGACATATCTACTGATAGATAGACGTCATCCTTTCTTCCATCTACCCTCAGGTGGAGACCATCGGTGACGCCTATATGGTGGCCTCCGGGCTTCCGAGGCGAAATGGGAACCGGCACGCGGTGGACATCTGCCGCATGGCGCTGGATATCTTGGCGTTCATGGGTACCTTCCAGCTCCGACACCTGCCTCGTATCCCTGTGTGGATACGCATCGGTGTTCACTCAGGTAGACAGCACTCTATTCTGGACCGTGCTTATTATATTTATATAATATCATTTCTCAATCAATAAAATCATTTAATCTTCCAATAACATAATTACACAGTTTGTAAATGGTGCTAGGACGACAAGATCTTTAAATGTTGTGTCCCCAATGCAGTATGAGGGCACGACCTTTAAACTGCTTTAAAGGTCCCTCACAGACCCAGCTTTATTCCATACATGTCACTCACCCTTACCCATATGCATCCATCCCCTCATACTGTCCACTCATTTTCTTTTATCTCGTAAACGGTTCAAGTCTATGCCGTAAAAACCTACTGAAAATGTGTGTGCAGGTCCCTGTGCAGCAGGTGTCGTGGGGATAAAGATGCCCAGATATTGTTTGTTTGGAGACACAGTCAACACGGCGTCTCGTATGGAGTCTGCAGGACACCGTGAGTAGTGAAATAAAAACAAACATGATAAGATGAGGGTTTAATAAGCTAGGTGCGATTACAGAATCTACCAATCAACCTAATCAAATACGTTTGTCACAGCTAAGCTCAATAAATAAACAGAGGCCTGTTTGTTTTATCTGCTAATATCCTCCAGCCCTGCGGATCCACGTCAGTCAGCCTACTATCAACATCCTGCAGAGGACAGACTGCAAGTTTGAGTATGAGTTTAGAGGAGAAACATATCTGAAGGTAAAGATGGGCCTCTTCATTACATTTACTAAACCTGTCAGACAAAATTAGGCATTTTGAAACAGAACCTAGAACCTAGAAACGGTCAGTTCTGCAGAAAGCAGCGTCTGAAGTGTGGATGTCTGAGACTTTACTGCCATACATGAATACAACATGTTGTAAATGTGTGTGCTTTCCAAGGGTAAAGGCACAGAGACGACCTACTGGTTGACAGGTGAGACGGGTGAAGACTACAACCTCCCAACTCCACCCACAACGTAAGCAAACCCTCCACCTGCTGAAATCTGCTCCCATCAATTATCTGACTTTACTACTACCCTTAGTTTATGTTGCTCTGAGCTGCTTTTTTGAGACTGATCATGATGTCAGCAGGTTACCATTGTTTTTTTCTTTTTCTGATATATATATATAGATGCACATATCATCTCTCAACGCCTGATTGTTCTAATCTGCATCAGGCATGATCATTGAGTAAAAATTCAGTCAGTAAAAAATGGAAAATCTGCTTATTTATTTTCTGGCGGAGAGTTAGAAGAAGAAGATTGACACCACTTTTGTGACTGTACAATAAATATGAAGCTACAGACAGCAGCTGGTTAGCTTAGCTTAGCATACAGACTGGAAACGGGTACACTGCTAGCCTGGCTCTTTCCAAAGGTAACAAAATCTTCCTTGCAGCACCGCTGCATCCCTAACACGTTATATAATATTAATCCCATTCAAAGTAATATTCCTTACTGTAGGTTATAGTATCACTTCCCCTTTAAAGTAAGACTTAAAGATATAATCCATAAGATTTTCATCTATTTAGCTGTCTTTTAAGTTCCTATCTATCAAAGAGTGAGTTAAAACAATGGATATTGATCATGTGACCCACTGATGAAAGCACTTCTTGCCTCTTTGCTGAGTATTCACATCTGTGTGTCTGTGGAGGCATTTCCTCCTTACATGTAAATGAGCCGCCATGTTAGTGATGCTGTTGATCTTTTGGGGGAGCTCATCACTGCCGGTTATGCTGCGTTCACTTGGAATCGGAAATCTAGAACTTTGAACTTCTGAGTCAGGCTTGTATAAAGGGCAGAAGTGTAATAGAAGCGTGTGTGTACGGATTTAAGAGGGAAACATATAGGGGGCGGACTGGGAGTGGAGAAGATAATGTGTTTCAATAAAGTTTACAAAGAGCATAAAAACTAAAGTCAACACACAGCGACCGTGAACGTAACAAGATGGAGGCTCTGAAAGGACCATAAGAAAAGGGTCACCTGCAATTACACCTCACCGCCAAAGAGGCCGCTAGAAACGACGTATCTGAAATCTTTACGGATAATGACTGCTTTGACACTAAGATGTTTTTGGTATTCTCCTGCATATTTACTGCAGCCTGTAGTGTAACCTGGTTTTCTGCTTTTCCAGTGAGAACTTCCAGCGGCTCCAGCAGGACCTCGCCCACATGATCCTAACGTGTCTGGAGCGGCGCACCCGAGGCTCCATCCGGAGGAAGAAGACGCTCTCAAGTCAGAGCCAGGAGGACGACGTGGACCAAGTGGGCTCTGAAAGCGACCTGCCTGAGTACCTGCATCTGGCCACTGTGGACAACACCCTCAGCACATTCCTGTAGCACAAACCTACTGCAGAGTAAACACTGTATGTGATCACGCTGGTGGGGAGGTAACCAGCATTTAGAGGTAGAGAGGAAAGAAAAGACCAGAGCATTGTGAACCCCAGTTAGAGTAAACAGGCCAAAGTGAGGCGATGATGAACAGGAATGTCACAGTAATGCTCTTATGGACATTTCTCCTGCACATTCTTGCCAGGGTCACTGCTTGTTCAAATAAGCAATCTCTTCACTGCTTGGACTAAAACTGGGTCATATGGAGTTAAGAGGATCCTGGGGAGAGACACAATATTATTATTATTCTGTGCTTAATATGTCTTTCACATGTTTGGAGGAAACTGGTGAGTGCGTCTAATAAGCCGGGTGATATGAAGGAATGGACATGAGAACAACAAGCAAAGATGTCTAGTGTGTAGCTTATCTGCAGAGGAAGAAATAAGATGCAACAGAACACAACTGAATGGCAGTGAAAGTTTGAATTAGTTTCAGATCTCTAGATCCAGCCCTTTAAAAACGACTCTTAATGGTCTGAAGAGACATGAGTTGAAACATTTAGAAAGGGAGTAGCCAATCAGAAACAGGGATTTAACCTGCATCTGCTGGAATGTTCATTCTTTTAAAAATCCCCACATTTATCCAGTGATGTTATTTTGCAAAAACATTTACAGCAGAGGTTCTGGACTCCAAACTGTTTCAATGAACACATACTACTACTTCTAATAATAATAGTCATACAAAAGTTATCAATAGAAGTTCACATAGAATGGCTGAAATGTGATTTGTTTAAAGAGATAGTTCAGCTACAGTAGTTTTTTTCTCACTTTCTCAGTCAGAAACAAAAAATGTCTCAGATAAAGAGGAATAAAATAATAGGAAATTAGCTGAAATGGAAAAAATGCATTTATTCTTGTACTGGGAACTTCTATATTTTACCCAAATAACATAACTGAGGACAGCTGCTTTTGTAGCTCTGAAGGTGCCGTGGCTGTACAACATGAGATGGATGTAACCACTGCAGTGACTGTATAACCCGCTTTGTTATTTCACACGTGTCACTAAATAATACTACTACAGCGTGACCATCGTAACGTCTGCCTTGTAAAAACAAGATCTCCAAAATTTGTGTTTTAAAACCAAGATTTATTTTTGTTGAGACTTTTGACATTCATTTACATTAAATAAAAAACAACAACAACAAAAAATATCACCTTCTGTCACATTGTTATAAATGTTGTATGCTGTTCAGGTGAAATACAGCAAAATGAAATGAAAACAGCATTAGTTGCTGCCTGTACAGGTTCATCTTAGGCGTTACAATGCATGTGTCACATTGACACTGAGGCTCTATGGGAAGCAAGAAGAACAGAAAAGAAAAAACTCCAGCATGAGATTCAAAAGTCTTTCTATCCACAGCTGCCTGATAGATGTTGTTTTTTTTGCACAGAATAATGAAAGAGGACTGCCAAATAGACTTTTACACATCAAATATGTGAAAACACACTCTACTGTACAGCAGAAACAGTTCAACAGGTAATGTACAAAGAAGAACATTTAGTGTGGATCCAGCAGACCAAACAAGGAAGCTGGACATGCAAATGAAGGTTTATAAAACAGATTTTCACTGGAGAGAGAAAAAACAACTCTTCTTGGGGAAATATCTGTAGCATTTATGTGGACCAAAAACTAGAAACTAGCATATTTATTCAACCTGATGAATATATATGTATATATGTCTATATACTGTTGAAGATCATCAGGTTAGGCAAAAATAAACACGAGTCGCCAAGTAGAAAAACGTAAAAGTCACCAAAGATGACATTAATTCCCCCAACACACACACACACACAAATGTCAAAGCCCAATTTTTTTATACCGTGTAACATTCAAAAAGAAAAGGCGAGAATAAATTACACAACCGAATGTACCAAAAAAAAAAAATGTAAAAAGGCATTTCATTTTTTACAAAACAGCTCACGCCTTCTACAACACACTCCCGCTCACACACAGCTGCATGAGCTTTCTTTATCTCTACCTCTCTAGTTCTTGTGAAAAACTAAATCCTCACAACAAACATGCACTGGAAGAACAAATATCAAACGTGGTCTCTCAGTGAGATTGTAAACTACCCATTTGTCTGCTAAAATATTAAAATAGTCCTTTAAAAAACGGCATGTAATAACACCGATGATCATTTGGACGTGTCACCTTTGCTGCTTGAACTCAAGGCACCGAATGATCCGAGAAAAAGCTGAAGTGACAAAAACAATAAACAGTCCTCTCCCTCCTGCAATTTAAACCCCTATGATTATCATAAGCAGGATGATACCATCACTATTCTAACATGTAGTGTGTTCAGCTAATAAGGTATTGCGAGGAACCTTCAAAGGTCCAGGATAATCGTTTCTAGTTTATATTTTAAACGTGACACTTAATCCTCTGAACCTACACAAACACGCAAATTTGTATTTGTAGCCTATTTTTTTTCAGATTTAATTATCAAAATGTTATCAAAAAAGTCGCCGACCATGATCTGTATTGTGGATTTTCTCGTGTTGTAACTCTAACTGTGTATTGCCTGTAATAAACTGCCCGGGTGTGTTTATGATGTCTTCCTGCGTGTTGCTGGACAGTCAGTGTTACACAGGAGCCAAACAGCAGGGGGGGGGGGGGGGGGGGGTGGTGGTGTCAGACATATGCTGCTGACAGACAACGCCCGGTTTGCCTTCAGACATCTTCAGAAGCAGAAAGAATCTCTCTGCTTGAGGTAAACCTCAGCGGGCAGAGACAAAGAACAGCGCTTCTAAGAGTTCAACAGCTTTAATGAAAAACTTTAAAGGATTAAGTTCAGGGGAATTTGATATTTTTCTAGAAGTCAACAAATTACATTAAAAGACCAAATCCAACTATGAATTTATCAAACATATTGAATCTATGGCTGAAGATCACGTTAGCTAAAAACTACAGTTCCCAGATGTTTTGGGCGTGTTGGAATGAAGTTAGCTAGAGTTGTCCCAGAACCATTTCTTTTCCTTCCCCCGATACCTGAACTAACACATCGGCTGATACTGAGAACCGACCCAATATCCGTGCGTTAAAACTAAATCCTTGCATAACGTATACGTCACCGTTTTACTGGTGGGATTTTCCAGTGCACGATATTGACAGATTGCTGACATTTTGCTGACTAACCTTACACTCTTTGCTAGTACTGCACATGTTGTTGGCCCATGTAGCGTAAATCATTATCATTTGATTAATTAATGAAAATCAATTAATCTGCCACTTTAGTGCCAGTGGCAGCACAGCGCAACTCTCTGTCTAGGCTACTGTTTTATAGCAGATAAGAAGAATTGATTTCCAGGAAAATGGCCGCTTTATTGAGGTGAAACTACTTTAAAGTAGATTGTTTTCTTTTTCTGGGCGGATACATTAGGTATACTCTTATCAGAACAACTCTACTGCCATCTTGTTTAGACTTAAGTTGTCACGAAACCAGAATTTTAAACTTCGATACAGTACTAACATAAAACGATACTCGATACCTCTTTCGATACCTCGGCAAAAAGAGAGTCGTCAGCGCACAAAATACCAAAACAATTGATTTTCTGTTTCATCTGTGCAGGTAGAAAACCTGATTGTATATGTGCTTTTTAATTTTTTTCATAGCGTTGATGTGGGTATCGTATCATTGTGAAACATGTTAATGAAAAGTAGTGAAGTATCGATACTTATAAAATCGTATTCCAGACAGCTGTTGCCTCGTATTGCTAAATCTGGAGTGTCACCTTGGTAGATAACTTAGTGTGGTCAGCATATCCTCTCTTCCTTTTTATGCTGTTATGTTTGTTTGTTTCCTACCACTGGAGAAGAACTCAGTTATTTTTTAGTCATTTATCATTTGTTCAACACTGTATATTCCGTTTTATTTGGTTAAATGTTTCAGTTACAGATGTATTCTAGACTATATGCGTATTGACACATTTTATAACCTGCTGATAAAAACTACACCTCCAGAGTTTTACTCATAAATGTGCTGTCAAAATCTTGTGGCAGTTGCATTTGTTGAATGACACCTAGAAATTAATGTCAGGGGTTGTGCCACAGACTTGTGCGAGGGGGATATACAAATTAATTCTGAAGTGCAGTTCCTCCAAGTTGCCAACAGAGGTTGTTAAAAGTCATGCGTGATTGAACTAACTGCTTCTTAAACCCTTTTCAGTCATACACCTGCACTGCGGCAGATCTGCTCTTCCTTATTTTACAAACAAAAGATGATGACAGAGGACAGTATCACTATTACAAAACGGAGACACCTCATTCTCCTGTCTCACCCTCTCCTCCTCAGTTTGATATCCCCCCTCCCTCCCGCCCTCTACCCTTCTCTGTTACAGCCCTTTTCTGACTCACGCACACATCTCTCTATTAGTCGGGGCCGAAGCTGGCTCTGGATCTCAGCCAGGGCGTCAGTCTGAGACTACAGTGCTGCTGCTGCTGAGCATGCACCGGCGCAGGGTGATGTGGCTGTGTATCAGCTCACGACAGAGTTGGTTTGGTGCAGGGGGAAATGTAGAGCGGTGTGTGTGTTTTTGTCAGTGCAATGTCTGCATGCTGGCTACTCTTACTTTCGGCTACATGGTTTCCATCTGTCAATGCAAAGCCAGCAGAAAAAAGAAATAGCAACACTAGCATCTGATAACATAAGATCAAATCTGCGTAAACCTAGGTTAAAACTGAAACCAAATAAGTGAGGTCAATGCACCAGACGCAACTCAGAACTGCTTCAGCCTTAAGGGCTATGGAGTCAGTTCAAACCAGTGTAAACCCTGTTACACTCTGACAGCAACGAATAATGAAATGACCATTATTTTATACACGCTTAAAGTGAAGTTTGTCCTGGCTGAAATGTCTGAAGTCGACAGCTCGGGGTGATTTTGTTCTCTCGACATGTACGCCTCAACTGCAAAATAAACGCGAAGACGATGGGAACGATGGTGTTGTGTTAACATTAGGAAATGTAAGACACACAACACGTCACACAATTCGTCATTTACCAGATCATAGTGAAGCAGATTTTGGTTCAGCACCATGGTTCAGCCAGCGTTCATCTGGATCTTTGGTTAGAATTTACTAAGCTCCACTACTGCCCTTGGCAATATCACATTCACACACACACCAACACATGATTATTTCTACTAAAATGAGTTTCAGTGAAAAATATTTTTGAAGCTATTGCTGTGCCTGACTGTGATATTTAGGATTATTTTGATGATCTTTCTAACTGGCGTTTTTGTGAATGAACGGATAACAATGCTACAAATCTGTTGGGATGACCGTCCACTGACACACACATACACCATGGCATTATATGCCTAAAAAATAAACAACTTAAATTCTTGTGATTTCTACATCCGGGACCCGTGGATCTGGAAAAGCTGCGAGATAAAAGAAAAACAGACATTAGGTATTGAAGAGCAACCTAATCTATAAACATGTCATACAGTTAATGCCATGGTTTGGCTGTGATGATGCGGATCATGATGAAAATGGTGACAGAGTGAGAGCAAATGACTTTACTGACGTACTGTATATAATGGCTTCAACAAAAACACAGCTAAGTCTTAGCCACTCATCACATGTTTTAAGATTAGTGCCCCTTTAACATTTACTTGCTTTTGTATGTTTAAATGTCTTTATATGTGTATCTAATATGTGTATGACTATGTGTGGCTCTACATTGAGATTGAACATACAGTATGTGCACAGTCTGGAAAGGACATATGCTGCACTGAAAAGGTCAGGGATATTTCATGTCACAGCATTGGTAATGAGAGCCCATAGAGACACAGTGCTCGATCAATATCTAAGGCTGTGTCGGGTCACTGCACTGAGCATGTCCATGTTTACACACACATAAAGGCCGCTGCAGGTCTTTCTGACAAACAGTATGAGAAAGTGACATTTTCACCCAATGGTCAATTAGCAAAATGTATCAAGCAAGTCAGTTTTACACATATTTTAATTAATTTTATTTAATGACCTTGAAGACTTTTGCATCCTGTAACAGTTTTGAGAGAAATAATCAGAGTGTAGAAATGTGGAAAAATGTTCTACTCCTGGCAAAAAATTAGCAGATGTGGATCTTTCGTCTGCGCTTCCTTGAAAAGATGGTGGTGTTTGTTCCAGGTCAGCCTGGTTCATTGGAAGAGATTATCAATACACAGCATCCGGACTGGGGGGTTGTGACACGGTTTTCCTTTCTTACTGAGCCGATGGCATTAATTCAGTCAGCAGCAGGGCTGAACAATAACTCAACATCACTGTTACTTGTCTTTCTGTGTGACTAGATTAAAGATAGTATGGTTCACATTTCTTATGCTCTCCATCAACGTGTTATGATAACTTAAATATGTAGGATTTAGTGGTATCTAGAGGTAAGGATGTAGATCGAACTGAAACTTCTCCCGTGTGTCAGGCGTGTAGGAGAACTACGGTGGCTGATGGGAAAATGTGAATGGCTCTATCTAGAGCCCGTGTTGGTTTGTCTGCTCAAGGCTGCTGTAGGAAGAACATGGCGGTGCAACATGGCGAACTCTGTATGTAGATATAAAGTAATTATACACTAAAGAAACCACACCTTTGAATTAATTATATTGCATCTCTGACAAAAGATCCCCCTGAATATTATCCCTAAAATTTTTCAAAATTAGTTCTAAAAGATTTTTTTGCAATACTTTAGCACTTTACTAGTCAGTTAGACTAGTAAACTAACTGACAGGTTTTCAACTTTGTGTTCGCACAGTGACAGCAAAAAGACAATGTTACCGCTTCTGGTACTGGGTCACAGAGTACAGTTTTTAGTTTTTTTTAAGTTTGTAGTTTTTAGAAGTCAATCCTTTAAACAGCCCTGTGTGACTGGGCTGAAAATTGGCTTATTAAAGAAACAAACACCTTTACCATCATGCTGTAATGTCCGACGTTTATTTTTGAGATGGAAACGTGTTTTATTTTGCTGAGAAGTTGTTTTCGCATGTTTAACACAAGCAATGTTAAAACCTCATTTCAGCTGCAGAGAACTCCTTCAGCGTACGGTTTAAGCATTGTCACTGCATTTGTCTCTGAGGCATAATTAACCAACAGAGTTTGAAGTAAGCACTGGGTTTACTGAGGGACAGCTTAGAGGTCATACTCAATGCAGCAACATGAAACACCCCAGATCTCTGTAGACATCACACACACATAAACACACACACAGTAAAGTCGACTCGAGTCTACCCACTAGAACATCTATCGCACAGTTCCTCACCCATTCCCGCCTCTCTTTGGAACAAAGAAACATGACTCCCTCATTCTCTAAGCCACTCATTTGGCGTGGTATCTCTCCCTCCCTCCTCCTCCTCCTCCTCATCCTTCGCGGCCTCCTCCTCCTGCGTCTCCGTCGGCTTCATTCAGCATGAAGGACGGAGGGGGGAAACACAAAAGAAAAGAAACAAAAAAAAAAGACAGAACACAACAAAAAAATGAACACGCTGATGAGTGTCAGTGAGTTGATAGTGAGAAGCTTAGAGGTAAATATAGAGAAGGGCAGATATATATCTATATATCCATATGAAAGAGAGAGAACATAGATCTATGCAGCGGCAGAGATAGACAGGAAGACAACAGGAAGGATCGATAACAGCATGAAAGAGAGGGAGAGCTGTGTGGATGATGGAGTGAGTGTGTTTGTGAATGACATTTTGAGGCGAGTGACATTTGGAGCTTTCGGCGGAGAGCGCAGGATCAAAGCACTGCTTCTTCCTGCTTCAATGAGAGGAGAAGCCCCTCTTCTCTTTCACACACACACACACACACACACACACACACACACACACACACACACACACACACACACACACACACACACACACACACACACACACACACACACACACACACACACACACACACACACACACACACACACACACACACACACACACACACACACACACACACACACACACACACACACACACACACACACACACACACACACACACACACACCACAACGAAACAGAAAGACACACAAACAAAACAGGACAGCACCACACATTGACACACAGTCTTGCAGCTTGATCCTACAGCGGGTCTTTAAACTTATGTGTGTTTCTGAGAAAACAAATGCACCTAGACTCACCTTGGTTTTGTGGCTCTGCTCCGTAGCCAGGCCAGATCCCGCGGTGTGAAGCTCCTTGGACACGACGCACAGAAACTCAGCCTGGTCCTCTGTTCCGTAGCTGTACGACGAACCGATGTTCACCATCTAGAAGAAGACAGGGACAGAGGTACGGAGAGATATGCAGAGGAAAGAGGGACAGAGACAGAGAGACAGGAGTGAGTGTCAGGAAGTATTAGAGATTACAGCAGAGAAAACAAAAAAACTGGAGAAAGAACGTTACGGAGAGAGCTGAGATCCCAGATCAAGCGAGGAAAAGCTTCTTGTGCTCATGCTTGGTTGGGAGGGAGGGCGGGGTCGGGGTAAAGAGCAGACAGCCTGCTGTGACACACTCAGCAGTGGACTCAACAAGAAGCATCTTTAACTTGTGCGTCAGCTTCTGCAGGGAAATCGTAGCTGTGCAGCATGCAGTGGAGCTTGGTGCCAAAGCAGTGGGAAATGGAGGGTGGGTGTGAGTGTGTGAGTGTGAGTGTGTGAGTGTGTGTGTGTGTGTGTGTGTGTGTGTGTGGGTGGGGGGGGGGGGGGTGTCTACATGTGACTTTTAGGCTACACTGCGAAAAGGCTGACCTATTAAGACTCAACGAGCTACAGGCTCTCAACTTAGCAGACCATGTCGTCACCTTAATGGATAATGTTGATTGACGACATTAATAGACTTTTCCATATTACTGATATTACAGCGGCTCAAAAGCTCAATATATTTGTGCCTGTTTTTACTGTTGGTACAGCTGGTTGCTCTATTCTAACAGACTGTCAATAATGAGTCTGCAGCTATGACATTTTAAATACTTGTATGCCACAATAAGGTACAATTTTTACTCTTAAGAGTAGGCTGCACACATTCTTATACAGTAGGTGAAGGTATGCACCTTTAAAGTTGAGTTGCGATCTGCCAATAAACATGTATTGAGTAGACAAAGATTTGACACATTATGTCAAAGAGTTTAATTTAAATTCTTTGGCAAAACTGCTCTATAAAAGCAGTATACTTCAATGTACTTTAAAAATAAATTAAGAACTGCTGTTTGTCTTTGTGGTGTTAACAATAGTGATCCGAGATTGGTCAGGGCTATGGAATATTATATCATCCATCTTTGCTCACTTTGTCTTAGCCTTTCTTGCTCTCAGCTGTGCATAAGCTACAGGTTATCAACTTTAAAATACAAAAATGTGATATTAGCTTGTCTTATCAGCGTCAGCCATGAGAAGCAGGCAATTATCGATATTGTGCATCCCTAAGTATTTTTCTTAATTTATCTGTTAATCTTTTGGTTTGAAAATATCAGTAAATGCCCATCACAATTTTGAAAAGCCCAAGTCGACATATTCCAATTACTTTTTTTGTTCAACCAGTTAAGGGGACCGAGAAAGCAGCAAATTTAAAATAAAACGAATTTGTCTGTGATGTATTTGATTTTGTAGCTCACAATCTGAACACACTGTTATTAAAGGTGTCTACGTCCTGTAATCTATCGTAGACTTAATTAACACGTCATGGGCATTGGTTGTCTATGACTTTAACAAATAAATAGTACAGCTAACAGCTGTAGACAATGCTTTTGACAAAGATAGTGACTGCAGCCTATAACTATCCCAGGACTGGTACAAGTCGAGTACCACCACAGGATAGTGGAATGGAGAATCTTTAAGATTTTACTTTTTGGGGACTATACATGGAAAAAAATGTCAGCATTCATGAAGTCAGTAGATTAGTCCTACTTAAGGAAAAATAAATGAATCTAGACGACGCAAACTAATGCAATCTTGGAGTCCTAAACTCAGTTTGGGAGTGCAGATAGCAGGGCTCAGGTCAGGGCCAAGGGGTCAGGCCAAGGGTCAAAATTGAAGGGTCAGCAGCAGCGTGAGTCCAACCCACAGTCCAGAGCAGTCCGGTGCGGGGCTTTCTGCAGGCGCGCACGCTGACCTGCTCAAACTTCCAGCCGTCTGACATCGTGGAGACCATCTGGGTGAGCTCCTCCTCCTGGCACTGCAACACTCGGTAGACGTGCTTGGGGGGCGCCTGCTGGGGAAAAAGAGAAGAGGAGGGTTGAGAGGAATGGGCCACTTCTCGCAAACGTATTTATCTGCCTTGAGCAAACCTTTTCAACATGACATGGAGGTAGTGGTGTAATGTGGTGCTAAAGCTAGCTACAAAACCAGCCCTACTTTTACTTTGGAAATGTAACCTCAGGCAAGCAACCAGCAGTGAGTCCAGCAAGTACAGTAGAATGCAGGCACAGTGGGTGTATGTTTGAGAGGGCAGTGGGATTATGTAAGAGTGAGTGCAACCATCCTGAGAAAAGAAGCCTGATGTACAACAGAGCTCTCCTGAGAGGAGCACAGAAGGGTGAAATCACTAACAAAGAGAAAATGACAAAAGGCACTGCACTTTCACCACCATTATGGTGTGTGTGTGTGTGTGTGTGTGTGTGTGTGTGTGTGTGTAGCTGTAGTACATAACATATCATAACTGTTCGAAGCGAAAAATGCATTATGGTTTAAGAATATTCATATAACTGTTGTGTTACACTAAACCTTCACCATTAAATACACAATACACTGCATTAGTTTCATTAAAAATGACTGCGGTGACTGAGGGGATCTGTGTTTTTTAAAGCCCCTAGCTCAGCATAAAGCAGCAATCTCCTCCATCATGAAAACAAGTTCTGTCTATACCTGTGTAGCTTTGGAGTCCCTCTCCACGATTCTCTCCTTGATCAGTTTGATCAGTGGAGTGATGTTGTAAAACTCAGCCTCCTCCAGGACACCTTGAAACAAAACAAACACATGACTTAGTTCCTGTGTGAGTGGAGGCGGAGTGGCGGAGTGGCTCCAACCCGTTTTTGTCTCAACCCACAGCTCAATTAGATGTTAATATTAAGGATATACAAGTGGATGTCATTTTATTTACACCCTATATGTACTACTTTTATCTAACTATGTCCACTGTTCATCCATTATTCATTATCTAACCATTTCAACAATTTGTCCATTATTTTTTAGCTCACCATTTCCACTGTTTATCCATTATTATGTAACATTTTCACAATATTCCCTTATCTGTATATAGTATACAGTATTCTCCCATCTTTCAAGAGTCAGCTTAAATCCCATCTCTTCAGGATCACCTAGAACAACTAAACTCCATCATCTTCCACCCTTTTATTAATTTGATGTTCTAGTGTTGTTTAACATGCTTCCTGTTTGATTGTCTGTTTTATTTATTCATGTCTAAAGCGTCTTTACGTACTGAGAAAAGCGCTATATAAAATTGATCTATTATCATTATTACTAAATTAGAAAGTAAAGTGCTAGGAGACACTGGAGGAGGAATTACATCACGAGGCAGTACGGAGGCACACAGTTTCCACCTGGCCGACAAATAAAACCAGTGCATGCACTCAGGACCGATCTGAGCAGAGTCAAAGCATTTCATAGACCTTCTTCAGCCAGCTCCTTGTTGTAGACCAGTTTGCCATGCCGCAAGTAGTTGAGGATGGGACCGAAGTAGGTAGGGTCTCTGTCAATCACATAGGCTCCCGAATCATCCTGTTACAAAAGAAGAAGAATCAGAGAGGAACAGAAAAAAATATTGTTTATGTGTCTATTAAAACATTATCACACCATAAACTGCATGTATTTACATTGCTGCAGAAAGCACTTTTTATTAATGAACCACAGAGGTTAATTGACCTGTCTCAGTGCAATGAAAGCTGTGCCTGTTGTAACTTGGTACCGTACTCCTGACAACTTTGTTGTGGTTGTATCACGTGTAATGTGGAAACATAGGATGCAGCAACTTTTATTTTCAGGCCATTAATGACCCTCTTCTGTAATATATTGAGTATTTTTAGATGCAAAAGTTCACTAGCTGGAAAATAACATCCTTGTTGGCTATTTTCATCTTAAGTATGCAGTACTGGCTGTCCAGAGCGGAAGCACGTATGCAAGATGCACTGCAGAGGACTTTGTCACCAAAATAAAAGCTCTCCATAGAGTGCAAGTACAAATTACAATAAAATATTTGTACATAAATAAATATATATACACACAAACACACGCACACGCACACGTACACGCACATACACACCTTCTGGTGACTTTTGAGTTGAATCCATACAAAAACAAGTCGGCCTTTGGAGATTTAAGCAGAGGGATATGGGGGGAGAGAAGATAAATCGTTGGGAAATTAAATATCCCCAGTCCCATCAACTGATCCTGTGTCACTTACAAATGGTTAAATGGTCTCTGCAGAGAGAAATATACAGGACAGGAATGGGGGCAGAGAACACATGTATGTTGGTTCCTACGTTGAAAAACCAACTCTAGACTTGTACGTCCCAGAATTCACAAACTCCTTACACAGCTATAAAATAGAGCAGGCCTTATGAATAATGGTTAAAGAAGTATGGAAAGGTTTCATGAGAAGAAACTTGATACAGTAAACCTGCTCTGTTAACATGACTGATTCTTTTTATGGGTTGCTGAAGTGGCCTTAGCCTCCAGTAGATTCTTGCACAGAAGCATTTTATGGCTTTTATTAGCCGGTCCTAACTCATTCACACAGTACCGCTCATCCTAGCTGTAACTGTTATGACCTTATATTGTCTGATTACAATCCTAACCTCAAAGGCTGAATCCAGACATTTCTACATTGTTAAAACATGAAATACGGCCAATGTAGCTGACATTCTCGGTCCAGTTTGGTGGTATATTTCGACTGCTACAGACCGACCTGATTAGGATTTAGTGATGTTATAAATGTTTAAAAAGGGCTTTAAATGGACTTTCAGGTCGTTGATGCAAATTCAGATTTGTTTATTTGGAACTGCAATATCATCAACTCCTACTTTCGGTTTGAGAGTTCCAGGTTAACAAAGGAGCGGTCTTACAGGCAGTTTACACTACAGTTATGAGTATGTGGCTTCATCTACTGTACTGGAATGCTCTACTCTACTGGAATGTGTTTGCTATGCAACGAGCATAAAAGAACTACCTACCTATACTACCTACCTATACTACCTGCCTAACCTACCTATAACATCAGATTTATCCATCACTCAATTAAAACACGCATCACACAAACTGCTTCTTAAACAGAGATTAGTTGACCCGTGTAACTGCTGACTGAGCTCATTTAACAGACAAAATCAATGTTACCTTGCTAATATATGACCGTTACGTATAAGAGAGGCAATATAAGACGCAGACTAATGTAAAATACATTTGGCAAAAATACATACAACGTATATCTAATGAAAAATTATTTAAATTATTCTAAACTACATGAATACTAATAACTTTGAAACACACATTTCTCCTCCGATGCATATGAAATAAAACTAAATAGATTTATAAAGATTGAAATGTTATGACAGTGACTTCCATTTAATATATTTGATTGCTTTTGATTGGACAGCAACAGATATTTCCTAGCAACCAATTTACCCATAGCTAAGGTTTTTATTGGCTAAGACGTTCCTTTGGTTTTAATGGTGTAACCCGAAACTAGCTAGTGGTTGTCCTACAGATCCATCATCTACATCTTTGTCTGCCATAATGAGCTCTGACCTGTTGTCTCCAGTGTGACAGACTAGTAAAACGTAATCCCAAAGGAAACCCACGGTCACACAGACAGAATCAAGAGAATAGCGAGGCTCTGCTAGCATCAAGGAGACGTTTTTGAATGATAGACTGTGTGTTGTCAGTCCAAACCCTTTGTCCCTGATGCTAATCTCTTCAAGTCCAGGCAATCTTTGCTGGCGTAGCATGACAGGAGCTTCTCATGAGCAGCTCCCAATGTAAGACATGAAACTAATGCAATGAGGACACCGACATGCACAGATTCAGACTGAAAAGCAGTCCGAGGGCTGTGATACACCTAAATGAGGGATGGATTAGTGAAGAAAAACAAAAACAGGTATGACAGAGGACAGCCAGGGAGAGACCTGCACGTCGACAAAGAAAAGACAAATAGACAAATGTTAGGAGAAACAGATGACGAATAGCCTCTCATCAGAAATGACCAGGAGACATAGAGACGGAGGATGACGACACACACGGTTTCAGTGTTTGTGTGTGACAGAGAAACAAAGAGAGGATTGAGACAGGCGGGATGGAGGCATGGGATATGAAGACCAGGAGGCAGCTTGTGTGACACAGATAGTGTGTGTCTGCACTGAAAATCACACCGATTAAGAGTGTGGAACGGCTGCATTGACAGATGCACGCACACACCATACTGATGAGTGAAGCTGCAGTGGAGGACAAACCAACGCCTCATCAACGTGACTTGACTTGACAGTGTGGGCATGACAACACTGGGGAAAAGCTTCCTGGATGTGTCAGAGCTCGGTCTCTTTCTCTCTCTCTCATGCACACACATACAGAATTAGTGTTGTTATTCATAACGACAGCAGCCACAGCACATTCTCTTTCTCACAAGATGATATTTTCAGTTGTTGAGAGGACAGGGAGGGAGGGAGGGACACTATTCGTTACTGGTTTACAGCGCATTTGTATGTCAGGGAAATTAAGATGTGACTCAACAGCATCTCCCTGCAGAGGTAAGTACATCCCACGGGCTATCAAAACAAAACAGAAGCCAAACAAACTAAAGCCCTGTTCACTGCTCACAACACACGCACGCCTGTCCGCATTCTGCTGGTTGCTTGAGTATGTGTAAACATTAGGGCTGAATGATACCATCGCACTTGTTACTTCTGTAGCTTCATTTGCAACTTCTGTAGCTCAATTTGCAACTTCTGTAGCTTCATTTGTAGCTTCATTTGTAGCTTCATTTGGAAATCATTAATCACTAAAGAGGCAGATTTAAGAGAAAGTAGGGCAGAAGTTCAATTTTCGGGTTCGACATCCACTCATCAGTCTCATTCAATGAGTACTTACTGATCAATCCAGGATTGTCTAACACTTACTATAAAGTTCTGGCATGGTAACCATGGGGGAGAAATGTAGGATGGTATTTGATTCATTTTGTTAAGGATTTAGTATTTAGAAAGCCTTAATGAAGTTACAGTCATCCATTACTTCTTTGGAGCATTTTGTGCCGCACTAGAAGCCCTGCCTCTGCCAGTGTTTTTGATACTATACAATATTTTAAATTCAACACATAGTTGCTTTAAATCTGGAGTCATTAATGTATCCAACAGACAGACTTAAGTCTTTAGTTTCACAATAAGCCATAACAAAGCCTATTTTCTATTAGAGTGGATTCTAAACTCATCACAGTGAGTGTTATTGGACTTAGTATATTGTAGCATTTGCATTCTCACTATAATTTATGCATACATTGTGACGTAAATGCTGTAATTAAATACACACATATTTGGTCTGATCATGTGATTCTGGTCTAAAGGCTTGTAAAAAAAACCTTGATTTCTCGCTTAATTTATCATCCCCGGCTACGCAGATGGTCTGGCTGAACCAGCGACTTCTCAGTGTTGGTGACATTTTTGAAACAGCAGGCATCACAGCAGCTTCACGCTGATAAACACATTTAATTGTAGGTTTCCCCTCAACATTTTCGCAAATGGCGACCACTTTTTTAACAATTTAAAGTTGTTTTTTCCCCTAGCTGAAATACATTGTTATGGTACAGGTACATGTGACTTTTTAAGGATCCATAATACAATTTCCATGACTATTCACAATATATAACACAAACTATACTTTCCTCAAAATGTTAATCATTGCATTGGAATTAAACGGCAACCTTTTTTAAACTCTAACTGTTGGTTGTGTTCATATTCAGTTCGGATACTTCAGACTACAGGCACAGTCAATCCATGTCCTTTATCATATCAGCCTGGCACTGGCATTCAAGCACGAGGGGAAACAGAACCAAACGTACTATCAGTTCTATTTATGTCTAATATTCCTAATGCATTTGATTATAAACTCAAGTTTAGCCTGAAAAACAATGTGGCAACATAAGTATGTAGCCTGTATATCAGGGGTAGCCAACCCTGCTTCTGGAGAGCTACTACTGCCCTGCATGTTTTAAGTTTCCCTCTGCGCCAACACATCTGATTCTAATGTCAGGGGTTTGATAATCACTAGACTTAGGTGTGTTAGAGTAGGGAGAAACCTCCAACATACAGGGCAGTAGTAGCTCTCCAGGAGAGGGGTTGGCTAACCCTGGACTGCATAATATTGTAAATATACACTTGCCCGGCATTATTCAAACACAATTTCAGCCAACTGACCTACATGGAGGGAGAGACGGAACGCAGGTAGAAAATGACAAAAATGCGATGGTAAACAAAATGTTACGCACTGACGCATAGAGCTACGTTACCTCAATAGCCATACAAAAACTAATTCTGCATAATGTTACAATAAGTGGAAAGTAATCCAAAGAAGATTACTGTAACACTTATTTAATTTCAACACAACAAAATACCGTAACATTTCCAGGTTTTCCATAACTGTGGGAACCCTGAACTAACTATATATACATAACAGTTGTATTGATTTAATGAAGAAAGTGAAGCTGTTTAGAAAATAATTAAGAACCGTGGTGATAAATGGCAACTTTTTCCACCTTTTTCCTCAGAAACGTTTGTGAATTTTTAGCCCTAATTAAATACCTAACCGGGTCTTATTGTGTGTGCCTCCTAGAAAGTGGACAAGTTCACACAATTCTGTACTGTGGATTCAAATAAAAACTTTGGCTCTAGCATCGTTTTCATAATTACAGGTCCCTGCCAACACCTCATATTGGACTCCAAATCAAATATCTCACAACGCAGATAAAATGACAAAGCAAATCCAGACATGTCGTGGAATTTATGCTGATGCTGCGAGATAACCCAAATAACAGGCGCCGGGCCATTAAAACATGCCGGTGTGATTCCCCTTATATTGCATGTGAATTCAGCCATTGATAATCACAAATCGGTGGTAATGCGATTATGTGGTTATAGTCCACAACTGGCCCCCTGTTGAGTTAACATAATCTAGCATCAACAAAGCTGAATCTTAGCTGCATAATGTAATTGGTGTAGGGCGGCGTGGGGTCAGCTCGGGTTGCATGAACAGCATTTCAGCCCTGGGTTTGGTTCGGTGAGGGGGTAGAGCAGCTGAGGTGGTGGTAATCTCATTAAAACAGTCGCACACAACCAGACAGTCTGTGTGCATGTGAGTTTAAAAACAGGCAAGAGGCCCTAGGAGAAAGACGCCAATGCCAGTGGATTAGAGGGGGACTCCAGCACGGATCAAATCAGCTTCCCTCCTGAGTGAGAGAAGAAAAACACACTGAAGCTGAACTTCTCCTCTGTGCAATTCAGCTTCAGACTGCTCTGTGTGCTCAACAACTACAGTACGCTGGCATAATAATCCCCTTCATTATGCACATACTCTTCAGAACCTTATTTTGGGACAGGATTTTGCAGTGAGTTCAATGCATTGTCTCCCTAATAGAACAAGGAACTTTGCAAAAGGTCAACAACAGGGTTTCCTCTAGAAAGTGTTTAGTGGCACGACAGACAGATGTTGAGCCATTTAGTTTGTAGATGACGGCCAAAACAAAAGCAACAATAACTATTTTTTTTTAACCAGAAGGTTAATGTTTTGAGTGTATTCATTTTTTATAATTCTAGTCGAGGTGGAAGTAAAACCTTTGCAATATCATGTAGAGTATGGCGACGTGATGCCACAACAGTGATCTGCAACATTTGCATGATTGTTGTTGTCGGTTAGCCATCTGTAGCGGTGTGATGCTTGCAGTCAGCTGTCGTTGTCATATGGCTCAAATCTTGCGGGCAGCTTGTACTGGTTGATTTTGTAATATTAACTTTCATGTCAGGATTTTGCTAGTTTTAAAAGGTGAGAGGATGAGCGATCGTTTCTATTTTTATATTGGCAATCGTGGTTACTCGAGATTGCCGATGGGCCATATTGAGAACAGAGATGCAGGGTGTTAGACCCTTGGAAAAGAGACAGCAAGATCCCTCACACTCGTCACTCGTGCTGATTAACGGGGCTCAAAGGACGGATGTGCTGCTCCACCAGAAGCATCTCGAAACACAGCAGTGGGCATATTCTAGAGATTATGCTATAACATCTTAGTTATAGTAAATTAGTTAAATCATCTTAATATTGGTGTAGCAAAAAGGACAGATAATGTTGGATCTGTGGTGCCTTTTGGAAAATGCTAAATTCACAATGAGACAGATTTCTGTTTTTTGAACTAACTGTTCACCTCAATCTGTTGGTTCAAGCTTGTGTGAAATTCACAGCTGTTCAGATCAGTGGGAATTACTTGTTCAAAGAAACGCTCATCATGAGGCTTCTGGGGAAAAACGCTGAATAAAAACAATTTTTAAAAATACTTAATCCCACGATCAGGGGTTCGTTGTTTACTTTGAAAATCTGAATCCCTGATTATAACACAAAAAACTTGTCCTTGTGCCTGTGGTGGGGGAGCATTAACATCATACACAGTGACAGAGGTACACACAGGCACACATTAGGGACAACAGCACCAAAGAACAGACAACAGATCAACTGACAAACCCCTTAACATGTCGTTCTCTGGTAGGAAAATATTGGATTATTTCTATAGTGCACCATCTACTAATGTGTAAACACTAAATAGTGATTCAGGGGGCAGCTCTGTCTCTCCTCCCCCGTTCACAGGTCTCAACTCAGAGGAGACGGCGGTGTGATGGCGCAAGGAAGAGAAAACACTAAAATAAGCCTCTGTATCACCAGATTTGAGTTTGTGATAAAGAGCAGAAATAAACATGCGCTAAGCATTTGCAGTGAGTCAGCTGCTGAGAGTGAGGATGAGGAGAGGACGGCAGTGAAGGAAAGGGATGTAGGTGTGTGTTCGTGCATGTATGAGACACAGAGATTCGGTGTGTGACTGTGTGTCTTTAGGCAGTGCAGAGGGAGCTCCTGGCTGAAGGTCACATGGGTATACTCTTTCCACAGAGCCGAGTGGTGCATCAGGGGAACAGTCATTGCAGCTGTCGGGTAAAAAAACCTCCTAACTCCAATTTTGGTGGTTGTTTTTTTGGTTTAGTCACTTTAGCTGAAGAAATACTTGATCTTTCTGATATCTAATTTGAATTTGAATGACATCCTGTTAGTTTAGCCATACACAGTTCTTATATTAATTAAAAAAAACTTTACTTGGCCTGAACTGCAATTTTAGTGTTTCCATTATCATCTACTCCAAATATGAATTTCTCAATCATGCATTTAGTCGATAAAATATCAGCAAATAGTGAAAAATGCCCACGCATCACAAGTTCTGATCACATTGGTCGAGTCTTCAGGTGTCGTATTTTTGACACGGTTAGTTGAAAAGTTACTAATTTCTCTCGCTACTATTCTATCTAATAAAGGCACACGGTACAATAGCAAAAACAATCCACGTATATTGGTACCACCATGTTAAACTATGTATGCATACATACATACACAGGCCTTATTATACATTTATATTGGCTAATTATACATGGAACTTTGCCCCGTTAACGAGAGTTAGTTGTGGGTTAACTGTTGTGTTAAAAGCTATAACCGTTTAGTAAAAAAGATATGCAGTTAATAGGGGTCCTCTCTGTATGCACGGCATACAGGAAGTTAAAAACACACTGCCGTGATGGGACATTTTATTGACATTATTCCTCCTATGGCTATTTTTCTTACAGTTGCTAAAACAGCTAACATTTTGGAGATAAGAGCTTTTCACCCGACAGCAACAAAATGTGAACCTACCTATTCTCTTTCTGTCACATTCATGCATATCAAAGGCTGCAGCATAATGTAAATCTGCATCATTGATGAGTCTTGCTCATCCTTACAGTGTGTTCAGTCTACATGTGACTGGGAAACACATAATACATCCCTCTCTCTCTCCATAAGATGCCATCTGCACAGCTACTGACTGTGCAGCTCCCTGCAGAAGAGGAGGCACGTGTTCATCCATCTGACCCAAGCTACATTCACACCACAAAATGATGCTGAAACACACACACACACACACACACACAGAGAGAGAGAGAGGAGTGTGTGGGAGAGCTTCATACTGCACATATACAGTATAATCTGGTCATCTGCTCTGGAGAAGCATGTGTGCATTTCCAGGCAGAACAGAGTTGTAGTTATAGGTTCTGGGAATGGCACAGATAACACAGTAATATACTTAGTCCCTTTAAGGCCACTGTGATACCTTAGGAGATAAAAACAACAGTGCACGATGCAGTCAATACTATTTTACCCTTCAGTCTCTATTGGATAGATTTTTTCTAACACTAAAACTTGCACACACGTTTCCTTTAGTCAGTTACGAGAAAACCCACCTTCCATAATAAATGATTGTGATATATTCAGTAGGGATAAATAAAAAGTATACAAAGCCAAACATTACCCATCTAAACTCACCACTGACAGCAACTATGAGTCACTACAGAAACGTTATAAAATGTGCATGTCCTTCTCGTTAGGCCACTACCAGGCCTCTTTAATATTCCTAATAATAGTAGCCTCAAAGCCTAAACGCTGGCTAACTGACACACAATAATTAACACGTCACAACGCAACTTTAAATGCCCACAGAAAAAGTAAACATGTAGAATACGGTCACTGTGTGTCTGTTGTTTTTATTTATTTCTTTATATGTAAAGTCAAATGTATTGTTAGTATAAATTACTGTTAGCTCATTACTGAATGTCGCATCCTGCTATACCAGTCATTATCAGTTCTCGCCTGTCGTACAGTACCGTTCACCGGGGTTGAGTGTCCTGACCTCCTGACCGGACTCACCGTGTCTGAGTGCAGGTCCTGCTGTTGGCACAGCCGGTACAGGAACGAAGTTTGCTCTTTGAGGAGCGTCTGCCTCGTAGTGAGGAACACGGTGCCACCGACGTTCAGCCGGACCCACTTTCCGTTACTGCCCCCACTGGGGTTAATGACCGAGCCGTTAGCGACGCTCTGCGACACCGTCCCGCCGGGTTCGCTCGTGCTGGCGGGCGACACGCTCTCTCCCGCCTCGCTGTCTTTGTTGTTGTTATTATTATTGTTGTTATTGTTGCTGTTGCTGTGGTGGCAGCCGTGGTGCGTCGACAGCGCAGCGACGTCCTCCGGTTCCCGCTGGTCGCCCGCTGTTGTTGCCATTTAGAAAACAGCCGCTGGACACGAGATGAAGACGGGCGAGGAGGTCTGTCCGTTTCCGCGGTTGACTCTGATTTTTCTCTCGGTTACCAACAGTGCATAAGCCCCGCCCCTAGCAGTACATACGCCCCGCCCCCAACAGAGCACACGCTAGGTTACAAGAAAAGGGACAGGGCATGCTTTCAAAATAAAAGCTCCACCGGCCATCACTAAGTATTGAATGAAAGCATATGATGAAGCTTACAAAATGTTTTATAGTTTTAGATAATTATAAAATTGTGCTTCTTGCTTGATACATCCTTTGCACAAATACTGTCACAATCAAATTACTTACTTGTTTCATACTATTTGTAGTGATTCAGGCGTGCTTACTACTACTGTTTTAAAAGTATATAATAATAATAATAATAATAAAAAAGAAACTGAAGGTTAAAAGCAAGAGTGTAAAGGTGAGTTTTGAGGGCTGTCTTGAAGGACGGAAGAGTGTTGGCGTTGCAGATGTGGCTGGAAAGTGCCATACAGAGGGAGGGACGGCTGCAGAAAAAGCTCTGTCGCCCCAGATCTGGGGCTTAGTCCGGATGGGTTGGAGCAAGTTGGCATCAGTGGACCTGAGGCGACGGGTAGGGGTGTGGCGGTGGATGAGGTTAGAGTGGTAGGGAGGGCCCAGGGAGCTTTGAAGGTGACGAGTAGTATTTTGAAATCAATCCTGTATTTGGTGGGAGCCAGTGGAGGTTGTGGAGGACAGGAATGATGTGGTCAGAGCAGTGGGTGGAAGAGTCCTGAACAAATTGAAGCTTTTTTAGGATGTTGTTTAAACCATATAGGATGGAGTTACAGCAATCTAGTTAGGATGAGTTGTCAGTCGAGCCTACGTGTGTGAGCATGCAGTGTATTTATACAAAAGTCTAAGACCCCTTCCACTGACAATCAAGTATTTAGCCTGGTTTTGTGTGTACATTTTTTTTATATGTTTCATATAATGAGTAAAATGAGTATTGTCAAAATATTTCTGTTGCTTTGACAAACGCAACACCGTCACTTCTTTCAGTTGTCAGACAGGACAACACAAATGCCAAAATATTTCTGTTGCTTTGACAAACGCAACACCGTCACTTCTTTCAGTTGTCAGACAGGACAACACATTGGAGACTTCATCAGATCAGAAACAAGAGACACCTTTAACGTATCTGACACGGGGAGAGCAGAGGTAATCGCACGCACAGGTCCGGTCCTCACAAACCTCTCCAAAGGCTCCATTCTCCCTCGTGTCCTTTTATTGAAGTTTCACATGCATAATCATAAGTACATGAATAATAATTACTTTCTTACGTACAGATACTATTTTCCACACAAGAATGTCTACAAGGTCACAGTTGCTTTTGCTCCCACAGTTCTCTTCTAGGGAGGGAACACGTTATCAAAACTTTCCCCAGATGTAGGAAATTGGTTTAGACCTGCAGGCACATACTTTGCAACAAACACTATAAAAGAACACTTAGTATTATATGCATGAAAAGAACATTTCTGATAATATTTTATACATTTCTTTAACATTTCCCTCCTGTTTATCAGAATTGTTATTATTCATTCTCATATCAGACACATACCATTCTCTTGGCAGAGCTTTCAGTACAGTCGTCAGGTTCGAAAATAACATTTCTTTACACTCAGAGGTAATCAGTTTAGACAATATATTTTATGTCAGCCAGTGCACACTCCTCACAGCCATCACAGTATAAGTGTGTGTCTGCTGTGGTGGATCCTTCGTTATGTACATGTGCAGTTATCAGGGCCAGGCTCTTGGCCGTGGTTCTGCTTATCATCTTGGACATCAGGGATTGTAGACAAGGCACGATGCACGTGATGAATACACAGCATAGGAGGAGAATCACAGTTATGGGTGTCAGAAACTTCAGCAGAATCTCACACCAGGCCCCTCCAGTAAGCCATGCCCTTTCCCTGCCAATGAGGTTACGATAATAATCACCTCTAGGATGTCGTATGCGGAGTGTGTATGGCTCAACAATAGGTGTCCATATGTTATGATTACGGAACAAGTGTTTGCATGTCGTCATTGATTTAGTGAGAACCTGAAGTGACCAAGTACCTTCTGCTGTGAGAATAAGGTAATCACTACAGTATATCAAAGTCTTACAATGACCCTGCTCGCTGTCTTGATAACATTTCCTACGTAATCTGAGATTTACAGACCTCGTCATACCAGTACTGTTACGGAGAAGAAATGAATCATCACAGTCATCAATCACAGTTTTTACCACTGGAACCATTTCTTCATCCTTCGGGTCTTGAGGTGTTGTCCACATCCACGGGGCGAAGGCAGCAAAGATCTTTAGTGCGTCCATCGTTGCACCTGCAGTCCAGGAGGCCAGCCATCTTTCATGGTATTTTGACATGGTTTCACACTTATGCTCTCGTTCCACTAACCTGAGAGGATCGTTGATTTCTTCACTGACGTTGAGACGAATGGACCTAGGCGTTTCCAAACCCCTTTGTAGTCAGACTTCCCCTACTCAGCGGTTGGAACGAGATCACTAAGTGTCCTCACTTTGCAATGCGAGAGATGTATCCAGCTGGACCTCTCAGCGATCTTCACAGCAGTGGGCTTGGAGAGAATAACTTGGAATGGCCCCTCCCACCTTGGACTGGACCAGCACTTCCGCTTTATCACTTTCACGAACACGTGGTCACCAGGCGTCACAGTTTTGTCCTCCTGGGGGCATATAGGAAAATCAGGCAGATTATTGGTTTCTTTACATTTTCTATGGCTCAGCGCCTGTCTCATATAGTCTGCCAATGTCTTCTCAGAGTCAGGCTCGTCTTTTATTTTTAAATGTCAGTCAGGTAAATAATATGGTCTACCATACAGTGTTTCAAAAGGAGTCAATTTACATCCGCCTGTAGGCATAATGTGTAAACTTAGTTGTACTAAATCAACACATTCAGGCCATGGTCTTCCAGTTTCGTTCATGCATTTGGTTAGCTTATTTTTAATTGTGCCATTGAACCTCTCAACAAGTCCAGCTGAGGCCGGGTGATAAGCACTATGGTATTTTAAGTCTATTTTTAGGTTTTTTCCTATTTTATTTATTGTGTCGTTTACAAAATGTGAGCCATTATCTGATCGTATTCTTTTTGGTATCCCAAAGGTTGGGACAATTCTTTTACATATAGCTTTTGCTACTGTGATTGCATCAGGGTTAGCACATGGAAACATTTCTACCCATTTGGAAAAGGCATCTATTATAACTAAACAGTATTCTACACCTTTGCTTTTGTTAGTTTAATGAAATCCATATGTATTTCTTCAAAAGGATATTCTGGTTTTGGAAATGCACCTCGTTTTGGACGTTGTTGTCCTTGTGAGTTATGTTTAATGCATGTTAAACATTGATTACAAAAATTTTTTGAATATGTATTAAACCCATAAGTAGTATAGTAGCTGTTCACTAAGTCTATCATCCCCCCGTTTGAGGCATGGCAACGCCCATGGCTCATTATTGAAGCCCATTTGAACAGCGATCGAGGTAACCAGGGTTTACCATCGGGTCCAATATAAATATCATTTATTTTTGTAGCTCCTTTTTTCTGCCACATTGATTTCTCCATTTGTGGTGCTTGTTGTTGTCTTTGTCGTAATATGTCACACGTCACTGGTGTATTTTGAGATGTTGAAACATGCAAGACAGGATGTGCGGCTAATTTAGCTTCTTTGTCTGCCATTGCATTGCCGATTGAAACCATATCTTTTCTTCTAGTGTGGGCATCACACTTGCACACTGCAATAGATTTAGGTAACATTATAGCTTTTAAAAGTTCTTGTAATAACTTGTCATGTGTTATTGGTTTTCCTGTTGACGTTTTAAAACCTCTAAGTTTCCACTGTTGGCAGAATAGATGTACTGCACCATATGCAAATTGGCTATCTGTGTAAATTGTTACATCCTTATTTTGAAATAATTTACATGCTTCAGTTAATGCTACTATTTCAGCGGCCTGTGTCGATAAATTAGATGGTAATTTTCCTGTTTTTAGGCATTTATCTATAGTTGTTACAGCGTAGCCTACACAATTTTGTCCTTGTGCATTCTTACGTGCAGAACCATCAACAAATACTATATGGCCATGTGTCAAAGGTGTGTCTAATAAATCAGGACGTTGTTTGTACACTAACTGTGTTTCATGCAGACAATCATGTATAGTGCCATCCGTTGATACTGGTATCAGCGTGGCTGGATTTAGTGTTGTACTTCTTTCTATATTCAGATGTGGTTGCGACAAAAGTGTAGTCATGCATGACAGATGTCTGGCAGGTGATAAAAAGGTCATTTTTGTTTGTAATTAACAGTGCTGCTACTGCATGTGGCACTTGTAGTGTTATTGGGTGAAATAATACTACTTCCGCAGAGGCCTGTACAGCCATTGCTGCTGCGATCACAGCCTGAACACAGGGCGGGGATGCTCTAGCCACTGGGTCCAGTTGTGTTGAATAGTAGGCTAAGGGTTTTTGTTTTTGCCCATGTATTTGTAATAACACTGACGTCATAAATCCATTTTTACAGTCTACAGTTTGGATAAAATGTTTATCATAGTTTGGTAAGGCAAGTATCGTCGTTCCTGCCAGCATTTGTTTTATGTTACAAAATGCTTTTTCTGCCGTTTCTGTCCAAATTATTTTTTCTGTTAGTGCCATAGGTGTAGAGTAAATGAGATCAAGCAGAGGTCTTGTTACTTCTGCGTAATCCATTACCCACGCTCGGCAGTAGTTGCAAAGTCCTAAAAAGGACATCATGTGTCTTTTTGTTATTGGTCTTGGTGCAGACAAAATGGCTGTTTTTCTTTCTTGATTTACTGTTTTGCCATTTTGGGTCAACGTGTGACCTAGGTATTTTACTTCTTCTTTCCACAATTGTAATTTACTTTTACTTACTTTGTTGCCAGTTTTAGCAAGAAATTTGAGTAAAGCTAACGGGTCTTCTTTACAATCCTCTTTTGTTGTGGAGTTTATTATGATATCATCTACATATGAGAGGATTTGGCTCCCTCTAGGGGGGTTGAAGTCTGCTAGACAATTGGCAATTGCTTCAGCGAAAATTGTGGGACTTTCACAATAGCCTTGTGCTAGTCTTGTGAATGTATATCGTTTATTCTTAAACGTAAATGCGAACCAATGTTGGCTATCTTTATGTATTGGAATCGACCAGAACGCATTGCTTAAGTCTATGACCGAGAAATACTTTGCATTAGGATCCATAGAATTAAGCAATGTGTGTGGATTGGGGACATTTGGTGCCCTTTGTTGTACTGCAGCATTAATTGCTCTTAAGTCCTGTATCATGCGCCAAGAAATTGATGGCGCAGCTTTTCGGACAGGAAAAATAGGTGTATTACAGGGTGAATCTGGGCACGGAATTATAATTCCTGCTTTCTTTAGATCTTCAATTACTGGCTCAATGCCTTCTTCTGCATCAGGTTTTAAGGGATATTGTTTAACTTTCGGCCTATATTCTGTTTTTCCTTTAATTACTACTGGTGGGACGCCTTTCATTAATCCTACATCAGATGGACCTTCAGACCATAATTCTTTGGGTAATGAAGCCAGACTTTGTTCTTCTTCTGTTGTAAGAGATAACAGATTTGCTTCTCATGTGTTTGACTCGCCCAACTGGACGTTTGGAGTGGTTGTGACCACCCACTGTAGTTTTTGACGATAATATTGCGTATCCTTATTGTATTGAACTTTAGGATCGATTGTATTCGTCCAGCTGTGAGCTGCTTTTACTCGTCTTGCTTCATTATCCAAATCTTTCCATGTTTGCTTTGAGGATTTAGTCAAAGAAACATGTGGTGTGCGTCCACCCTGCATTAAATATAATGCATAATTTGTTATATCTACTGTACAGAAAGAGGTTGAGTCTTTATAAAGGGATGAAAAGGGTACAATGTATTATATTATTAAAATATTTATTGTATTACAAGTTCTTTGAAACTTTATGTTTAAAAATGCAAATGAGGCATTAAGGTATAAAATATAAAGTATTATTTTTCTTACATTTCCAGAACAGAAAAGTGAACATTTGATAAAACCAAGTTCAACGTTCTTGTTTAATTTTGACATATTTATAATATAGAGATATATTTACAGAAATCACTTTTAACCATAAATCAGAAAATACTGTTAGTTTTGTTTTCTGCATGTTTTTATGAATCAAATGTACAAACCAGGCTGAGATCACCATGAAACTTCCCCCGTTCTTTACTGACGTTAACCCCCCTGTTGCCCTCAAATTTTACTAACACTGTTAGTATTAAGTGAATTTAAACATCCAGAAAACGACCAGAATCAAAATTTGTATGTCAGGTTTTCTGCATGTATTTGATGATTACCTAAATAGCATTTTGAATTAAACCCAAATCCCCAAACATTATACATCCAGAATACCTTTAGACCCAGTTTGATTCCTGTTGCAGTGAATGTGAAATAACATCAGCTGACAGAAAGTTAACAAGGACCAAGGCTGTTGTCTAGATTGATCTTAAATTTGATCGAGGGATATGTTTGTATATTAAGTACTATTTTGTATTATTTATAATATATGTCCCCATAAAATTAAGCTTATTTTTTATAATCGTATGTTTTATCTAATGTTAACTTTTGATGAATTAAGGAGAAATCTACAGCCACAAACGGACAAAGTGAAGTCAAATTAAATGTTTTCTTAAACTAAAAAGCAACTTATTCATTTATTTGTTTGGCAGCTTCTGTCCTCCGTACTGTGCGTCTGTGCACTGCTTTAATGGTATTTCTATCTATTTATCTATTTATTTATCTATTAGTTATCTGCAGGTAGTCCTGCAGGCACCTATGTCACATAAAAAGGTAATAAGTTTACCGTTCACATACAAAATGACCTCTTGTTTTATACTATGCATAAAGATCAGTTTAGCAGTTAGTTTAATAGCACTTCCCCTGTCCCTGTCTGTTTCGCTCTATCTGAAACCTCCTCTACCCCTTTTTGGTAGTAAATCAACTCTTCCTATCCTGAAAGAATGTACTTTACATAATCCCTGCACTACGACCTTTGGCTTTGCAGCAACCATTGGCTTTGCAGCAACCATTGGCTTTGCAGCAGCTCCTTTTTCTTCACTTTTCTCATCCCTATGTCTCTCCTGTCTTCCCGTCACTGGCCCTGTCTCTTCATCCTCCGTCATATAAACCAGCACCTCTTTTGCTTTAGCTTTCTCTACACTTACAAGTATCTGTCTTTTACTTTTTATTTTAATTGCATCTTACTACAACATGTTTTATTCAATTGCATCACGTTACTGAGTGATCCAGGACTCAGGGAAATTTCTCAAGGACCACAGATAATTCCCACTGTGTCAAGCTTCTACAAAGAACGTATTGTTCCTTGCGGACACAGTCTGGGGGTTCTATCCCAGGAATAAATCTGCGTTTTAGATCCCTAGTCCCTTCACCTAATGTCCTTAATGCAATTTAATCTATTACAGCAAGCAAATAGGCTTTCTGTTTACACCGTTAGGTTTCGGGCCCAAATACTGCCGAACAGACCAAATTCCTTTTCATACAACAATTATTCACGCACACACATACACTCTTTGCAGATCTGCAATCAGACACACTTTTAAAGACGTCTTTCTGTGGAGCCGTAATGCTCCCTAGTCTCTCTAAATCTCTGACCTTTTCGTGATGAAAGTCTCCCCTCCACTGGCTCGGATCTCGTCTGCTGCGTCAAAAGGATGGATGAGGGGTTTTTCCGTCTGGCCACGTTGAAAAGTGGTCTTTGTCCAGCGGCAGGTTTTTACGCCAGACTTTGCTGTGCACAGTCTTTGCAGACGTCCCGTCAGTCACCCTTTTTTCTGCAGTGTTGAGATCCGGCTCGAAGGACCAAAAATGTCAAAATATTTCTGTTGCTTTGACAAACGCAACACCGTCACTTCTTTCAGTTGTCAGACAGGACAACACAAATGCCAAAATATTTCTGTTGCTTTGACAAACGCAACACCGTCACTTCTTTCAGTTGTCAGACAGGACAACACATTGGAGACTTCATCAGATCAGAAACAAGAGACACCTTTAACGTATCTGACACGGGGAGAGCAGAGGTAATCGCACGCACAGGTCCGGTCCTCACAAACCTCTCCAAAGGCTCCATTCTCCCTCGTGTCCTTTTATTGAAGTTTCACATGCATAATCATAAGTACATGAATAATAATTACTTTCTTACGTACAGATACTATTTTCCACACAAGAATGTCTACAAGGTCACAGTTGCTTTTGCTCCCACAGTTCTCTTCTAGGGAGGGAACACGTTATCAAAACTTTCCCCAGATGTAGGAAATTGGTTTAGACCTGCAGGCACATACTTTGCAACAAACACTATAAAAGAACACTTAGTATTATATGCATGAAAAGAACATTTCTGATAATATTTTATACATTTCTTTAACAGTATTCAATGCCATGGCTACGCATTTCTCCTTTAAGCTCCAATGACAGTCTCTAAATTCCTGATTCCGACAGCCGGGGTCTCTTACATCACATACCTTAGGAGCCAATCCGTCAACTTGTGGCTGGGGCATTCAGCGTAACTATGGCAGCAGTGGTGGGTGTAAGATGTGCGTCAAGCCCCTTTTCATTGTTTTGTGGTAAACCACGTTAAACAAAATATTAATCATAGCAAAGAATTTAAAAATGTTAAGAATGGTGAAAAACCTGATTTGTCACACAATCAAATGCTGTAGGCCTTATAAGTAGTTTTTTTAAGTAGTAAATATTGCAGTTTGATTCTGTCTCCAGTGGAATCGGCCGAGCTTGTCAGCAGTTTGAGAGATTAACATTTTATTTTGAAAGTTGCCTGATTTTCAATTTTGGTTTAATTCGCTGTGAAAAACTTGACAAAAAAATAAAAATACTGGGTATTGTAGTTTTTGTAAAGCTATTGTGAATACCAAATAAAGGAGAAAACACAACACAGGTTCCAATATATGAAGACTTTATTCATGTCAATACTTATTTAGATTATTTTGTTCCACATTGTATAAACCTGAGGAAACATTGCATAGAACTTAAAACAAATCAAATAAATTAGTATTCATTTAAAAAATAAAAACGGTAAAGGGATACTTTACCCATTTTAATCCAAGTCTCTCTTTAATTCAGGTGACACAGACCTGGATTCAGATCAGCATAATATCTCTTTAATAGCATTTCTCTGATGGCTAAAATCCCAAACTTTGTGGAACAAACTTTTAAACAGTATGTTAAAACACTGCTGATAAATCCTCATGTTAGTTCAGAGTACACTGTCGTTATGCTGCCACTCTGAGTGCAGTAGTGATTACAACAGGATCCTCTGTGGCTAATGGCTGGTGTTCAGCTGAAACTATCAAACTGCTCTAAAAGTGCATTTTAGAATGATGTACTTATTACAACATTTTATTTTTAATACTTTAGATTAGTAAATAGTCAATTCATTGATTAATAACAGCAAATCGTCAATGAGCCATTGTCCTTTTACCTCAGACTGGCATTAATCTGCTTTAAAATAAATGACTGTAACACTAAACTCAAATAAACTGCATATTTGACAGTGGGAAATGAATTCAGATTGTCCCGTGTCTGTATTTAATCCTTTAATGACTATTTGTAGTTGCGATAATGCATTGTCTGAGAATCTAAAATGGATTTATATTTCAAATATATATTGGACCACATTAAAGGGATACTTTTAACATGTTTTACCAGGATATTCGGCGTTGTGACAAACAGTTGTTCCTGATTTGAACAGGAAACATAACCTGTTCTACCTGGATAGGTGGTCTCTTCTGTCTCTGCTGTCAGGGCTGACGCAGCGCGGGCCTCATAGTGACAAAGGGAAAGTTGTAGGTGTGTGGGAGACCCTGATGAGTCGTGAGGTTGAAGGATTGCCATGAGAACGGACGCAGCCCCCCCTGCATTGTGGGACCATTAATAGCCTCCGAGACCAGCTGGACCGCCATCCAGTACTCCGTCACCTGTGCCATGAGATAAATATGAGTAAGGAAGGCACAAGGGAAGGAGTGAGTAAAAGGGGGAAAGTGATTCAAATATCAAATAGACAACCATGAAGACATTTCTTTTGCTATTTATGGAGTTTGGTCATTCAAAAACCTGCTCTTCACTTATAACGTTGAGCTCAAAAGTGGGTTCTGTGACATTTTAAAAACTGCTGATCAAATTCAATTTGACCTTTTAAAGCCAGAAATGAAAAGGATCAGTGTTCCCTCAGTTATGTTTCCCTTTAGAGTAGAAAATCCTCTGAAGAACGCTCCAGACTAACTAAGTTATTTCCATGTTAGCAGCTCTTTCAGGCAGGTTAACCCAGTGAACATATCTTATACTCTGGATCTTTGATTGAAACACGTCTATTACATTATCCTAAACATTATGCCTGCACACCATTAGCACGTTAGCATTATCATTGTGAGCATGCATGCTGACATGAGCATTTAGCTTGAAGCACCACTGTGCCTATAGGATGGCTGTGGAATCTGTGGACTCTGAAATATAATTAAAAAATTAAACGACTAAACAAAATGGGTAAAGAAAAAAATATATAATTTCTGGTTTTACAACCATTTTAGGAAGTTGGGAACATAAAAGACCAAATTGAACACATAAATGAACCTATGAATAATTCAGTATAATAATATTTTGTTATAACCTTTTTTATAGTACATAATTTAAACATGATTCTGGCACTAATAAGCTGATGACCTCTGACCTTAGTGTCATAGCAACCTCCTGGGCGCGGTCTCCTTGGTCTCAGGTCGTTTCGGCAACAGATGGTTTTACACGGATGGCCCTTGGAATACGGGTTTCTCTTGTAGTCTGAAACAGAAATAGTCAGACTTTTGTCATGCTGCTTACAGTCTGAATATGTCCCGAGTTATGTGTGTGTTATCATAAACATCCCTGGAGCCCTTTGAGCAATGAATGGATATAAAATATACAGAATGAAAGAGTTATTATTACGCCTACTGTTGTATCTCATGATGTATTTGAGGGAGCTGAGGTCAGACACTTTGGCCTGGTCCCTGCGGAGGATTTTGGCTCGGGGACAGAGGTCGTATGAGAAGTCCTCGCCGTATCTCTTCCACATCACACCGTACCCACTCAGGTTGTAGATTTCAACATGAAATGGTATGTTGTAGGATGGCCAATAACCTGCCAAATGTAGCAAACTAAAGATTGAGGTTGTCCAGACATATTACCACCTAAAATAGCCCTCCTAGATAAAACTGAAAAAAACCTATATAGATAGCGATTTGTTTCTTACCTCTGCGTAAAGCCTGAGTCTGATCAGAGTGCATCACTTTCCCAGGAATCTGCTCCAGCACAGTCAGAGCTCCATCCCTGATACTGTGACCCAGAGAAACCTTGCTTAGGTCCACCACCATGTACTGGCTGTTATATGTACCTAGAATACAGAGGGGGGCATGCTCAGTGTCCTGCCTCACTGACACAGAGAATCCACATGGGTTTTGAAGGTCAGTATCACTTTATACTAAAAGGAGTGGCATGTTTTAACCTCATATTACACATATTTTACATATCTGCTGCCACTTTCCAAAGCATGTTTTCTTGGGCAGGCTGCATTAAAAATCCACCTGGAGGAACTTAAGCTTGTTGTAAATACGTAAATCACTGTAAAACAATTATCTTAATTATTTTTATTGGTCAAGGTTACACCATAATTGTGTGGTACTACAATTGCAAGCATGGATCATCTTCAAAACTGTCCCTGCAGATACATCTAAGGATACCCTGACAGCTAACAAACTTGCTTTTAAGGGAGCTGTTTTTAAAAAACTGAAATAAGTGGGTATGGATCGTCTCCACACAGCTCTCACAGACCGTGAAATGCCAATGGTTTCTTTTATTGCCAATGCACTAATAAATAATAAAAATAATAATAATAATGTAATGTACGAGCAAGATAATTCGGATTACAACACACAGCGGAAGAGTGGCTTTCTTTCTCTGCTAAGGACGTCATTACTTCACTATATCTTTACATAGCCAAAGTTTGTTTGCTGCTATACAAAGTGACGGACTGACATGGTCATTGTGAGAAGCGTGCTGTTAGCCTAAATTAAAATTCCTGAAGCTGGCTGTCAAACAGGATATTAAGCAGAACAATGTTTCAAATAACACATGTCCTGAGCACACCGATGGGTAAAGTTAGACTGTCTGCCACAATGTAATGTTCAGTGGATTAAATATCTATACATTAAGCTTATAAAGTACATTAACACTGTGTTAACATAAACCCCTGACTTTCTAGAAGAAAGAAAAGATTTGTGCAGAAGCGTTATCTAATAATGACCAGTATCTGACAGTCACACTGTTATCCAGATGTTTTCTAGCACATGACTGGCATGGGAAAAATAACATGCAGAGTCTTGCATGTGTCTGGGGATCTGAACTGCTGGTTCCGGAGTTACCGACTTACACCGACAATAAAACCAAACCGTGCCAACATGAGAGGTAAACACAGGCAAAGTAAAGGCTCTGGTGCTAACAGCCTGCAGACCAGCACCACAGTATGGCAGGACGGGGAGTTTTTAGAGCGGAAGGTGTTGGGTGATGAGAGGACTGTCAGTCTCAAGAACACTCTGTCCTGGTCTCCTCTGCCCTCCCATAGCAACATGACGTGAAAGATCAAAGCAGCTGCCCAATTAACACAAGTGCTGTGTAATGAGAAGGATGGACTGTTCGAAAGTCTGTTAAATCTCTATGGAAACTTGTCCTGTGGATTTTTACATAGTCAAGGTGTAAGATCTAGACTAAAGTAATCATTCATGCCTTTTTGCAAGTCTCATTTTCCTTGTGTCTGTTCTTATTTCCCTGCCACGCCCCGTCGTCCTATTACACACATACTTCACTCGAGTTAGAGTACACACATTCATGTCCCCCTGAGGATGGATGTGGCTAGATGGTAACCCGGAAACTTTCTCTGCTCATAACAATAACCATTTTAGGTCAGTGCCCAACCTCAACTATCTATGAGGTCAATGCCTAACTTGAATAATTTAACCTTAACTATTCAAGATCATTTCCAAACCTCAACTACCTAACCGCAATCATTCGCAGTCATTGCCTAATCTCAACCATCTCACAAAAGTTTTGCAAATCTTGGGTTGACATGCAAACACGACCCCTGATGATGGACTGTAATAACTTTGGGGAGGCCTGAACCTTTTCCTGTGAAATATCTGAGCATCTGTTCAGTGTTTTTTGCACACCATTTGGTACAAACACTTGTGGTTCCCTGCTGACTTTGGTGGTCCCCAGACTTTTACTCTAGCATACCGTAAGGTTGGCATAAGGGATCAAGTGAAATGTCTCAACAACTGTTCCATGGATTGTCATGAAATTAAGTAAAGACATTCATGTCTCTCTCAGTGTGAATTATAATAACATCTGTGGTCACCTGACAATTTCTCTATTTGATGTATTTGGATTCTTTATTTAAGACGTCACGCTATCAACAGCAATTGCTTCTGGGTAGATAGCGCCCACACTGCAGAGATATAAAACTGGCAAATTTGTTCAGTTTAGTTTGTTTGTGAAGCATTTCTTTGGTTTTGAGATTGTGTGATTGATTGTTATAATATGCAAATCTGTATGATTAAAATGCTTGGAGTTCTCCATCATGTCATTTGTTGACACATCTTAACGGATTTAAGGGTAAAGAACAGATTATGTTCAACTGAAGAAAAATAGTTATTTAAGTCTTTGCACAGAGGGTAACTAAGCTTTGCCTGCTTGATTAAACCAACTTCACTCACATTGACATTGTTTTACCTGAGTTGTATTTGGAGAAGACGTGCGCCCACTCTTCTCCGCTGTGTGCCAGGCTGTTGGCCAGGCGGACTCTCTGCCAGGCCAGCAGGCTGTGAGGGCTGAGCTGAGAGAACAGAGAGACGTTGAAGACGCCGATGGAGGTCTGAGTCATCAGCAGGCCGCTCCCAAGCAGGTAGAAGTCATCCAGAGACATCAGGAAGCCTGGAGCAGGAAGAGATGGGGGAGGCCAAGGGTAGAGGGAGTGAGAAAAGAAGGATAAATAATAGAGATGGAGTATTTCGGGATCATTTCCTATCCTCACCTACAGCTCACGTGGAGTTTACAGATGCCTATCAGCACCTTAAACAACGTTAGAGCCAGGCTAGCTGTTTACCGCTAACCAGCAGTTGGCTTTACTAGATTTACTGCACTATTACATTTACTACTTACAGGAAGCAGGAGCACTTCTACTACAATTATTTTACCATTGAAACTGCTTCTATTACTACTTATTCTGCTGCTCCTGTTACTATTAATAATACATATACAATACTGCTGCTTCTATCAATAATGTAAATCACAGGCAGATGGATAGTTCCATAACCCCACTTCCACTTCCACAGGAAGTATTGGTATTGCATCTTTTCTTGTTCTGTTGGCCCCCAACCTGCTGTGTGTGCTAAATGTTTCCCAATGTCTGTGAAAAAAGCAGCTTAAGAAGGCTGCAGGGGTCACACATCAGTCATCTCATCATTTTAATATAGTGACGGTATATCCCTGGCCTGTCTGCCTCTTAAAATAGTACATTAAAACCACTTGTGTTCTTATAGCGATGGAGCCTTTAAGAGGATTTTTATGGCCCGGAGCACAAAATTACTCCTCGTCATCTGACTCTACAGTGAGGGGATAGATTTCATCATGGCTGTTTTTTGCACACACACACACACACACACACACACACACACACACACACATACACATACACATACACATACACATACACATACACACACACACACACACACACACACACACACACACACACACACACACACACACACACACACACACACACACACACACACACACACACACACACACACACACACACACACACACACACAGTTTCTTTGTCACTGACTAAGCTTAGAAGAAGAATTACTTTCAGGAGAGAATGTACATTGAGGATTTGGTTTAAATCCTTGATGTCAGTGTTTATATTTTCGAAGATGAAAATGAAACCATGTAGATTAAGGACAAGCAGTTCACCTCAGTTCAGGGATTTTACAAGAAATCTGTGTTGCGCTGTGCTGCGCTGTGCTGTGCTGTGCTGCGCTGTGCTGTAGGTGGACAAACTCCACTTCAAAATTCAGGTCACGTACTCAGAAAACACTATTACGTCTATAAGCTGTCAATCTCACTTCACTGCGTCTGTTGGCGCAGCTGCATGTGTGGTTTTGTACTTTGTGCAAGTGTGTGTGTGTGTGTGTGTGTGTGTACCAGGATAGCTGCTGAACGACATCTTTCCAGTGGCAGTGTGTGTGTCAGACACCCTGAAGTCCCAGTGTTTATAGATGCGCATGGTGGCTGCATACGTATACCAGCTAGAGTGGCCAAACAGCAGGTTCTCAAAGCCTGGCAGCACCTTGAACACAGAGGAGGGAGATCAGGGGTTGTGCATGTTATGTCTGATGTTGCAGTAATAACACAATGTGCTGGTTAGAGCATGAATGCCGTTTCACTGAATCATTCTTGGGGGGGATTTATCTTGTTGCTGCTCAGGGCAGACGCCCCTCGATTACAAATCTCCCTGTTGAGTCTAAATCAAGCGGGCCCCACCACAGCGACTTCCTGGTTGATCCAATTAGGAAGTGCCAAAAATGCAGTTCACTGAGTGGAGGTTAAAGTATATGAATAATTACGGGCGTGGCCTCTTGAGTGACAGTTAGCCTCTCACCCTCACTTCTCCTCGGAGGTAAACGTCAGCCAGATAGACCTATCTCCCTCCTACCAACGTCACATACGTGCCCTTTTTTGGTTAGAGGAAATGTGGCGGCGTCAAAGAGACAAGATGGCGACTCCTGTAGGCGTGTACGACTGGATCAAGTTGAGAGAACGGACCTCGACGTAGAGGCCACATCCATTTTTTATAGTCTATGGTGTAAATGCCAAAGACCTTCTGCCAAGACATAATTATACCGTATATAGCTAGAAATTGCAGCTACAGTGCCGTTACAGTCATTCCCCGGCTGCAGTGACGGCAGCGGAAGAACCAGAAATAATGACCCATCAGAGCAGAGTGGGCTTTTTCAGAAGTGGGGCTTTAAGAGACAGCCGCTAAAACAAAATGTATCAGACAGAGGGTGAATACAGGTATATTCAGACACACAGTAAGAGAAAAATAATGTGTTTTTTGAACATTAAAGCATGTTAATGTGTTCTAGTAGAAATACATGGCCTTTTGCACTCACATACAGAAAAAACCCATGCATAAGGACCCACAATGAAAACTAATTAGGTGTTAAGGCTTCCCAAGTGCTTTCCTCACAGCTCGAGCCAAATGAATTTAGCCTAACCTTAACCAGAGCAGTGCAGTGGCCCATTCCTGGCATTCTGAAAGCGCCGGTCCCTGCGGAGGAGTTGGAGCGAGGCTGCAGAGCTGGGATGAGGTCCAAGAGGTCACCGACGCCATTCAGAAATTGAAAGGCAAACGCTGATAGGGGCTGAGGAGGATGGTGAAGTGGCAGAGATGATACTGTGACAACTCTCTCACCATTTTTCCAACACACATAACACATTCACACACCTCTCTGTGTTTGCTCTTGGCCCACTGTGCAGCTCCGGCGTGGAGTCCGTCCAGTTGGGCCAGGATCAGTCCCAGATGCTTCCACAAGGGGTCGCTGTATCTCCTCAGTTTCACCTGCTCTCTGGCCCACTGGTCCTGTTTGCTGCGGATTATTCAGACAGCTGAGCGCCACTGTGGGCTGCGTCTCTGACTAATGAGTGCATTTGTCTGATTCTCAAATCTTGATTTCACTAAACTCATTATAACAATCACTGCGTGCAGAAAATTCACTTTGGCATTCAGTATAATCCAGTGTTTGACACATCAGACAATAGCTGACAATTTCTCACCAATCAATATGTTAAAGTTTGAATTTCTACATAAAATATGCAATCATTTAATCCGGGTTAATTTTTGTTATTGGGATTATCATAGATATCCTCGCAAATATATACGGCATATATAATCTGTATAATATTGTTGTTAAATATGTTGTTTGTATAGCTGGAGTTGAAACGAAAACAATTTCCCCCTGGGATTATTAAAGTATTTCTGATTCTGGAACTGACTGCAGTTTGCTAGCTTTTCCTGTCCTGTACCTGTAACATTAATTTGGGCATAAGTAACAGCTCAAATCAAGTAGAATTTATTTTATTTAAAATCTCATCTCCTCATTTGATGTAGAAGAAGTTTATATATAAAGAGCGTATATATATTATTGTTGTGTATTACGTATAATTATTAGATTATTATTATTATAATAATTATTATTATCATTTATTGATTTATGTATTATGTGTTTATTGCATAAAAATTTAACATTGCTGTGCATTATCAACCCCAAAATGTACTACACTATGATTTTTTTTAATGACATTTCATTTAATTCATTTTATGACAGTTATCATAATTATCTATTTAAGGTTGTTTTTTTCCCCACTTAAAATGACATTTATTTATATATATGTGTGTAATATATGTGTCCTACTGTATCTGTGATGCAATAAATATTAGTTTCGTAAACAACAGTGAGACCGCACCTTAAAAACCTTCTCAGGGCGTTCAAAACCATGTCATCCTTTATGAGTTGAGGGTACATGTTGGCGTAATGACTGAACATCTGCCTGCGGAGAAATAAAAAGAACAGAGGGAATTAAAGCCTGTGAATGTTCTCATTCGTCCAGGTCATCGTTATCCTCAAAGCAATTTCAGTCAAAAACAACTGGACTTGGTTATTTGTCTAGGAAGACGTTTCACCTCTCATCCAAGAGGCTTCATCAGTTCATGTACGCATCTGACCAGGCTGAGAGGTGAAACGTCTTCCTAGACAAACAAACCAGTCCAGTTGTTTTTTTTGACTGAAATTGCTTTGAGGAGAGGGAATTAAACCATGTCTATGCCTGTAAACAGTCACAGCTACAGTTACTTGCTACACTGTCAAAATTGTAATCAGAAATATAATGCAATAGATCAAACCAACTCAGTGATGTCAATATGTATGTATATATAGATCAATATATATAAATATATATCAGCTTTATATATACAACAATAACGGCTTTTGTGTTACATTTTATGAACATGTATAACAGTTCCCAGTGACTCTGTGGGCTCAAAGAGTTTGGTTTGAGATATTTCATACAGATTTGTTTAAGTTGACGTTCACTACAAGACAGTGCGACGCTCACCCAGCAGTGAGATAACCTTCCAGGTAGCCTGCCAGGAAGAAGGTGGTCTCATCTTCCTGTGTGATTCCTCCATAACCTGCACGGACCTCCAGGACACCCCATCCGGAGAGGAGCAAAGTGTCATTGAAGTAACCGTAGGCTCCCCCCTCTGTCTCCATCACCCCCTCCTTCAGGATCACACTTTTCTGGGCAGCATCCCAGTACACGGTGGCCTCTTGGAGCTCTACCATTGTCGGAGGATGGGCAGGGTTACAGGGTTGAGGTTGGATAACACACATTATGTAAGATAATGTCATGACACCAATAGAATTAACTATACAAATAAATAAAAACAATAAATGTATTTGTTGTTGTACTGGTTTCTGTCCAATTAATATTCATCTAGACTAACACAGGGGTTTACATGGATTAGAGTGGTTACTTGGACATACGGAATATAAATTATTATTTGAAACTAAATCTGATATCTTGTCTTCACATAAAAGGAAGCACACAAGGTGTTCTCCCAGTAAACACCTTGTAAAATAAATAATAAAATGAACACTAGATACTAACAATAATAATAAAAAATTGAATAGAGAAGAATAGAACAAAGACACACTTGCATTATATAACACCTAGCCATCTTTTTAAACAGCAGGTTTAACTGAATAAATGTCTACTGGATTCATAACTAGCTTCCGTCATGTTCAGAGACGCAACGGCAACGTTACTCACGGAAAGTTTGCAATGATGCAGCCAAGGTGCTCAGCAACACGCACAGTTTGATGCTCTGCTTCTCCATGTCAGCCGACTTTTTTTCCTCCGAATCGCCGCCTTTCATATATTGAAATAAATAAACGTTCCTGACGGTGATGCAGTATGAGTTTTTCAGTTGCCGTTACTTTTAATTGCTCGAAACATTTTCCGTCCGGATGAGCGTCCGCATCAACTTCTAAAAAAAAAAAAAGAGACACCCCAGATGGGACTCGAACCCACAATCCCTGGCTTAGGAGGCCAGTGCCTTATCCATTAGGCCACTGGGGCGGTGTGACACACATACGTTGTACATTTTCTTTTTATATCAACTGAGACGTCGGTTTTCACGGGGCTAGTTTCTGAAGACATCTATATTATTTCTCTACATACACAATGTTACAAACATATACGCTTGGGAAGGCCGAGTGACGCGATCATCAGGCCGATGCCCTCCTGCTCTGTGGACAGCTCCATATTCTCTCCTAAAAAAGGGGGTATTTATGTTATCCTAATGTGACTTCTACCAATAAATATGAATACAAGGCCCTAGGTAAAACACGCGCCTGATTACATTGTAAATGTTGTAACTTGCTGGTGTTGGCAAAGCCCTTCCAACTGCTTTACTTTAAAGTCGCGTAATATTTCAGTGTTGACTATTTAAAACGAATGGTACATTCGCACATGCGCAGTAGCAAGTATGGTTTTGTATGGAGAGAAAATAGTTTCAACCATCGCGTTAAGAATTTAAATAAATAGTCTGTATGGAGGTAAATATATTAGATATACATTTTCAGTGACAAAACACCTACTAACCCACCTGAGGGGCAGGTCTGTTTCAATTTCATGTCAGGTATGAGGAGCTAGCGAGTGTTAGCCGCCTAGCCGTAGCTCGGTAGTGTAGTAACGTTACTGTTAGCAACGATAAACACAGTTGCTGAAGCTAGCTACGTGATGCTATCTGTTAAAATAGTATACTAATGCTACCATCGGTGTACCCTCTTTTATACAGGACCTTAAGAAATCACTAAAGATGCCGCTCTTTGGAAACACATTCAGTCCGAAGAAGACTCCCCCTCGGAAATCTGCATCTCTGTCCAGCCTTCACACGGTGAGTTTCTAAACACACGGTTTTAATGCAGTGACCTGCACTGATGGATACAGTCAAATAAAGCCAATACCCATACCTCTGTATCACCTCCCTCATTTAATCTACATTACTCAAGAGGATACGTGCTCATTGGATGTGAATGCAGACTGAGCTGTTGTGTTCTTACCCCCTCGTCTATTTTAGTTGGATCGTTCAACAAGAGAAGTAGAGCTGGGTCTTGAGTATGGACCTCCTGTGATGAACATTGGAGGCCAGAGTTGGAAATTTGACGAGGGACAGTGGATATCAGGTAATGAGTTTGATCATGCAGAATGCAGACCAGTGCTATGGCTGCTTCCTCAGTTAAAGTGCAAAGAACCTCTCCGTTTTCTTGGGAATCAAACACTTTTGGTATTTGAGTATAACAAAATAACAGCATTAATTCTTGTTTTGTTTTTTTTTTTGTTTATGTTGAACCAGAGTCTGGTGGGAATGCGTCTGGTAGGGAACTACAGCGGGTCAAGAAAAGAAATGTGCAACTGGAGGAAGAGAATAACCTCCTGAAACTTAAGATTGAAATTCTCTTGGACATGGTAAGAACTGAGCAGCTTTGATTCAGTAGCACCAAGACCGGAAAGTGGCCGATGGTATGCTACAAGTGGTACAGCGGCATATCGCTGGAGGGGTATGTTGGTCACAAAAGTGGCATAAACAGATTTCCTGAGTGATATGCCACTCATTTTCCACTGACACATAACGCTTCCTAATGGCAGGAGCCGCCTGAAAGTGGTAGGCCATTATTGTTGAGACATTTAGTGCAGACTAAAACTGGCATGATAAATAGTAGAACGCAATCACACATTACATCATATACAATTCCACGTTACCAAGCATACGTAGGGCATATTATTTATTATTCCCCATGATAAGCTGCTTTGAATGAATAATCAAAATCACTCTGTTGTCTATGGGCATAAGCCGCTACAGCGGCTAGGCTAACAACGGCTTTGTTAGCTAAGGCTTGCTCTAACATTAACTTGAAACATTGGCAAATATATATGAAATTATTTTACTGTTCGTCACTGAAAGCAGCCTAACTATTATTTTCCAGTGGATCCTGCCGTTAGGAGGCGGTATGTGCCGGTGGAACCCAAGGGGCGTATTGCCAGCCACTTTTCAATCTTGACGTCACTCATTCGGTTATGCCCCTACATTCTCAATCAAATTAAAGATGCAATATGCAAGTACATGTAAAGGTTATTTTGGCTTCCTCCTGCTCAAACCCCTCTCACACAGAACCAGTGACCTTGGATAAACCTGTGTTTGTCACGTATGAATGGACCCATAGATTTTATCCCCCTCACGCTCCACACCCATGCTTACAACATAGGTTTAGCAAAGGGTAACACTGCTTGGATTTGTTATAAAAGCGTGCTTAATACATTATAATCACACACTTAATTACTAATTGAATGGTTGATGTAATTGTAAAAGTGATGTACCAAATCTGTTCTATTTCATTTTTCCCTTCTAGTTGACAGAGACTACCGTAGAGTACCACCTGATAGAGAAAGAAGTGGAAGATATAAAGACTCAACATCGAAGGAAGAAATGACAAATCCGATCTGATGCCTTCATCATAGGACATTTTCTTCATTTAGAGTTTGAAGTGTGTTGATGTAATTAAGAAGTGTTCCTTTGTTTTTTTTAAAAAAAAGACATACTTTATAAATCCTGAGGGGAAATTCAAATTTGTCACTTTGTTATTATACATATTACACACGCACAGACCTGAAAAACACACACATGCAAACATATACATAACATATACGTTTGATGTGTTGTTCAAGGGCCTCTAGGTGAACTGAACCCTCTCCAGTTATGTCCACCTCTGTTCTTGGTCCATATGGAGTACTTGGTATGTGGGACTTGAACCAGCGACCCAAGCCAAGTCCCCACGGACCGAGCTACTGCTGCCCCTTATGCTCAGTGCAGAGGAAAAATAAAGTACCCACCCTTTTTCACATAATGAGGACTCCTGTAGGTCTTGGCTCTGCTTGTATTTAATTGGAAAAGTAGGTACCCCTTAATCATATTTAATGACAACTTATTTTTGTTCTGTCCTGCATTTGTAACTGTGACCATCTTCGTTCAACACGCAGCATCATCTATGTTTTACATCAGTGTGGCAAGCAGTGGCTGACATTTTCCTTTTAAGATGTTTTGGATTCACTGTATTTTCTATTCAGATTAAAAATCAAATCCATCACAGGTAGTGTGCAGTTTTTTTCTTTCACAGTGTTTTTTTATATTACCCAAACCCCTTATTCTAATGATACTTTGTTGAGTCAGAGACAAGTGATGCATTCACTATAGAAAGAAGAAAAAGCCAGAGTTAGTCCAAAAACGTAGGGAATTCCATCTCAAGCTGTTACATAACATCTACCCTACTAATGCATACATATCTAAATGTTCTGACATGGATGACAGCTCTTCCTTCTGCAAAAAAAAGATAAAGTATCATCCATTTATTTTACAAGTGTCTAGTTTTTATCACCATTTGAAAATATTTGGAAAACTACAGTTAGGTGTCACTTTGGTGCAATAATTAAAAAGCTTTGCTCCTCTCACAATAATACATTTAACAAATTGAATGTCTTCATATTACAAGGTAGATTCAATATAAACAAAGTCAAAATGTCCAAGGCAACCTCTTCATTCCACTTATTTATAATAGAATTAAAAATATATTTCGAGTCTCTTTCATATGTTAAATCCAACAAAAAATGCTAATCAGCTATTGCATTTTATTCAAATTACATTAAGTGAACCTGTCTGCCATTATAGCTTGCCCTAATGTTTGTCCTTATATCTTTTTATGTGTGCCTTTGTCATGTCTTGGAATGTATGTCGCTTTGTTTTTTATTCCTTATTCAATTGTTCATACTATTTGATGATAAATAAAAAAAAAACATTATGTGATATACTCTCTTTAGGTAATTGGTGGATGTACATGTCAGTCAAAAGCTCCGTGCAGCGATTGGTTGAATGCTCCTAACTGCGCAGGCGCAGTCACTTGTCAGTTAATGCAGCAGTTTCGACGGTTGTGAATCCGACAGCGGGAGAGACGAAGTAGTTTCTAGCCTTTCTTTCAGCACTTTAAACCGCCGGCTTTGCTTGTGCAACAATCAGAATATTCAGCGGACCTTATCTCTTTAACGTTAGACTTCACTTTTGATAATGCCTCGGGGCGGTAAGTATTATTATTCAAGTGAATGTAACATGCTAATTCTTAGCAAGCTAATTCTAGCTAGCGAATTGTTAGCCACAGCAGTGTGAATTCCCGTTGAACGCTCACATGCTTAGCTTTTAGCATGCTAACCGGTTAGCATGGTGTTTCTTTGCGGTTGTTGGCGACTATGGAAAGACACAGCATGTTCCAATAGTGACTCATTAATTTATTTATATTTACACTTGTTAATTTAAGCATCTTAACGGGTTGGATTGTTTTATTTCCGGCCGTTTGTGTCGTCTGTAACGTTACCATCGTTACCATGTGCACAGGAGACCTCTTCGGCTCTCGTAAACATTATCATTTATTGTAATTCCTGATAAACGTAGTTTGTGTCTCTCACCAGATACGTTCACAAGTGTTTCGTTTCCATTAGCATATAGCTAGCTTTGCATCTAGCTGCTTTTGCCGTCCTGTCATCATCTTACAGTCATTAGTAGCCATGACATTTGCCGGTGAAGGTACTTTAGCCGGCCCTCAGTGAACGTCATGTGTGACTCATCTCCCACCCCTCACACACACACACACACTCTCTGCCTCTTTTCACACTTTGCAGTAGCATCTTAAATATAGGATTGTAATAACAGGTCTGATCTGTATTGGGATGTTATAACTCTGGGGTGCTTAGGGGCACATGGGCCCACATCCAGGAGCTGGAACAGCCACGTCTGCGCCACCTAATACCATCCAATATTACATCACTGTAAACTCTGACTGATGAAACTATCATAGTCTCTAGTCCAGCCTTTCATTTTATCACATTAAACTGCATTGTCATTACTGTTGAGTGGTTGTAGCACGGAATGTAAATGTGTCCCTGTATTGAATATAAAAATAAACGTTAGCACCTTTCATACAAACAAATGCAACTCAAAGTGCTTTACATTAAAGCATAGAAATGAGAAGACAACCATTAAGAGTATTAAACAAGAAACATGCGCAAATCAACAGGTGGCACATGAGAAGAATAAACAATTGAATAGTTAAAAATAAATAATAAAACACTGAAGTGACCAACAACCAACGGTAGAATGGCTAATTAAACTTTGTACCTCAAATACCGTTGGATCTAGTTGATTTGTCAATAGCAACTCTTACAACTGTGTTACAGGGAAAAGGGGCCACAAGGGTAGAGGGAAGCAATTCAGCAACCCTGAAGAGATTGACCGACAGATGAAAGCGCAGAAAGAGTTGGTGAGTGAAAGATCTTTGTGGCAGACACGGACATACCTTTAGACATGAGGATGGTATGTCCATGAGACCTCTCCCTGGTGTAATTGGATATGTATGTTAACAGGACGAAAATCCTGGTGCAGAGAAGGTGGAATCCGGTGATTCTGAGGATGAGAGCAGCAGTGACGACGAATCCGAGGTGAGTGAGGGCAGGGGTGCAATGTGGTGGGGTGGCAGAGTTTGCTGGCTAAAATGCATTTAGCTTAAACTCAGTTGTAGCTTCTGACTTTATCCTTATGTCACAGTGTTTACTTTTAGCATCAGAGGGAAAACAGAAATACACAGTGACTATAACTATAAATGAAATGTGGAAATGTGTTTTCGAAGGACAAAACTACTCCCAAACAATGGTTGGGTCACTGGGTGTAGTAATCAGTGTAGCTGCTGATTGATATGACTGATATTGCAGTTGCAATCTGATTCATGATATTGGAGGGAATAGTAATTTTTGCATCATTATTCTCATTTTATTGGAAAATATATTTCAGTGGGATTTCTTTGAGCATTTGCACCAAACACATTTTTTTCTTAAGTCTGTAGAATATGACTTGTAGGCCCGAGACATCTCTGCAGGACCACAATGCATCTTTATTTTTTATTTTCGAGCTCCAACGCTATTTTCGCCGTTTCATCACTACTAGAAATGCCGCTGTAGCAAGTTTCTCACCATGTCTGTCCTATGATGTTACAAATTATATCAGCTACCAATAAAAGCCTGAAAATTCAGGCGTTAGAACAGAAGTACAGAGGGTTGTTGACATGGAGATGATACACCGCCTCGCCTCACTGGTGGGAACTGGCAGATTTTATAACGTTGCAGTCCTGCACATTGCAAGTGTCAGCTCCTCTCGTTGCGAATCTTTGGTCTGAACTGGGCTTTAGACGGCCAATCCCCAGCATTCTTAGATCTTGCTTCGTGCTTATTGGCTCACTGACACTGATGAGATTTACTCCTTGGGAACTGAAATTTGGTAATGAACAACGATTCATTTTTAAATACTTAATACTTCGGAGGCAATTTGGTCGGTTCCTAAAAGTTCTATACCCAGCCCTACTTACTAATGTTATAAAGGTGTTTCCTTTTGCACACAGTCCAGAAAGAAGTGTGGAGTGGAGGGGCTTATAGAGATTGAGAACCCCAACCGTGTGTCTCAGAAGAGCAAGAAGGTGACTGAAGTAGACGTCACTGCTCCCAGAGAGCTGTCTCGTAGGGAGAGGTAGGTATCACACAGGATAGGAATGTTTGTATTTGTGTTTTTTTTGCTTCTGAAATTAAACAGTTTTGGTGGCACCAGGCGTGTTATTTGTATTAATCTTTCTTATTTGTATGCCCATCTGTTCTCTTTGTCAGAGAGGAGATTGAGAAACAGAAATCAAAGGAACGCTACATGAAGCTCCATCTCGAGGGGAAGACTGAGCAGGCCAGGGCCGACTTGGCCAGACTGGCCATCATCAAGAAACAGAGGGAGGATGCTGCCAAGAAGAGAGACGAACTCAGGAAAGGTGGGAGGACACAACAATTAAGGCCGAATAGTTCTGTAAAGTTAACAATTTGTGTACGAGAGGTCGAAATTATGAACTACTTTGCTGATATTGCTCACTACCACGGCAAGCCTACTCAGCCATCAACTATCTACATCAACAGTTATCGCGTCATGTTTGTTTCTGTGGATTTCAGCAAGTTACATACTGTGTAACATGGTGGTTTCAGTCACCAGTGAGGCGAGCTCACGCATGCTGCACACTGTTTGGAGCCCTACATAATTCTCTTATGTTGCTTCTTATTTTTCTTCAGAAAAAGATGGTGAAGAAGCCAAAGGGAAGCGCTAGTCCTCCACCTGAAAGCTTCAACATGCACTTCAGTCTCAGAGGGATGGAAAGAGAAGGAGATCTGGAGGAGGAGAACAGGGAGGGGGACCAATACAAATGGCATCAGATCAGGAGTGCTCCTGAACTCTTGTCCCTCATTTCATATCAGAGGGGCGTGGGTCTTCCATAACAGCGTGGTCAGGACAGGGCAAACGGGTGGATCGCAGTGAGATGGAGAGGAATGCAACATTTGGGATGCCTCTAGTTATCTTCCTTGAGAGGAGACAATCGCAGGTTTTCCAAGTGCTTCACTGCCTCTTTACTCTTCCCCGCCCACCAGGGTTTTAATTCTGAAGCTGCTGAAGTTATTTCCATTCCTTTTGATTCATACAATTTTACAAGGTTACCTAATACAAGTTTACTTAATGACTGGACAGGTATTACAGTGAGCGTGCATGAGGATATCTTTGGTGCTTTGCTTTTCCTTCCATCTCGCCTGTTTTTGTAAGAAGGCAAATCAGTGACAGATGGAGAAAAAGAACACTATTCAAAGGATAAACTGATATATAGGAATTATACAATGTAGTTTAGTATTTGTGGATATGTTGCACAACACATTGGTATAATTTTCTTAAGATCTGAGGTTTTTTCCCTTCGCCATACAAAGATATTATATATTCTGCTTTCTCCTCCAGCTTCTTTATGTCCGTGTGTTGGTTCTGCCATGTTTTGATCCCCTTTTTTTTTCAATTGGAAATTCAAAGTTGGAATAAATAGCTGTCCTCCTTCCACAGCACATCTAGAAAGTAGAATATATTTAGTTTCTTTTGCTTTTTTTCATGGATCTTTTCACCCAAATGTACACTTTGCTTACACAAATCATCTTATTGCTGTCAGTTCAAAAGTGTTTCAGAATGTTTTGTAATCCATTGCTCAAAGCACCTGGAATATTACTTGAATTGCCTATAATAAGCATTTTTAAGTTGTTGAACGTCAGTGCTTGAAAGCATTGTCTCAAACTGCCTCAGTAACTGTGGCCTTGCTCTGTTTCTGATGGGGTCCTGTGTGGTTCTGTAGGAAGGATTGTGTCTTTTGTTGCCTTGACGAAGTTTACACAAGACCAGTTTACTGTCTTTCTCCTGTCTTTAAAGTCCCACAAAGAACCTACACTGACTGAGTTTATTAGGTACACTTAGAATCTGATATAGTCCTTCACATCAGCACCACAAATAACAGTCTCAAATGACCGCAAACAGCTCTCTGAGCGTAAGAATAAAACGGAAGATTTTAAACTTTACTGCAGGGCATTTGTATTGTTTAGACCGCACAGGTCTCCGTGACAAACTGGTAACTCAGTATGTGGGGGATTTGGAAAAGCCTTGATCAGGAAAACGGTGTTCCCTATAACATGGAAATGGCTTAAAGAACAAACCACAAAGTAAAAAATGTAGTTAGTCTAAAAATAAATTTAAGTTTTCCATCATGTATTCAAAGTCATTTCTAAAAATAAATTCATTAATAGATAAATCACTATGTTGTGTTTTATATCCAAGGGTTTTTTAGTTACTTGCCTAAAGCAGCTGGAATTTGTAATTCTGTTAAAGCTGGGGTTGGCAGTTTTCTGGAAAAGGCAAACGGAACACCCACCGTCGTCCTGCACCTCTACCTTTCTGTCCTGAGCTCTGCCCTTCATTCAGTAACCTGGACTAGTTAATTTCAGTCATTGTGATTGTGAACCTGGTGCCGTAAACTTGTGGTCTGTAAAGCCATTTGAGGTGACATCCTGTGATTTGAGGCTTTAACCAGCTACATAAACATGAACTGGAATTTTCTGTAGCCGTGAGCCTTTGACTACAGTTTAGCAGAAGGCTAAACTTTTGGCAACATTTTCTCTCCATCTCTGAAATGCTTCAGATATTGACACATTTTATTGCGTTTATTGTAAGACTCTTTTAGATTCCCTTTTTGATACGTATTTTTTGTTGGATTGCTTTAGTCTTAAACTTCTCTTAATTGATCCTTTGGGATGACTCCCACAAGGAAATTGAGTTTCCAGCAGCTTACAAAAACACAAAGGAGGTATAAAAAAAATACAGTATAGGATAACCGATAAACTCTTCTCTAAATAGATACAGAAAGTATATATGCAGTAAAACTATTCAAATATATATATGAGGTAGATGTAAGAATACAGTTAAAATTAAATCAGATAAGTTAAATGTAGAGGAAATGTACAAGATAACATATGTGACCGTATCTGACAGGAATGAGCAGTAAGATTAAATCATTGCACTTAAGTGTTTGACAAAGTTATTGCACAAAGAAAAGATAAGTGTCCAGGTGTGTAAGAGTAGATTATAAATTGGCTCCCACTCCTTCCCTTCTGTCCTCTTTATTCCCCCCCCCTCCCCCAATGTAGGCAGTTGTTAGCAGTGCTGAAATAGCAACTTCTCCTGCAGGATTGTCAACCATTGAATCAGTCTCTCACCATCTGAAGGACAGATCCTACAGCGTTCTCATCAAACAAGTTGCCAAGCAAATCTGGCATACTATGCAAAAGCGTCAATACTTATAGCATTAGCAGCTAGCTAATATTAGATATGAAGGGTTAGGGTTAGGTTAAAGACAGAATCAGAGCTACCACTCGTTACTCATAAGGCGATGATTTAAAAGTTTAAATGACCATCTGTGTGTTGACACCTTCAGAATATGCCTGTGTGTATCAGTAGGTATGATCTACTAACTACCCATCTGAAGGGACATGCATGTGCATCTGCGTTTGTAGAACAGCCAAAAGGAACGCCCTCGCTCTGAAATGACCTGTGACTGGCCAAAGTCTATCACCCAAGCCTGAAAACAGCCTAGAGGAGTTGCAGAAGTCTCCTTTTCTCTCAGACCACTTGAATTACTGTAAGGTTATGATTTTTTTGAGAAAAAAAACAAACACTGATCCTAGCTTAAGTGTCTTTTACTGTGAGTTGTTTTGAAACTGATAAGGATGGCAGCAGATGCAAGTGTATCTAAAACGCTGAATATTCCAGATGTTTATTTGTGGAATCCAAAAATACACAGACATGCCAAAGCTGCCAGAGAGGGCATGCCGCTCTTGTTCTGTGCATTTAGCTTTTGCCACCACTAGACTGCAGCATTTGACAGGCACCAGGGTTACAACCTCCACCTAAACATCTGTGTGCAGCTCTTGATGCACTGCCAACATCTATAGAGGTTGATGTTTGTAATGGAATTAAGTCTGGGTGCCATTTTACCACAATCCACAGCTAGAAACAGAAGCACTCGAGATCATTTACATCATGCAGCTGCAGAGCCGTGACTCAAGATGTTCTTTCTTGACATCAGACAAAATTATTATTGTGAAAAGAAACCGTTTTAAAACTTTTTAGGAATATTTCACAACTTAATGGCAGCGTTTTCAGTTTGTATTGATATATATTATGTATTTCGTAATGTCTTTCTTCACATTGTTACACGGCTTTGTCGAATTTTCGATTTTGATTGGTCAGTCACAGCATTCTACGGTCTGTTATTTCTTTATAACGGATTGCTATGGAAACGCTAATCGTCAGCTGTGGGAAAAAACGCAAACTTTACATGGGAATCAATATTTTGTGTGAAATCATTGATTTCATTAGTAAGTGCCTGTGTAATGAGTGATAATGCAGAGATGGCGAGTTACTACGGATCCTACCTCAACAGGGTGATGCAGGACTTAAGGGCTTGACAGGGTTGGTACAGTATATTATCATGTATGAAACGTGATACATTATCCTTTACTTGAAAACTTTAGAGTTTCCACACACTATGCTAAAAAAAATCTGTTACCTCACCTCAACTGGGATGATGAGAAACCATGGCAACATAGATTTATCACAGAACGGTAATAGTGCAGTAAAATAAACGTATAGTTTTGGGATCATTGTCTGGACCAGTGGTCAGTGCTCTTCAGTGATAGTAACTGGATACATTTGGGCACCTTTGACACAAAATGTTCCTGATTAATAAAATACAATTTAAAGTGGATTTAAACAATATTTAACCATGAATCACATGTCTATTTTGGTGTTAAAGGGGTCACTGGTAGAGATAAACTCACACTCTACCAGACTTTGCAGTGACAAACAAACAAACAAACAAACAGATAAAAGTTAGCGACTAGCTAGGGAAAGTTGAGCATTTAGCAGCTAAACGGCCAGATTTTCCCCCCAGGAGTTACTGGAGACAGACAACAGACCTAAAGGAGAATAAACATAAGACTTAGCTCAATAAATATAAGACTCTGAATGAATGCTAACATTGCGCCATATCTCCTGTATTTGTCAATTAACAACTGTACGCTGACATCTTAAGCTAACTATAAAAAGGTGTTAATATGTCAACGTTGTGTTAACAGTTAACAGTGGCAGTAAAACCAGATATTACAGGTTCAAAGTGAACAATGGCAAAGGCAACAAAGAATGTGAGACAAGAATAAAAACTATAGCAGTTCAACAAAAGCCACATTTAAAGAAAAGTGCTGTTAAAACTGACTGAAAGAAAAAGAAACTGCTACAGCCAGCAGCATTTACAGTTTCCTCTTTTGGCCTTTTCACATCCTTTTCACTCTTTAGCACACACTCTTAGCATTTACAGAAGTACACACTAACCACAGCCTGCCAGAGGTATATTTTGAGCGCGTAAGCATCACTCAGTGAGATGTAAATCACAAAATATTTTAAAACCATCCAGGAATATTACATATGGATTTACCCTCTAATGCAGTTGAAGGACACAGTACTTTTTTTGTCTGTGAAACACAATAATATATACATAATAAACAAATAAATAAATGTCATTAAGCCAAAACCACTGCGCCTCTATAATCTCAGGGTTAACACCAAATCACTCATACTACTGTTCATATATCAATGAAGTGTTCTTAACGGCTAACTAAAACCATAGTGTGACATTAAAATCTCTCTTCCCCCTCACAACTGACACTTCATCTGTGCAACTTCCTCATTCACTCACTTGTGTTCGATGTAGCTTAAGAGCACTCTCCTGAAAAGAGAACGAAAACTGCCACGACACGCACACGTAAACGCACAGAAACAATCACACAGAGGCGACCGGCGTGCACCTGCTTTCCCTGATGAAGTAGACCTCTTTGGAGCTGAGATATCTCCTGGGGCTTAGCAGGACTGAGAAGGTCAGGTGGAGAAGCTGCTGAGACTCCACTGCCAGCATGCTCCGGCAGTCCCTGAACATCCTGATGCAGTTTGGCTCTGCGGCAAAGTAAGTGCTTAAATCTCACATAAGTCTCCTCTGATATGTGTCGAATATGTTGCATTGAAACTGTAAGAAGCACAGGAGGGCTCTCACACTCACACTCACACGTGCACTGAACTCAAGGCTTGACTCCAACACCTACTTGGTACAGGATAGGATTTTGTTTTGGTGATTTATTACATACGTCATGTTTAGAAATCATAGTTTAGAGCATTGTGATTTCTCCATGTTTTTAAGGAGAAATAACACAGTATTCCTCTGGTGAATAAAAAGTTATCAGTGTTGTTATGGTGGCTCGTGTCATGAGACGTTGGATATCGCCATAAAACCGACAATTGAGTTAGTTTGACTGCCTTCACCACTCTTCTCTACTTATGCAACCAGTCATTCACACTCTTCCCGTAACTGCCACTTGCTGGCTGTGGTGGCTTCTGTTAAAGGGATAATTCTGTAGGGTTTTTTTTGCAGTGGGGTTGTTGAGGTACGTACCCCAAGTCAGTGTGTTACCTACAGTAGATGACGGTGGGCAAGCCGCCAGTTTGGAGAAGCAGACAGGAGGACAGGCATGGAAGCTAAGAAATGTACTGCTGTGGACGGGGGCAACGCAGATAAACCTAAAAAACGATGTCAGCTTAAGCGTATGCAATATTTCGAATCTTTTCACAGCTTTACCCCGCAGTCAGAAAACACTGTTCAAGTTTGGATGGGAGGAACAGAAGCTGTTCTCTGTGCTCTGGTCAAAGCCACCAGACTCCATTGACAAAAACGTTTACCTTGCTGGTTGGTGGTCTATCGCTGGCTCAATTTGAAACTGTCAAAGGAATCTGACGGCTTTGAAGAGAGCATAGATGTGTACAATGGCTTTGGTTCAACATTGTACTGTCTGAAACCAATTTTTTTTACCCAAATCCAGAACCTTTACCCGTCACATTAACTTCCATCCTGGAGAGATTTTGTTTTAGCGTGATTTTCTGCTTTTTGAGGAAATGTTGAATTCTGTTTTGGTTTCCTCGTCCCCAAATGGTTGCAAACACGGTGTTGAAAAGTGTGTAATGCTGGAACGCCACAGTTGCTGGTTCCTCTTGAAAGTAAAGCATGCTGTTTTGGGTTTGAGAGAAACCTCAGACTCTTCTAGGCATGAAAGCCGGAGGACAAAACTGACTCGAGTTGGTGGTGTAAATGTTGGCAACACACATGTGAAAGCAGTGGTTGTCTGATCTACCAGGGGAGTTGGTGCTGTGCAAGCACTTGTGGTATGTATCTGGGGGGAAACCAAACTTTGACACTTTGATTAAAAATAATTTTTACTTTTTTGATCAATATTTCAGTAATCTCATCATCAAGTGTGGCTGTCACGTTGTTTCCATGCAGGTTTAACACCTCTGATGTAGTGAGTTTGTGCCTGCGCGTGTGGTTGAAGGGTATTTGTAAAAGAGCGGGGACCAAATTACACATCTACATCTGGTTTGTTGATGTGTGTGTGTGTGTGTGTGTGTGTGTGTGTGTGTGTGTGTGTGTGTGTGTGTGTGTGTGTGTGTGTGTGTGTGTGTGTGTGTGTGTGTGTGTGTGTGTGTGTGTGTGTGTGTGTGTGTGTGTGTGTGTGTGTGTGTGTGTGTGTGTGTGTGTGTGTGTGTGTGTGTGTGTGTGTGTGTGTGTGTGTGTGTGTGTGTGTGTGTGCCTGCCTGTGCGTGTGTGCCTGTGCGTGTGCGCGTGTGCAAGCCATGCTACCTCTGACGCACTTAATAATAAACCTACACAGCGTGCATCTGCAGCAGAGAAAAGAGTTCATCACATACCACAGCAACACCAGTTTTTCAGTTTATACTCACGCTATGACCTTTGATGAGATAAACATCAACACATGCACACACTCAATATGATTTACATGTGTGCTGTGTTTTATGTACGGTATGAAAAGTATTCAGACCCCCTTACATTTTCCACTCTTTGTTAATTTGCAACCTTAAAGTGTATTTCCGGCACAAAATCATCCCATGGTCATTTTCGGCACTTTCATACATCAAATAAACCATCGAGAACGTTTTTTGTGTGTATGAACTATTAACGGAGAAATCCGGGAAATAAATACATATAAAGCGAAGCACCAATGGGCTCCTTCCTTTTGGATTGCATTTGGTAATTGACTTGAATGGACTTTACTATGAGAGGAGCTGGTACAGGGGCCAGTAGGTAAGTCTTTCAAAACACTCTTTTAATAAACTTCTCGAACTACACTGTTGGTGCTTTGCTTTATGTGTAGGCACTCTTCTCATACTACTGTTTGGTGTTATTTTGAGCAGTATTAGTGGTTAAAAAAGCCGCTTTAGAGGCTTCACCGTACTGCCCCGAGCTAATCAGTGTTAGCCACGTCAGGCTGTTAGCGACTCTCCAGGATTTCTCCGTTAACAGTTGTTACACAAAAAAACCTGCCTCAATGGCTTATTTGATGTATGTAAGTGCAGTTCCTTCAAACTAATGATTCTCATTTGCTCCGACATGCACCGTGAGCTGTAAAGTCTTATATAGTCAGGTGTGTGTCTTCCCTAATCCAGTCCAATCAGTTTATTCAAACACAGCTGGACTCAGATAAAGGTGTAGAACCGTCTCAAGGATGATCAGAAGACAGCAGCACCTGAGTTAAATATACGAGTGCCACAGCAAAGGCTCTGTACTCTTATGGCCATGTGATGTTTCAGTTTTTGTTTTTTTAAATATTTAAAAATTCAAAATGGGGTGCTGTGTGTACATTAATGAGGAAAAAATAACTTAAATGATTTCAGCAAATGAACAAAGAGTGAGACATTTAAGGGGGTCTGAATACTTTCCATACCTACTGTTTATAGGCCAAAGTATAACAACACATGGATTCTGATCAATCAATGCATTATGTCGCTGTGGTCAGGGGCGAGTGAGATCCATTATACCAGCACTGACAAACACACTTACACAGACACAAACACACTTCTACTTTCTTAATAAAGCGTATCACACGTCTGCTCACATGCTTTTTTGTCATTTTGCTCTGTGGAATTGTTTGTTTATTTCAACCCAAAAGAAAAAGTTGAAATGAGAGGTTTAATTAAAAAAAAAAAAAAGGAACTGGCAGTTCAAACACATTGGGGAATTCTTCTCTTTCTGTTTCAAACGCCAGGTGTTCACTGGAGGATATAAGAAACTACACAGGGGAGCTGCTTAAAGCTCTTCTGACCCCTTTGTGAACCGGGTTGGGCTTCCTTTCTGCTGTGACACAAGCTTGATGTTCTCAGAGCTGCAGATACGGTTGTTTCACCGCCTTTCCTCCTTTTTTTTGGACCTATGTGTCGATGCAGCAGAGGTGGTGTCAGCCCCTCCCTCCTCCCACAGAGCTGGCACTGAACTGAACAGCAGCAGCAGCAGCAGCAGCAGCAGCAGCAGCAGCAGCAGCAGCGCTCACACTCCACGTTTAGGTTGTCAGCATCATGGCGCCTGTCAGTCAGGCCTTAAAAACGTTCAAACTATTGAGAGCTCAGAGCAGACGATTTGAAAACTGTGATCGTGGGTACCAGGATGGAAAGTTTCTGTATTTCTGGGTAATTTGGGGGTAAGACTGTAGAACAGTATGAGTGAGGAGTTGTACAAGTCTGATTCAGTTCAATAAGAGGTACAAATAAAGATTTTTTCATAAAGTACAAAGAGGAAGAAGGAAGCCATAATCACATTTTTTAAGATGTACCTAAAAAATCTCAAATGTATATTATGAAATAGATTTAAAATGGAGGTCAATATGTGATGTATGAAAGTATGAAAACGGAGGAGTATTAATTAATAATTATTATTGTTAAACTGTTTAACGATTTTCTTTGTTATTTTGTGTTTTATTACTGGTAAAAAAAATACTATTCTGATTTTGTTATTATTCTTGTTTATTTCTTCTCTTTTCTTTACATTATTTCTTTTTTGTTGTTATTCCTGAACTGAACTGAACTGAACTAACTGTATCTGATAACTGTATGTCAGACTCCCCCAAACAGCACATGAATGCAGCACAGTCATTTTATTGTTTTTCGTGCAGAATATATCTTTGGAACCACTTCTATTTAGTGTGAATAGAGGTGTCATTATTCTTTATTTTTATTATTATTAATATTATTATTTTAAATATGATCATTAGGCATCATTCGTCTCCTTATTAGCATCTAAGTTTTTTAAATGTAGGTCATTTGTGTCCAAAAACTTTACTTCTATGCTTAAGAAACTCTTCAAGATGACTCTTTATCACTATTTAATTTTAACACTCTCTCTCTCTCTCTCTCTCTCTCTCTCTCTCTCTCTCTCTCTCTCTCTCTCTCTCTCTCTCTCTCTCTCTCTCTCTCTCTCTCTCTCTCTCTCTCTCTCTCTCTCTCTCTCTCTCTCTCTCTATATATATATATATATATATATATGCTCTACACTTTGATTGTTTTGTAACGGATTTAAAAAGATTTATTTGATTTTTTTGTATTTGTTTTTATTATTTGACTGTTTATTTTATTCTTAATGTATTCTAAAATTCAAATGTTTTTCGGGTGTGGTTTTCATACAGGCCTGTAGAGGTTTCTGCCGCATCCACACATGTACTTTTCTGTACATGTTTTATATTGTTTATATGTAAAATAAAACTAAATAAAACTAAAATATGAGTAATTCCCAACACTATAAAAGAGTGCAAAAGCAGCAAACGTTTGGTAAATGTACCGATGAATTGAATAGTTACAGAAATGAAACAAATAGTTCGACATTGTGCTTATCCCTTCTCTTGTGAAGAGTTAGTGAAAACAGGATATTGGAATATCACATTTTTGTTGATGGTTTTGACATCAGGGTGGTTTCCCTGTATTTTCACTAACTCATACAAATGTTGCAGGTCACAAGATGCCACTGAACTTCTACATGAAGACCTGGTTTTGGTGAGAAAAAGAGAAAATCCTGCTTCATCCCGACAGTTTATAATTCTATTATAATTCTATTCTATTATTATAAACAAGTGATTACTTTTTAGCTCTAGCTGTATTTTGTAATATTGTAATTCAAACTTTTTCAAGAAACACCCGACTGAACTCAGCTGAACGTGTTTTCAGTCAGACATCAATCATCATTATGGGAAATTTATATAACGCACACTCATATTTGACGTAACAGATTTTTATTCATTACAGTCATGATCATCAATGCCACTGAGCACCCCACCACCTTAAATATACATTAAATAAGGGATAATGCCCGACCAGGTGTCCAGTATCAGAAATGTGTCCATTATTCCTGATAATGGACACATTGAATGGCATTATCGTGCTTATACCATAATCACGTGTTCAGAAAAAAAATGATGACCCTTAATTTATATTTTCATGTGTTTTGAAATATAAAATCTAAACTTTTTTTTAAACAACAAATCAGTTTCAGTGGTACCACCTGGGGGTTTGCGTTTCAGACGGTTTCGGCCTTCCCATGGTCCATTAATTCCTAATAATGGACACCCTGTTCGGCATTATCCCTGATCACCACGACATGTATTATTTGGAGGAAGAAAACGTTAGACGCTAGCGCACATATCCACAAAGCCTGCTGCAGGTTTACAGGTTGTTTCAGCTCAAAGTGTTACTGTACGTGTGTCTCTCTGACTGAATGAAGGTGGAGCAGCGGGTGGAACCAGCCAAAAAGGCGGCACAGGTCCTTCACAAGAAGCTGCAGGGCTGCATGCACAGTCAGACAGGCCTGGAGGCTGAAAAACGAATGGTACTAAAACTTTTGCGACCATGAGGACGAAGCTAAAAGGGCTTGAATGTTTTTTTTTTAAAGGTGTCACGTCTGCTTCTGTATCCACAGAAAAAGCTGCCTCTGATGCTGCTGTCCGTAAGCATGGCAGAGAGCCTCAAAGACTTTGATGCAGAGTCCTCTATCAGGTGACGTGCATCCCTCCCTCCATGCTCTGGACCTGAACTCCTGACTGACAGTCGTGTTGACTGCTGTCATGCAAAAACCTTATGACTTTAGTTCTGGATGAAAAAAAGAGAATCCTGCACATTTTAACAGCTTAGTTGTGACTATTTATGTATTTTATGTAAAGCTTTGAGTCTCTGAGAGAGTAGCTAGGGGAGTTACATGTCACATACTCTAGTATATTGTAGATTTTATAGCCTGGAAATTTGGTGTATCCTTTATAACACACAGTCTTTCTTAGCCAAACAAGATTACAAACTTTTACATGATTTTATATTCAAAACACATGGACACACAAAAAGACATCTTGATTCTAAGTGCTAGAAATTTCCACTGTAAACCATCTTAAATCCTCACTGGACTGGTAAATGAGGCTCTTTAACTTTACGCTGTAAAAGAAGCTAAGAAAGAAGCTTCATCGTATTGAGGATCTATACTATTCTTAGTCCAGACTAAGATCCACGCTACATCTGAATATGTCAGTCGTTTTGCAAGCTCTCCACACTGTGCAAGGTCCTCCTGGTTAATGGTTTCACACATCTTTTTCTAGATCTAAATGTAAATACTTCTACTATTGCAACTATTACTACTACTACTACTACTACTACTACTAATAATAATAATAATAATAATAATAATAATGAACTGTATTTGTATAGCACCTTTTATACAAAAAAATGCACATTATAGACATATAATGAACATAAACAAGGAATAGAATGCCATAATTACTGTAAAATAATAATAAAAAATTTGAAAAACAAAACAAGTAAAAACAAAAGAATACATGGAATGCATAACATAAGATCAAGTATACTGTATAACTCACTGAAAAATAAAAAGATAAATAAAAGGGGCGGCTGGTGGCACAAAGGTTAGAGCAGTCTCCCCCTCTCTCTCTCTCTCTCTCTCTCGCTCTCTCTCTCTCTCTCTCCCCCCCCCCTCTCTCTCTCTCTCTCTCTCTCTCTCTCTCTCTCTCTCTCTCTCTCTCTCTCTCTCTCTCTCTCTCTCTCTCACCCAATTTCCTGTGTGTTGTATATAATAAAGGCTTGAAAAATGCCCAAAAAATATTCTTAAAAACAAATAAACGTGTGTGTGTGTCAGACGGGTGTTGGAGATGTGCTGTTTCATGGAGAAGATGCTGGCCAGCATGCTGGCAGACTTTGAGATGAAAGTGGAGAAGGAAGTCCTGGAGCCACTCAACAAACTCAGCGAGGTGCTCACACTGCATTTTATTGAACAGAAACTAATATAATTCTTCTGATCGCTGCGCTTCGTGTGTGTGTGTGTGTGTGTGAGAGAAAGGTGTGTGTATCCTTTGTGTGTAAATTCATACCAGAACAAACACAGAGGGGTTTGTTAATAGAGAATAGATTTTTTTAATTGGATTGCACTGAAATGTTTAGTATGCACATGTGCTTTATCGTTAAGGTATGCCCCTGTATACTGCCTGAATAAACGCAATGACAACTCGCTATAGCTGAACGGAAATAAAATACCAAAATATTACAGATTTTTTTTTACTTGTAGGAGGATTTACCAGAGATTCTCAGGAACAAGAAGCAGTTTGCAAAGCTCACTACAGACTGGACCAACGCAAGAACCAGGTGAGTTGCCGTAAACTGCCCCAGTCTACATGTTTATCCACCGAAAAAACAGCTAATACACATTCCACTCCTTTCTGTGTGTGTGGTCAGGAGCCAAGCCAGCACTGGTGCCCAGGCAAAGCAGGATGGACTCAGGGAGGAAGTGGAAGAAGCTTGGCGGAGGTTGGAGAGCATCAAGGTACCGGTGTTTTCTATTGCAACCACCTCGGCTGCAGCAAGCATCTACCCCTGCTGCGGTGTGTACGTCTGCCACCTCTGTGGAATCGACCTCTGACCTCTCTGTCTCTGTTTCTCTGTCTCTGTAGGACCAGTACTCTGCAGATCTGTATCACTTCGGAACTAAAGAAGATGACTACGCTAACTACTTCATCCGTGTGAGTTGCCATCTTCGTCTTGTGATTGCTTGTTCTTTTTCCTTCAAAACAAAATCCAACGTACAAATGTACCTCTCTTGTTTCTCCGACCGAAGCTTCTTGAGCTCCAGGCAGAATACCACAAACATTCCCATGAGTTCCTCAACAAAAACATCAGCGAGCTCAAAGAGAATCACAGTCAAAAAGGTGGAGTTAGTTTGCAGTTAGTTTGTTTATTTGCCGCACCCTCACTGCGATATTTCTACGCGTGTTCTTATTTCCTCTGTGTTCTTATCCGATTCCGCAGGACCCCAGCTTAACCTCTCTAATCAGAAGGTCTACGGGGAGCCTCTGCTCTCTCATCTGTCTCGGAGCAACAGACTAATAGCTGCACCCATCCAGGAGTGTATTCACATGCTGCTGAGGACGGGCATGACTGAGGAGGTAGGACTGATAGGATGAGACCACAGGGATCATAGTCCTAACCCTCAGGTTGATGACGTGATTCTGATTTAATTCCTCATAAAGCACCATCCCAGCATGCAGCTTCAGTTCTTTGTTTATTTTCTCTTCTCTTTCTCAGGGAATGCTGGATGTTTATGACTGATTCACTTATATGAAATATGTAGTTTTACCGATGCTAGATTTATTATCTCCCTGGCACTGTTAACAGGCTTTTGGTCCTTAAAGATCCCGTATTGTACAAAGTTAGATTCCCATGCTATTTTTTTAGAAAGCAGGTTGAGGTGTTAATAATACTAATAATGTATAAATACTGAGAAAGCATCAAAATCTCAATCCACAGAGAAATGTGTCTTTGTGTCTTTAAACGAGCCGTCAGGACATCTTGACTGAACTGTGCTATATATATATATATATATGTATGTATGTATGTAGAGAGTACTGCAACAGTGCCACCGAGAGTGCATATGGAGAAGACCTGGAAACGTCGACCAATCAGAGCAGACTGGTCTTTTTCAGGAAGGGGTCTTAAAGAGACAGGCGCTAAAAAAGAAGGTGGAGACAGGTATATTCAGACAGACAGTATGAGAAAACTAATGGTTTGTGGACAACCATTTCGAAGCCTCGTGTTTGGCTTTTTGTTGTCGCCATCCTGTTTTTTGGAGCCAGAAGTGACCATATTTGGACGAGATTTTATAGTTTGGGAGGATGCTAAGCTAAACACTAAGTTAGCAGCCAGCATTTGCGATAGCTAGCTACCTGTCAAGTGCTGTAATTTACCTTAATTACTATACTCATTTTAATAAAAAAAAAAAAAAACAGGTTTAAAACAAATCATACTTACCAGAAAAAATTAACCACCTCTTTTGAGTGACTTTTTGTACAACCAAATTCATCCCGCAAGGGGCATTTTTTCTTCTTTTTACACTGTTATATTTGCACACACACAGGGCCAAGTATACACATTATGTATGGTTGAGAGATATGGGAGCTATGGGACTTTCTCGCAGGACGGTCGTCCGAACAGTTGGGGCTTTGCTGAAGGGCTCAGGAGGTGAGCTGGCACCTTCCAGCTACCAGTCCACACGCCATACTTGGTCCGTGCGGGGACTTGATCCTGCAACCCTCTGGTTCCACAGACAAGTCCCCATAGACTGAGCTATAACAGAAGATCAACACTAGAAACTCATTTATTATACAATCAGTGGAGGAAACTGATTGTGCATAATCTTGTGTGAACGAGATTGCTGGATTAATACTGTATATAGTAATTATTATAATAACTCTCTGTAACTCATGAGTGCGGTCTAGACCTACTCTATATGTAAAGTGTCTAGAGTGTCTTTTGTTATGATTTGGGACTATAAATAAACTTTAATTGAGTTGAACTGAAATGGCACATTTATCATCTCCGCTTCAGGAATATGAAAGATTTGCAGATGTTAAAGCAAATTAACCTGTGTATTTTTCAAAAGCAAATGTCATCTTTTGCAGGCTGTTATTGACAAGCACTGCTTCTATCCCCAGCTCTCCCTTTTATTCATTTTTCTTTTTTTCTCCATCTTTGTCTCGTTCCTCTTCCCTCTCGTCCCTCAGGGTCTGTTCCGTCTGGCGGCGGCGGCCTCGGTGGTGAAGAGGTTGAAGAATTGTCTGGATCAAGAAGCAGTCGACCACAGCGAGTTCAGCATGGATCCTCATGCCGTGGCCGGTATGGATGCGGCCACATCTTTTTCCTTAGGTTTCCTCTTAGTTTCAATTGCGGGCACTCCTCGCTGATTTCCCAGTTCCTCTTCTGTTCACTCCACATGCAGCCTCGGTTGCAGCTTCCAGTAATGTCAAATGCATAGTTTCCTGTGTGCAAGATAATTTTTAGAACAGTAATATAAACGCTTACACAAGTTAAGTAGAGCATGAATCACTACTTTTACCATAAAGTGAGAAAGAAAACAGTCTGACAATATATATTTTTTTATACAAATCATGGGTTTATTCATTATTATTTTTATTATATGTCTGAATGTGACAGGAGCTTTGAAGTGTTACCTGCGAGAACTTCCCGAACCTCTAATGACCTTCGAACTCTACAATGACTGGTTTAAAGCAGCAGGGTGTGTATAATGTTTATGATGTTTTATATTTCTACTCCGGTTTCATGTCTGTTTCTTAAGTTTCATCTCTTTCTTCACAGGGAAAAAGACCCGACAGAGAAGCTGGAGCAGTTCAGAGTACTACTAAAGAAACTGCCGCCTGCCAACTACAACAATCTCCGGTGTGTGTACTCATCACGTATATCTTTTTTCTAGAATCACATCAACAAATGTCTCTTTGTGTATCTGTAACACACTTAATGTCACTCCTGGTAGGCAAAAAATATTGCAACGATCGACATTCTCATATAACTTTAACATTAAGCAATTTTTTGGATAGCAGTGTCAATCTGCAGTACACATTTTTCATCTTAAAGGTCCCATATTGTAAAAAGTAAGATTTCTATGTATTTTTCATTATAGATAGGGTTGAGGTGCTGTATAAATACTGTGTCAAAACGCTCAATCCACAGAGAAATGCACACAGCCGTATTCAGAAACTCTGTCTTTAAATGAGCCTTCAGGACTTCTGTACAGTTGTGATGTCACAACTCTACTGTATAAAGGTAGAAAGTGCTGCTACAGTCATTCCCCGGCTGTAATGATGGTGCAGTGACGCAAAAAGCGCAGATGCAGACGGCCCAAAAAAATGCTGACCAATTAGAGCAGACCAAGATTTTTAGGAGGAGGAGCTTAAAGAAATAGGCGCTAAAACGGAGCGTTTCAGACATAAGGTGAATACAGGTATATTCAGACAGACAGTTCGAGAAAAATAATGTGTTTTTTTGACATTAAAGCATGTAAACATGTTCTAGTAGAAGCCCAAAATGCAAAGAATGGACCTAAATATGAGCATAATATGTCTCCTTTAAATATCTCAACAGTACTGACGCCTAATGACTGTAGGTCCATGAGGTTGACATTTGTGGTTTTTAGTTAACTTCCTGTTACTGTAATCAGCAAATATTAGCCTGCTAACACACTACGCTAAGATGGTGAACATGGTAAACATGATTGCTGCTTGACATCCACATTGTCATCATAATAGTATGCAGGTGGTAGCATTTAGCTCAGAGTGACAGTTCTTGAGTACAGCCTCACAGAGGTGCTGACATGGCTTTGTTGGGTTTATCCAAAGAATTTTGAGAGAGGTCTAAACCTGAATGGCATATTTATATATCCATAGTTGGATATTTCCATTTGCACCTGATTAATTGCATTCATATGTCATCCAGTGTGTACTTTCATTCTATGTAAGTGCATTAATAGTGTTTACTGTGACACTGTTAAACCCACTGGATGACAATCTTTTCAAATTATTAGTCCTCTTTGACTTCCTCCCTTTACCTTTGTTCTCTCTCTCTCTCTCTCTCTCTCTCTCTCTCTCTCTCTCGCTCTCTCGCTCTCTCTCTCTCTCCCTGTTAGGTACCTGGTCCAGTTCTTGTCTCTGTTGTCTGAGCAACAGGCTGTAAACAAAATGACACCCAGTAACATCGCCATCGTCCTGGGGCCCAACCTGCTCTGGCCACAAACTGAAGGGTGCGTAGTGACATGATCGTCTTTCTGTCTTCACCCTACTTGTACCATTACCGTACTCCATTCACACGTGTTTCTCGGTCCTGCCTGCTCTTCCTAATATGAAGAGACGAGCACTGGTGACACATGTCATCAACAAGACCTGCTGATCACATGTAACTGAGCCGCAGCACCCTTCTGTTTATATCCTTCTGTCTGTCTCTGACCATGAAGAAAGAGTCACTGTCACTATGTTCTGCAGTCTGAGCCCTTGTCCGTCCCACATGTCTTTCCTCTCTTTAGGGAAGCTGCTCTGTTTGACATGGCTTCAGCTTCTTCAGTCCAAGTGGTGACGGTCATTGAGCCTCTTATTCAGTACAGCTCCAGCCTCTTCCCCGAAGGTATTCAGACACTGATGTACGCCCTTTATGTGTCATCAGCATTCAGTCTTTAAATGATTGTTATGGTTTATTATTTGTGGTTTTGGATAACGTTGATTTTTTCAAATAAATCACTGAAATCTTAGAATATGCCAACATCTAGAATGAGTCAGATGATCGTGAATCCCTTTTGACACCTCTGTCAAGCATAAGTATTAGCCTACTAGTTCAGAATTAGCTTGTGGTACCTTTAAGCCCGTATTTATATATATATATATATATATATATATATATATATATATATATATATATATATATATATATATAAATAAATACGGTATATTATATTTACCGTATATATATAAATATATATATATATATATATATATATATATACATATATAAGAAAAAGATAAACTGAAATAATACAGGTTTTAAAGTCAGAGTTTAACTCTTAAAGACAGCGCCTCAATATGAGGTCTTGCAAATATAATGTTGCCTCATCTTTTAATGTAGAAAAAAATTAATACAATTTAAAAATGAACCGATTTTGTGGCACCCTTGACCCGTCCTTAAGGCACCTGAGGGTGCTGCTGCACCAGGACACATGCTAATCTGAACAACTTTTTTTGGAGGTAAAACTGAAAGTCAGCACACCCATTGGACAGGAAACACTAACAGCTGCTGCAAGTACAGCAAGTCAAAGTTAAACCAGGAAGTCTGTCTGTAAACTCTCATAAATATTTACAACAGACAGTCTGGGTTGTACTTTTACTTTTCCAAATACATTTAGCATACATCTGGGTTTGTTTGAAACCTGTCTGGTCCTTTGACTGCTCCGATTTCTTGCCCGAGTGGAGTTCTTGTTAGCACAGTCAGATCTCAGCAATAAAATAGGTGGGTATAATGATATTATTACCAAAGGGAATAAAGGCCAGAAACTAAACATATAACCTTGAATTATTCTTGAAAAAAATAAATTGCTCCAGCACTCATAAATTGTTCTTTGTTTGGTTTTGATCAGATGTATCCTTCGAGATCTCGGACCTACCAGAGGTCCCAGATGTGGCAGATCCTGTTGCCCAGTCTCTGATCCCAGAAAAGGAGAAACTGAGCAGAACAGTCTCCTCTTCATCCACAGCCTCCTCCTCCTCTTATCACCTCGCTCTCTCAAAGACAAACAGGTACCGCTCTGTGAGGTCACCGTTCACAAATTGCATTCACAGTGCAGCATCAAATCATCATCGTGATGACAGCACAATCATAACTGCCTTAGATTATCACATCAGGATACACTGCTCTTGGTTTGCGCTGTAGTGGCTCCCACGGTTTAATAATAGTTGGAGCCCAATCCAGTATTTTCACACATTTGTCCATTTGTTTCCATCAGCACAGCCTCTCAGGACAGTGGTGGCTTCTGTCTGGTGAAATCTGGCTCCGTGAGTCGCAGCGGCACCTCCACATGGGCCAGCCCTGTAACTGACACAGTGGCACCAACCCATCAAAGCACAACAACCAGCAGCTCCTCCTCCTCCCTCGATTTCGGCCCAGGCGTGGCCTCCAGCGCTTCCGCTGCCTGTAGCTCCACAACGCTTCCTAAAGCAACGGGGTCGGTGCCAAACTCAAGTCAGCTCAGGAGTCCCACCCAGAAGCAGTGCTTGGATCAAGGCCAGCTGGATCCAATTCTGGAGGCTCCCCCAGACTCTCCAAGAGCTTTGGTGAAGATCACCTCACCGTATAAACGTAAGTCCAATGTGCCCAGTGGCTGCCAAGACCTGTTATGTTAACTTGTTCAGGAACACAATGCCTGGTAAATGCACACATCCATGAAAGGATTAATGAAAAAAACACACAAAACTATCACAAAGAGATGCTAAATATACACAAAACAACCACAGACAAACATAGAGCGACTAAAATAGATGTTAAACAACTACAATAGGACTAAAAGTAGACTTATTTGAGATTCTGATTTTGGTGGTCTCCTATGTAGAAAGGGTGGGGGGTGTCTTACGTGTCTGTGCCCAGGGGCCCATTGTCTCATAATCCGTCCGTGCCCACATCTTCCCAATTTAAAACCTGGAGTGAAAAACATTGAGACATCTTCAGGGTTATTTTCTCACATTTAAGAAAGCTCCTTTTAGAGACATTTCACCTGTTGTCACAGGTTGGATAGTACTTCTCAAGTAAAACATCGTCACATCAAACTGACAACGCGTCCCTCGAAGAGGCCCATCATGTATTTCCCTGCAGACACAGCAGCCCCTTCATTCACTGTTGTTTTTGGGCTGAGGGCACAAGGATGTCTCATTATTTATATTTTTGTTTCTATTGTGCAATGTCCTGTTCAAATTCTTTACTTCAAGTTTTGAGTCAAAGTGCCGGCTTGTTAGGGCAGGCTGACAGAGAGAAAATAAATCTACTGCTCTTGTTGTAACAACCAGGAAGTACACAGGAAACAGGAAGTCTCACACCAAAGACCAAAATATAAACCTCTAGGGTCATGCGTCATCTCTCACATTGTTATAAATGCCTCACTCGTGGGTAGAGGCTGAAATACTTTCCCTTATAAGTCTTCCCATCCTGATATGTTTGTCTTACTACAACACTGATGCCCCTGACAACCTGCTTCTTATATAACATTGTGTTAAGCAGTTGTGTTTCACTGGTTTGACCATCACAAGTTATTTTATAATCTAAAGTAAAACAGCACTTGGTAGAGCATATACGTGGCCATTTTTATTTTATTATTATTATTGTTATTTATATATTTATATAATAATATAGAAAATGGATTTATTTATCTAATATGTTAATTAATTTGTTTTTATTTTGAGGCTTTTTGAGTTTTATGTCGAATATGCTACATTTGCACATTGTCTCATCACATTGGTCTTTCAAATTCAATTCAAAGTGAAACTATGTATCTGTGGCCATTTGTCAATTGCAGGGTGACCATGCAATAATAATAATAATAATAATAATAATGTGCTAAAATGGGAAGAAGAGTCATCGAGTCAGCAAACTATCAGTTACACAATTTCTTTAAACGGTTAGCTAACATTAGCCACGGTGAGCTACTCATCATACCAGACCAAGTAAGGCTGTAGCTGCCAAAGCACTAAAGGGAGGAAGGATGGGTTTGATGGCTTTTGAGTTTATCTTTTCATTTGTAAAAGAATAATAATATTTCTTTTGTCATAATCTGCAGTCCCGCTGTCTTCCATTTCTCATCCTACAGCCAAACGAACTTTCAACCTGGCCAAAGGCAACCAAGCTAACGAGCAGATAACAGTTCAGTACTCTAAACCCAAACCTCCAGCGCCCCCCAAGCTCCAGACCCCCCCTCCACCCCCTACCACAGCTCCGGTCGCTGCGACCACAAAGATCCAGCCGACACCTGCACCCCGCGCTCAGTCGGCCAGCCTCAAAAAGCCTCCTCCAAAAAAGCCTGGACTCAAAGCCCCAAAGTGCCCCCCGCCACTTCCTCCACCATCACAAGTGAAAGAGGTTCCCTCTTTAGCACAGTGAGAAAAATGACACATGTGCCATTCATCTTTTTGTAGTTCTTTAAAGAGTAACTTAATAACCCTGAAAATCTTATCTTTGCTGGCTATTTTTTCATGTTTTCATCTCTGTGTGGTTACACACTATGAGTTACGCTGGCTGTGTAAAGGGTGAAACAGGCTTGAAACTTTCAAACAGAGAGGGCAGCGAGACACTGCTTTTGTTAAGTTACTTTTTAAACATGCCAGGTTTTTTGATATTGTCAATCTGTGCTGTTCAATATCTTCCTTTAAGTGTTGCAGCTTAATTCCCTTTTTTTTGTGTCTACAAAACATTTCTGTAACCAGCTTCATTTATTTATTCTTCAATTATGATGTCTTCTTTTTCCCAGAATGCAACGTAATTTGACCAGAAAGCGAGTCTTTTTGGTCAAAATAATAGTTACACAATAAATTAATTCAGCTATCCAAAACCGACTGCCAGTTGCTGTTTGTGGGTGGAATTTCTATAAATCTACAGAATAAAAGTATTCCTGTGACCTAATTAAAGGTCCCGTATTTTAAAAGTAAAATGTCTATTGTCTAATGTATATTACAAAGCAGGCTGAGGTGCTATATAAATACTGTGAAAGTATCAAAACAATCGATCCACAGAGAAATGCACACAGCCTGTATTCAGAAGCGGTGACTTTAAATGAGCCGTCAGGACTTCTGTACAGTTGTGATGTCACAACTATACTGTATAAAGGTAGAAAGTGCGCTTCAGCAATGTTATAGTCGTTTCCCGGCTGCAATGCGTTGCAGACACAGAGAGAGCGCACAGACGAGAAAGACCAGGAAACACTGACCAATCAGAGCAGACTGAGTTTTTTCAGGAGGGGTTCTTAAAGAGACAGGTGCTTAAACAGAGCCTTTCAGACAGAGGTTCAACACAGGTATATTCAGAGAGGCAGGATGAGAAAAATAATGTATGTAATGTTTTTGAACATTAAAGCATGTAAACATGTTCTAGTATAAAACCAAAATACAAGTATGAACCTGGAAATGAGCATGATATGGGACCTTTAAGCGTTATGAACCTTAAGGCTGACCTGAGATATAATATACAGTAAGGACGGCAACTGCAGTGAGAATGACTTCATGTCATTGAAAATTTGTTTTAAGCCCACCTATTAGGTTTGCATTTGAGGGTTTTGGGCGGGATCTTCTTTTAACCCTAAAAATGAACGAAACTAAGTAAAGAAATGCATATTCAACCTTATTAGAAACATCTTTATTGTCAATTTATATCATCATAATATATCATTGGTATTGACCGCAGCATATGGATGTGAATTGCACTATGTACTGCAGGTGCTCATACTGTACGTACATATTTATAGTTAATATCTTCATGTACAGTTGTATAAAAGAACGTATAAATGACAATTCTTTAAAAAAGCAATACATGAATCAGACTTCATAATTATAAAAGGTGCACGGAGTCTATATATAGAAGGTCTGCAGCATTAAATGAGCAATTATATGATTCAGCTTTAGTTTCAACTAGCAAATACCAGTATTACTTGTCATATTCCATCAGTCCATGTAGTTTAATAACGGAGATGTTTGTGTTTCTCTGGTTTATCTAATGAGGCCTGAGATTCCAGACTTATTATTTCCCTTCCCTTTTTGTTTCCTGGTAATGTTTTCCTGAGTGATAGGAGTTGACAAGAGACTGTAGTGAGGCCCAAAGTTTGTACTAAGATTAAATCTATTTTTCTACTCCCCACTTCCTCTTCTATTAGTGAGCGGGGCTCACACAGAGAATCTTTTCTCCTTGTATGTAAGGAGAAGTGTGAAGTGTGAAAAGTATAAAATGAATGACAGGCATTGTAACTTCTACATTGTGTAATGTCGGCGTTTCCTTTGAGACAATATTGACTACATTCTCTGGCACTTCCTCGCGTTCCCCATCTCCTCTTTGTTTCAGTTCTTTTATAAAGTCTGGAGCATCATTCCTCTCTGTGCTGGGCTTGGAAAAGTGCAGCATCATGTCTTTCACTCCTTTTCGATACATTCAGCAACAGTTGGGCATCAAAACTGTACATCCTTGAAGCATGATTGTATAAAAGTAAAGAATCCAATATTAAAGATACTGGATGGTAGTTTTCATGGTCATCCTGTCAAAAGAGCCAGCCTCGTCGACCATAAAAAAGATTTTAGATGACTGATTTGATTGTAATTATAGACATACATCAGAGACTCTTTTTTCAGTGTCAAAAAAATCTTAGCTCAGACTTTGATTTCATCCTCATCGTCCATGTAACTATAGGAGATTTTGTCCTTGGGCTGGCCGATTATCATCATCTCTGAATCTGCAACCTCCATCCTGTTCTGTCCCTTTAAGTGGCTGGAGCCGTAATGGCGTGCAAGCACATCTGTAGCACTCTGGAACCTCTCACTTTCCATCCCCATCCCCAACCTCACTCGTTCAGGAGACCCCATCACCATGTCAGGTACTTTAACAGAAATCCCGACTCCGTTCACCCCTGTCATGCTCACTTCCTCCTCATCCCATTCCGCCCCATGCGGACTCTTCCTGCCCCCGCAGTCCTCCCTCAGCAGCGAATCCACGTATGAGATCGTAGCCGAGTCCATCTCTGATCCCTCGTTGGTCAACCCGCACGCTGACCCCACCTCCTCTCCCTCCCAGGCGTGGCCGTGCTCCTCCGGGTGGCCATCGATCAGGCCGAACACCTCGCTCATGAGGGAGGGGCCGAGGTCAAAGGTGAAGGTGTCCAGGGAGGTGAGGGAGGGAAGGGAGTCGGAGAAGGCGGTGGAGGTGGGGTTGGGGTCAGAGGTCACAATGGAGGCAGAGCAGGTGGATAAGATGGCGTCAGTGGGGTCAGTCAGAGAGCCGCGGTGTATGTTAGGGGAGCAGGAGGTGGGGAGGGAGATTGAAGGCTGCTGACGCTCTGAGCGGGAGAGACGAGGCAGAGTGACGAAACCAGACTCCAGACCTGAGGAGAAGACGCAGATATCAGTACATAAAATCAGCAGGAGGTATTTGGTGCGTAAGGTTTGTCTATGTTGTAATTCCAGCAGAGGGCGGTGTAAAGCCATCGTCCTGAAAAGCCCAGGCTTCAAAGTGCTGAGTTGTTCTGCTGCGTGAACAGTGAATCACCCGCCCGAAACTTACAGATCACTTAACAAGTCACACACTCACACACTCACACACTCACACATTGTGACCCAAAACGGCTGAAATGACCACAGCACCTCTCAATGCCAGACGCTATGGGCAGAGTGTCTGGAGGTTTCTCATACCAACCAAAGAAAATAGAGTCTGATTTCACAGATTAACACACTTTAACCAGAGAGAAAGAGAGAAGTAAAGTAGCTCCAGATATCACTATGAACGTACTTGCACACACACTATTACATCTACATAGAAAACACACACACATACACATTCTCAGGGGAGGTGAGACTGTACGAGCCATGAGTGTGGTGATAATGTGAGCCTTAGACGGCCTGTTGTCAGTTCTGTCTGGATCTGTGTTATCAGTGCACACGCTGCTGATTGTGAGCCAAGGTGATTCATAAGGACATCTGGGGCAAATCTGTTTAAATTACTGGGTAGAACTGATGGATGAGTTTCACTGCAGCTCGACAGACAGTTGCCACTTCCCTGCAGTTTCCAGTCAACAGCAGTTAACTATAACTTAGTTAATTTAACTATTAACCAGTTAAGATATTTTGGACTTTTTCAGCAATCCAAAACACTTCTGTCAACCATTTAAAATGCAAAAGACACATTTTAACACGTACAGAAGCCACAATTTTCTCATTTCATGTTTCTGCTCATAGGGGCAGGTAGCATACAGTGAGTTCATTTGAGCATTTTTGCAACGAAACAATAACCTTAAAGACCTAAAGAAAGTAATAATTCTCTGTGGGTTTGTTATTTTAACCGACCTTCTTCGCACACATAGTCGTTTGACCTATTGTTGATGTAAAAATATTGATTATAGCAGCTGTAAAGTTTTCATCCGTAAGAATTGAGATACGTTGTTTCTAATGTTGGCTTTGGCGGTAAGATGTAACTGCAGGCGCGCTTGTGGGACTTCTTCTCCCAGAGTTCCTTTGGAAACCGAACAGTGTCGACTGTACGACGTCAGTGGATTGGCGGCTCCCACCTGCGTGCTGCGGCCTGATGCCTTCACATGCTCCACACTGACAGGAGGTCCGGAGAGGGAAAGGGAACGACGTAGAAAGGGTCACTAACTGTGCAACGCATTTAATTTTAGTGCGGAAAAGTTGCCACAGACACTTTAATGGTATTTCTCGCCAAAGCAGCAAATACAAACGCTTTCATTAAGGGGTCATATTATCAATCACCATTGTTTTAGCTCACTCTTTGATAGATAGGAACTTAAAAGACAATTAACTAGAAGAAAATCTTATGGACTACAACATTAATAAAAATATATCACCATACTCACCATAAGAGCTCTTCAACTCCTCTGGTGTGCTTTGAGAACTGGGGAAGAGCACTTTGGCGGTGGGACTCCCATTGGGCATATCCACATCCAGCCTGGGGAGGGAGATGGCGTTCTTGATGATGGGAGAAACGACAGGAGGTGGTGGCGACAGATCCTTGGGTCCTGGTGTGGGTCGGTTGTCAGAGCCCCTCCTGATCTGACGGAGCGTCCTGGAGAAGAACGCTCCGATCTTGTTGTCAGGGGAGGAGATGGAATCCGTCTCTGCGTTGTTCCCGTTGGCAGTTCCACCGTGGTTGCTGAGGAAGGAGGTATCCCCGAACACATCGCCGCCGCGGCCCACATGCATGGTGTGGCGGAAGTCGCCCAGAGGAGGGCTGATCATGTCCAACGTGAGGTCGCCTTTATGGCGGCGCTTGCTGTGAGAGTGTGAGACCAGACCTTTTAGGCCTGACAGCTTTTCCTGGAGATTCATGATCACAAGAGGTGAATGGCTTAATATTTCTTTGAAAATCAAACAGCGTCTTGAATTCCCTTTAATCCCACTGAATGGAAAAACTGAACAAGCAACTTTTCTCCTCTTAGATTTATGCCAAAATCAGTGACAGGACAGCAGTCCAAAATATGGACCTAAGAAAGGATTTCTGAAAGTAATTCCAAGATCTTGAAACTGTGTAATTTCTGAAACTCCAGGCCTGCAGCGCCAAATAGTTCACTGGAATATTATCTCTGTTTATTATGTGCAGGCAGAGCTCTGTCCCACTCTTTGTAGCTCGTTGTCATGCATAGCTGGCTGAATTAAATGGCCATAAATTGAGGAGAACACTGTGCAGTTGTGTTCCTGGAAGCAGCCGGGCCAGTTGGAGTGTGGTCAGGTCGCCTGGTTTCCCCCGCTTGCCTTGAGCATCAGCTCAGAAATAGGTCTGAGTCCAGCTGCAAACGGTTCTGCGGTCACACCACCGAACCATCTATTGAGAGTAAAAACAGGGAGAAAACATCCATCTTTAAAATGTAGTCAGGGATGTATTTGATTTTGAGGCAAGTGAGAGAAACGGATGACATTTGCACTTTATTCCATTGAAGCCTGTGCCTTTCTATTCTGAATACTGTATGTAAACCAGATCCTTCTTTCCGCAGGTTTTTAGGATTCCAAAGGTCCGCTGGTCTGGAACCATCTAATTTTAGACCACAGTCACTCCTCTGTGCAACAAACCAAAGTCCGCCTCTTGTCCCTGAAATGGGTGGACTTTTAGGGAATTCCTGCTTCCATTTTGTCCTGCTGTGTCTGGCATGAAGGTTACACAAAGTTCATTTTACATTTCACTGAAAGACTTATCGCGCATTTTAAAGCAGAGCAGTGGCCCTCATTCAACAGGCTCAGAGTTGTTTATAAACAGGCAAAGTATGCTCAGTGAGTTAGGAAGAGATAATGAAAATGTCCTGATAAGAAAAATTGCTGCTTTTCAGCTGCACAGATAGACTGCCTGTGTACGGAGCTTTGGCACTGTCAAAATGCAGAAAAGATTACCAGATGAGTCAAAAATGGAATAAGAATAAATAAATATACAGTTATTTTTTTAAGATCTCCAATCAGTTGGTTTTGTTCATATAAATGTCTACATCGTCTGTGTGTCACAGTGTCAGTGGAGCAATGAGAGCTACCTAGCTGAAGCTAACTGTTGTGCAGGAAATGTTAATCAGCCTATACTTCATACTTCTGTAGCATTAGTGTTTACTGTACACTCTCATGAAAGTAACTAAAGCATTTTGGCCAGAAAGCTAATGCTAACAAAGTAGGCTAGCTAACATAAATTTGCCTTTTTGACAGCATAATTCTGTCTCCAGAATATATAAGCTTCTTTTTACTTGTATCAACTGATTGGGGGTTGAAGCTTTATCATTCTTTTTACACTTAATCTTAAATATGTGACTAACTGGATTATTAATTAATTGATGTATTCAGTTATATTTTTGACTTGACTGACAGTCTTTTAGCCTAGCCCATTTCCTTTGGTTGGTTTTGGAGCTCCATAACTCCATAAGTCTGTAAGTCTGTAATGAAGGCAGACAAAAAATTGGCCTTTTCTCATGTGTTGTTCTTTGCCAGCAGAGTAATGGATATCCAATTCTAAAATATTTTGATAGCATAAGGCAGCCCTGACAAGGACCTCTGGTTCTCTTTAAAAGCCTTCCACTGCAGCAGCTAAATGTCGACGGGCCTCCCACGCATGCACAGCCCCGTCTGGCTTCATTAATGACCTGCTATGGTTCAAGAGATGGGGATTGCGTCAGGTCCAAGGCAGCCCTTCTAATTTGCTGCTGACCGCAGTCCCAGGCCCTCCGCTCAACTTCCCCTGGCTGCCGTTTTAAGAGGGGCATCTGGGAGCAGAGAGGGAGGAAACACGGCACATACCAGCCCTGAGCAGAGCCATATCACGGCTCATGAAGGGACGCCAGGGACCAGTTTTTACCGAGGTGTGATGTTCAGTCTAAGTTGGCATGAGCCTGCAGGGACCTTGTGCACGTTCCCATGAACCACGCTAAAGCAACAGGTCTCTGATTACAACTCCCCAATGACTGCGGTCACAGACACAATAGCTCTATGCTCTTTACTATAAGGGAAATAGTTTGTCTTGCTATATCAAGGTTTAACAAGAAAAACCTCAGTCTAATTGTTAACCTACAGTATTACAGGAATACACATGGGGGCCATTAATTACTCTGACTGTGTGCTTACGGAAAGCTGTGGTGTTTTGTCTTTGCCTGTAATCCTGTTAAAGACCTTTGACCACAGCTCAGAGGGGGTCACTCCCTCTGACTCCTCTTATGTATCTAGACCCTCAGGGCAAAGCTCATTTTATCTGCACATATGCTTCGATCCTACTGAACCCCCCTTTCCTCCTCTCTGTGATCCTTCTCCGCACTTGCTCCTCTTTTTTCTGAGTTACACAAATTCAGCAGCCATCAACCTCCAGCCTCAGTTAAAATGGCCTGAAAAGCACCGCAAGGACAAAACACATAATATTTTAAATCTTTAAAAGGTTACAAATTTAATCCCAGTAGCAGCCTGCCTGTCATGCGTCTTGGATAGAAGAAAAGAATAGGGGACCTCTCGACAGGAGGGACTTGGACGTACCCTGGATTATCCTCTAATCCTTCATCTCCTCCGTCACCCGAGGTAGGGTGCCTCTTTTGGGCAAGGCCTGGCTGCTCCCACCTTAGTCTGCCACTCCACTGGTTCTGATTCCTGTCAGACAGGAAATAAAATACATAATAGTTTCAGGGAGAGGGAGAGAGTAATTTCAAACTGAAGCGAAGCAGGGTGAGAAGTGATGGAAGGAAGGAGGGGATGAAAAAAAAATGAAGTTTCATTTTCACAAAAAGGCGTGATGGCAAAACAGAGCAGGAATAGAGATGACAGGAATGGATGCTGAGAGTAATGAGACGCAGAGAAAAGGTCAGGTGAGGAGAGGAAATGAGGGGAATGAAATGTGAGGTGAAGAGGGCAGAGTGATAGAAGGATGTAAGAGAAGAGAAACAATACGGGCTGAGGAAAAAATATCAATACTGAGACATAAAAGGCCTAGTGAGAAGAATCATCTTTGATGTTATTATTATTAATAAGCCTCACTGATAATTATGGACACATATGTTATTTTATTGTTTCTTTCCATAATTCATAACTTTTGTTGGTTTTGTACATTTTTTTTTGATGATGCTCCTCTTGCGCCACCATGACATGGACATTTGTTGTTTTCATGTCAATTATTGGATGGATTGCCATGAAAGCCAAACACATTAATGTCCCTCACAGAATTAATTGAAGTAATTTTTCTTTCCTATAACACAATCAAAATGTTCTCTATTTTGGCTAATAACCAAATACCTGCAAAACCTAAAACTAGCATTGTCATTACGAACATGTTAGCATGCTTCAATTAGCGTGGCACTCACTTAGACCACTGCACAAACTTACTCTTTCAGGATTTTAAGCAAAAGACTGGAGGCTGACATCAGGTTCAGACCACAGACTGTATAATACAGATAAATGTTAAGTATATACAGTCTACGGTTCAAACTACCGGTGACAAATCAACAGACCACAAGTCGTTTTCAATGGGAGCCGGTGACGTCCCCTGTTCTCTCCCAATAAATCCGGTTCTGTTAAGTCTAAAATTAAAGAAAAATCTTCCCGGTGCTCTTTAACCGTATCCCCTTTTCTTTTCTTTTCTTTTTTACCGCAACACTACCAAAAAACCTTGCAGCTTGGCAGAGGATGGCAGCTATTAAGGAAGTACCAGGCTAGCTCAGGTATTGTGTTATTCAGCAAAGTAAGTTGACGCTATGCTAGCCTTCTGAGTATCGCTGTGTTCTCGACGGATGACTCATGTTTTCATACACACAAGCCGATGACGACATAACTACTCTTACTCACAAGCGCTTGAGCAACAGCAACTTGTCAACAGTGTAGCTGGCTACTCTCGGCCATTTTGTAGCTTTGTCGCTCGTAGAGTGACCGTAGCATCTTTTTTCCATTATTCTATCAGACAAATCAGAACACACGTCTCCAAAGGTAGTGAGAGATAACTGTATGTTCAACTTCAATACCCAGAAATCTTGCCACTGTTGATGGGGAAACTATTTTCACTAATAAAATGCATTTTGGCATTAAAACTTCTGCTTAGTCCAACTCGTTGCGGCAGTTTTGAGTTCCTTTCTTTGGGCAACTCACCATTCAGGGGATTTCTGTGCGTTTATACATCACAGACAGGCTCAATAAAATATTTCCATGTCACTATGTACAGTATTTGCTTGAGGTGGCTTTGCTGGATATAAACCAGAGTAACCACAGTCTAATAGGAGCCGTGTGCGTTGTGTTGTGTGTGTGTGTGTGTGTGTGTGTACGACCACATTCCTGAGCTGAGCATCGGTCGTTGGAGTCTCTCTCTCGATTACGACCATCAAACATCCTTCTTCTCAACCTCGGCGCTGATTGAAACCACGTTTCGGTCTGAACCATCTTTTTTTTCTGTCATTCTCTCTTCTTTCCTCACTCTTTCTGCTTCCCTAAGTTCCTTACATCTCATTTCTTTTCCATTCTTGCCATCTAGTGTTTCTTGCCTTCTCTTTAATTGCCTTTCCCCGTTTTGTCTCATCTTTCATCCTTTTCGACTCACTTTACACTCCTTCTAAATCCTTACCTCTCTTTCCTCTACTCACTCTCTTTTTCTGTCCCTGTACTGTTGTTCTTCTGTCCTGCCTCTTTGAACTGCTTGAATGACTCGGGAGGGCTGAAACAGCTGTTGGGCCCACACACACACACACACAACACACACACACACACACACACACACACACACACACACACACACACACACACACACACACACACACACACACACACACACACACACACACACACACACACACACACACACACATAAACACACACACACAAACAAACACACACACACATTAATCCCTATACTTTTGATAAGTCAAACATGTTAACTCTGCTATAGTTTGTCTTGAGTGAAATCAGCGATGGACTTTGTGTATGAAGGCGGGTCTTGCCCTCCCTTCTCTCTGCCTCTCTTCTCATGTCCTTCACTCACTAACCCCGCTAACCAGGTGAACAAACATACAAGATAAGGCCACATTTTTTAGGCCCACTCTTTGACTTTCAATTACGTTCCTATTTTCGCCAACCATGCTCAGTCTGAATCCAAGCAAAACATGGCTACACTTCCTCCTCAGCCAAGAAAACATTTTCATGCTTCAACAAATATCCATACTCTCCGAGGCTCTCTGCTTCCTGCATCTGCTGGAAACGGCGGTCCCAATTTTCCCTCTTTGTTGCCTCTCTCTTTCAGTTTACATCTCTTCTCTGCTCATACAGAAACTCTTTCTTTCCTTCTCTTTTTTTTCGACTCAAACACGCACATTCCCTTTATTTTCTTTTGATGCTACAGGTCTATAGAGAAAGTTTGAAAATGGTCAGTTTACCTGTTTAGTGATGAGATCACATCTGCAGCCAGACTGAAACATGTGCATGATGACAACTTTATCTTATCTCATATAACGTGTATTGATTTCCTTGTATACTGGAATATCAACGATATGTTTAAGACCATTTAGAAATGGTATCACCGTTTCATAGTTTGTCCACCAGAGAGCACTGACAAGTTTTTTATATCCAGCTCTGTAGCCTACATATCATAGTCACAAGACTTTGGAGTTTGGAAAACAGGGTTATTTGTTTTATTCTTGATGTTGATGACAAGACAGAGACTGCTCGCATAAATGTACAATAAATATGAAGCTCCAGTCAGCAGCTGGTTAGTTTAGTCACAAAAAATGAGATGTAAAGGCTTAATTAGTGAGCTTTAGGGGTGCTTGCAGGGCTCTATACCCCAAAATATTTATTTAGAAGGGTTTTATTTGGACAAGGAAAGCTAACCATCTCCTGGCGGTAGCTTCATATTTACTGTACAGACGTGAGAGTGATATTGATCTTCTCATATAACTCTCAGCAAGAAAGCAAATAACCAGATTTCCCAACATGTCAAACTCCTGCTTTTACCGTATTTGATACATCCTCATCAAAAATTGTGACTCATGTTTCTGGTTGTTTTTTTTTTTAAAAAGGATATCAGCTAATATTTTGTTACTCCCAAATATTGACATCAGTATCGATATTGAGTAGGAATGAGTAGTAAAACCTGGAAATGAGAGGATTTATGTACTTCCATTTCCCTCTTCTTGGAGTAAAAGACCTGAAATGAGGTCTGTGGTTATTACAGTTATACATTATAGTTTAAGAGTTTTGTTCTACAACATAAAATAACTGTTAATAACCAACTTGTGACTTTTGAAGCTGTCACTAAAACGGCTGCTGCTAACAGGTTATCAGACTTCATCATGTTGGTGTTGGTGTTGTGGCGATGCGATGATGGTGTGGTTCGTTTATGCTGTATAACGTTAGCTTTTTGCTTCTGCCGATAGCATTTACACCAAAAGTCATCTTGCTTAATAAAATAAAGTATCATAAACTTTTGTTTAAAAAGTGCAAAATCCCGTTGGCTTTTTGTCTAGGGAACCACTGTGACGCTAACTTCCAGGTTGGCCTACAGAAATAAGTCATCCCTGCATCACTCAAACATTCAAACAACATCTCTTACAAAATCTGGTTACTATCCATCAAAATGAAGCCTTGGATCGACTGGTCTAGTTGTGTTTGTTCTTATGACTTCAAATACAGCACAAAATATTGTAAGTTTCATATTGGGAGAGCAGATAGCCAGAGCTGGGGGAAACTCTACAACTGTCCACATCAATCCTCATCTAAACAGACCTGAGCCTATCCCTGTTTTTCAGACTCAAAAAAACATGGCGGATCGGTGAAAAACCTCTTTTTTCCACCCATGCAGTTCACTCAAATCTGTTTCCTAAATTATCTAAAGTGAATTGCTTAACAGTCATTTTCTAACTATGATTACTACTTCAAGTTCTGTAACGAGATTCGGGAGAGTCTGCCCACATTTCCCTCCACGCGGCTGACAGCTGTGACCAGTTGGCTGTTGACTGATCGGTCTCTTAAAAACTCGAACAGTTAGATGAGTGATTTTTGACCATTTGGTGACGGCACACCATGATGAAGCAGTTTTCCCGACATCATCATGAGTGGCAAAAAAAAAAAAACAGAGCGAAAGAAGCCAGGGAAGCCTATACGGTGTAAAAACAAATACAGCGATTCAGAGTTCGCACCTCTGAAACTAACCCCTTCCCGGTTGGCTGCGTCAATGACACCCAAAGGTCACAAAGGTTCCCCCCTCAGAGGAATGTTGAACTCAGGTAAAAAAAAAGAGAAGAGAGAGAGACAGGAAAACCCACAGGGAACGTCTGCACTCATTTACTTCATCAAGTACTGTATCATTAGTGTAAATCATATGAGGGGGGTGTACTGGAAACATACATGTGTTAATCATCTACTGCTGGCTGAACCTAGTCTATACAGGAGTTAGAAATATCAAAGCATGTACTCAGGGAGGATATACGCCTACTCTGGGGACGCTTTGGGGGGATTACAGAGCCAGCTAAACATGGAATAAGTCACACAGTGAACAAGAAGATGGAGTTCATCACTGCATGTTGTTGATTGGATTCCGTGTTATTACGACTGAAGCAGGCTGGCTTTTGATTGATTGCCACTGTGTATGTTTGTTTATTGGCAGGCTTCAACAAGCTCTGTAATCAATGTGTGTGTGTGTGTGTGTGTGTGTGTGTGTGTGTGTGTGTGTGTGTGTGTGTGTGTGTGTGTGTGTGTGTGTGTGTGTGTGTGTGTGTGTGTGTGTGTGTGTGTGTGTGTGTGTATGTGTGTGTGTGTGTGTGTGGTATTTCACATGGTGGCCTCCCTCACGGCAAACTGACTGGCCGTAGGGGTCAGAAGGCCACTTCCCCCCAAACTTGTAATGAGTCCAACACTGCGACCGCCTGTTTGTCTCCATAATTAAAACACCTCAAGGCCACCAACTTCAACTTCACCCCGTCATGTTCAGCCAAATCACAGCATGCATCTCATTTATTTTTTTGCGTGACATGTATGAAAATTGATAGGTTATGTCATGTAACTGTTGTAATTACAAGGCAGAGCAAGCTGAAGCACTGGCAGAGTTGATACTGACCAAGAATATACTGCTGCTGAATATAAACGGGAGGATTGAGTTTAATGTTAGACATCTGAGACTCTCACAACACTTAGATCATAAAGCAGTGTACAACATGAGCATTAAGAGCAGCTCTGATAACAGCTTGGTTCTTAATGGTATTACCTTATCTGGAAATAAACCTAATATGTTTGCTTTCTTTCTCAGGTCAGCAGGAGGGTTTTTTCTATTCATTCATCTAGCCTATGTGTCCAGTAGAAAAAAAGACACATTGCTAATCATTAATCACAAAATATGCAGCTAAAAATTATGTCAACATGCAATTGATACGTTTGTTTCAAGTCTCTGAGAGTACAAATAATAATAGCCTGGCACAGGGGGAAACACTTGGATATCAAAGGATATAATACCCACAGTGATAGAATTATATTACACAGATACAATTCTCCATATGCACCGAAAAGTACATTAGTACTAGTCTCTAAATGACTGACAAAAGCGTGATAAAGTCCTCCTTAACTTGCCCCTGACTCACTGAGCGTCTTTGTGACAACCTTCAGGGGTGATTAAACCTCAAAACTGAATAGAAACTCACCAAAAGGAAACTGCGACGGGGAGAACGGGAGACTGCTCGACTCCGGTTGAATTATCTTTCCATTTAGAAATGTGTTTTGGGTTCTTGCGCTCCGAGTGGGCCGGTGGTGCAGCCGGACTGTCCCGCTGGTGCGCCGGGTTGTGCCGAGCGGCGCAGCGCGGAGGGTGAGGGAAAAGGGGGGAGGCGGGCTGTGGATCAAACAGCCAATGAAACCATCAGAGCGCCACACCGGGAGCTCCCACACCGCCTTACGGTTAACACTTGAGTTTGATGTCTCTCTACAACATGCCCACGGGCTTGTCAACACGCTTTGAAACATAAGGGACATGCAGAGAAAGGAGGGTTCTGCAGGGAAACTAGGTGGCGCTGTGTGTAACTCGGCCTACACACACATTTTGAGTTGATATTAACCAACTGCTCCTGTCCAGTGTTGATCATCAGACTGTATCAGCTGAGTATCTGCTGACTTTATGCTGGAGGGAAGCTCATCGTTATGAAATTGTTTCATGATGACTCACTGTGCCTTAATGTCCAATCACTAACCACATGTTCATATGTGACTCGGCCTGATCTTCACTGAGGGATCTGAAGTGTCTTAAACCACAGGTTCTCTTTATTTCAGCCCAGGGCCCCTTATCATAGAACATAAGATGTGTGAGCCATGGCATATTTATTTTACTCTACTATGACAAAAATACATTAGACGTAGCCTGTTAAAGACTAGGCTATTCGTAGATTCTAATGAATAGATATGTAAAGTAGTGAAGTGTTATAGATATGACATGAAATGATTATTCATTGAACTATGAATAATAAAAAAACACAAATGTTTATATGATCATTTAAATGGAAACAGATGATTTTGAACCAGCTTTGTGTCACTGCAGTGTGGGCAGTACATGCAGAGATTGATATCACTCGCATGTTATAAGACTGACATGTGGTTTAATGTGGAATATCTACAGTAATATTTATTCAGAGATGCTGGAATCTAGAGTGTTCTTTCACTTTTAAACAGAGCCGAGTTAGCTGTTTCACCCTGTTTCCAGTCTTTAAGAAGAAGAAGAATTACTTTATTTATCCCGCAACGGGGAAATTTAATTTTTTCACTCTTATTATTAATCATGTTACACACACAGGCCCGAAATACACACATGCACAGACAGGACATGCAATTAAGGAGAGATGCTAGAGCGAGGGGGCTGCCAGTGACCGGCGCCCCGAGCAGTTGGGGGTTCGGTGCCTTGCTCAACAGCACCTCGGCAGTGCCCAGGAGATGAACTGGCACCTCTCCAGCCACCAGTCCACGTTCACACTTGAACCAGCAACCCTACGGTTCCCAGCCAAGTCACCAATGGACTGAGTTACTGCCTTCCCCAATGCTATGCTAAACTAAGCTAATCGTCGCCTGGTTTATTTAATGGATACGATAGTGCTATTGATCTCCATGTTTGCCTCTGCAAAAAAAAAAAATGTAAAAAAATAAAATTCCAAAATGTATGTTACTTTAATTAATTGCATATTTATACTGTTTCACACCCCGTTTGAGGTGTATGCTGATGCAGGTTCGGCTTTAAACTTCAGTTAAAGGAACTGATCCACGATTGGCTGCTGTAAAGCATCATCCAACACTCAGAGAACAACAGTCGTTACTGGTGCAGCTCCATAAAGTGCACACGTCAGTGAGTCCCACGCTGACCTGTCCAACAGGAAACAGTGCCTTATCAACAAGAACAGAAGCATCCTCACACCGTCCTCAAAGCCTTTCCAACAGGTCTGTGTGTCAGTCGTTAAAGCTCTGAGGTGGCCTGTAAGTCTGCCAGCGTGCACCGCGACCCATGACACCGCAGCCACATCCAAATACAACCTCTTACTGCTACTGCCGCCCCCCCCCCCCCCCCCCACAAACACACACAAACACACACACACACACACACACACACACACACACACACACTTATGAGCTCACACGTAGGCAGGCGGAAGTAAGCACACACAATCTGGAAAGCCGCCATCGTGTTTCAGACAACACCCTTCCTCATCTCACAAGACTTAAGTCGGTCTCTGTTTATTCGCACTGTCAATGATTTCTTAATAACAAATACTTTGTTTGAGTCGTTAAATGGTGGTCGTATTTTTAAATATCCCTATATTTTCATAGGAAGTTTCAGGATAGATCCAGTTGACTTTTTCCTGATTGGCTCAGAGCATTAGGTGTCACTAAAATCCATCCAATCAGGACTCTTTGCTGCATTTGAACTCGACCACGTTCAATCTGTAGGTTTCCCTCACGGTCTCCACGTGGTCCATCCCTTTATTCTTGTCTGTTTTAGAATTTTTAGATGACTCTGATTCTCACAGAAGCAAGTGAAACATGTGGTTACTTGTTTCTGATTGGTCCAACGTGCCTGCATAAGTTCGTTGGGACAAGAATAAATGTATTCAGTATGACTAATTTAATTGTTTACTCAACTTTATCATTGAAGCATCAGCTGATTTATAGTTTGTTAGGCTCTATGTCCTTTAGACACAGACACTGTTTAATACACACCTTTAATCTGTATATACAGTACTGGAGGGTATCTGAGGATTAGTGTGTGTGTGTGTGTGTGTGTGTGTGTGTGTGTGTGTGTGTGTGTGTGTGTGTGTGTGTGTGTGTGTGTGTGTGTGTGTGTGTGTGTGTGTGTGTGTGTGTGTGTGTGTGTGTGTGCATTCCATGCCCGTGTGTCACACAGCATGTCTGTATTCGGTCTGTCTTGTCTCCAGCTGCCACCTATGCCCACACTTCTCGGGCATGACGGGCTGGCACAGGGGGGCCATGGCCAGCAGCCAGGCCGCTCTGTGCTTTCAGCAGATTCCCCAGGTGACTTTCACATTGGATGTTTGCAGAGCTTTTGGCCTCAGGTGGCCAAAGAAGTTGCCATCCAGTTTCCAGTCAGAACCAACAAGCTCTTTTTTTATTCCTTTTTTTAAAGAAAATCACATTTTGCTCTTTGACACTGGTTTACAATCATTCCTCGCTCAAACTTAGTTTTTTTCTGGAAATAGGAAAAATATAGAATTAGTTAAAGTTTAAAGCTGCTATAATCAATATTTTGAATGAAGTGTAACTTTAATTACATTAAAGTGTAAAAGAAAATAAGCCATAGAGAGTTGTAACTTTCTAACAGCCAGACCTGGCTAACACTGAGTAGCTCGGGGCGGAGCGCTAGACCATCCAAAACAGCATTTTTTAACCACTAATTCTGCTAAAAATAACAACAAACCTCCGCAGTAGAATGATAACAGTCTCTTCACATAAAAAGAAGCACCACCAACGTAGTCAGTAAACCTGGAGTTTATTAAAAAAGACTGTTTTACAACGCTACAAGCCTTAGCAGCCAACTGGTCCATATTGAGAGGCAACAAACAAGTCGAGTTCAGTTCAATAGAACATCATCGTGATAACTAATAATTAATAATTAATAATGAAAACTAATAATTGAAAACATGGAGGTCAAGAAAACATGGGGTCAGCCATCAGTTTCAGGGAACTGTCCATCTTTATATACAGTCCATGGGATTTACTTGCTTTTGGAGGAACCTTCATTTGGCCATTCAAGGACCTGCACTTGGCACGCCATGTTGGCTTCATTTTTCAGCCACAGAGGTTGTTGCTTGCCCAGGACACATTCACGGGCACACTGCTAAGAAATTGGGCCATCAATGCGTCAGGGTCCGAGCAGGGCCTGAGGCTGCTCATGTCTTTGTCACTGTTACTTTGAGAGGCCAAATATTATTTCTGTAGATCTGCCCAAACTGTCATTTGTTTTTGCTTTTATAGCCTTCTTTCCCAAGCATCTCATCTCTCTTCGACCTCCCTTTTATGTCTTTTGCACAAACTCAAATCCTCCTGTCCATCTCTCTCTCTCTCTCCCTCTCTCTCTCTTCCTGTTTTTCCCCTCCTCTCTCTCCCAGGCTTTCCTTGCATCCCTCTTCTCTCTCCCCTTCACTCTATCCCAAGATAAACAGCCTCTGTTCCGAGGCATGTCAGCTATTTGTTCAAAAAAGCTCACAAGTTTTTGGACGCCGTTCAGAGATGGGTCTCTGAAGGGAGGCGAGATTACAAATTTAGTGCTTTTTCACAATCTCTCCCTCTGTTTTTCATTTCTCTTGGTCTACGCTGCTCTTTTTTCCCCCTTCCAACTCTCTCACGACTTTTACATCTCTCACTTGAAACTTGCTGATTTCCAGGTTTGCCATTTTCGACACCCTCTCACCTTTGTGTTTGACCTTGTTGTTGATGTTCCTCCTATTCCAACCGGTCTCACCATGTAGAGTCTTCAAATTCCCTTCTTGTTTGTTAACAAGATGTCTTTTCTGTCAGGATCTTTCATCACTCGTATGTGATTAACACACAAGGGGAGAACCGAACACCAGTTCTCATGCCTCTGAGAGCAGCCTGTGTCAAGTCCCTTTGAGAGTCACATGCAACACACACTTCGGTGACTCTGTGGCAAAACACTCAATTTGGCATTTGCTTATCGCTGAGTTGTTTGGAAAGGCTTTTTTTTGGAGCGATGACCTGAAGTGGTTTTTGTGATGACAAGGATGCATGTGTGTGTGTTTGTGTACTGGCAGTCCAGAACATGGTGCTCTGTAGTGAGATAAAACCAAGAACACTCAAAATACTCCTCTGATTTCTGATTCACACACTTTCCCTTGTGTGGTCGGCAGACTTAGTTGTGTTGCACGTTTGTCTGCCAGCAAAAGTATCCTAAATTCAATATTTCTCACCACAGATTACATATTTTCTTTGTCCTTTTGATCTCAGTGTTTAGCTTGTTTTCTCAAATTTCTCAACATTCACAACACACACACACACACACACACACACACAAACACACACACACACACACACAGCACGGTGTGTAAGGACCCACAGCCGCTGATGTGTACTGGCACATTTGATATTATTCCATGAAAACACACACAGACAAAGGCGCTCTGCAACCGGCTGGTGACACATGCTGAGATGTGATTATTTATTATATCTCAATACACACTCACACACACACACACACACACACACACACACACACAAACACACACACACACACACAATACAGCGACTGTGTTTAGACTAGGCCACCATTCCTATATGGAGATACAGATCACTGTTTTGCTTTGCCGAGCATGATGAAGGGGCAATTATATCGAACCAGAGTGAACACAACAGAGGGAGAGAGAGAGAGGGAGAGAGAGAGACAGTGAGAGAGAGAGAGAGCGCAAGAGAGAGAGAGAGAGAGAGACAGAGAGCGAGAGAGACAGTGAGCGAGAGAGAGAGAGACAGCGAGAGAGAGAGAGAGAGAGAGAGAGAGCGCATGAGAGAGAGAGAGAGACAGAGAGACAGAGAGACAGTGAGCGAGAGAGAGAGAGAGAGAAAGAGAGAGAGAGAGAGAGTGATGAGGAAAGAAGAGGGGGTCATTGGAGCACAGACCCGCAGGCTGCTTTTAGAGTCAAATCCTTTCCCTATGATCACCAGCGGTAGCGATGATGGTGAAAAATACATTCATGTGTTTGTGTTTGACTGAAAAAAATCGACCCCTAAGCCTGCCTTCTCTTCATAAGTAGGTGTGTGATGACAAGCGTCAGAGTCCGACGTGCTTGTTAACCCCTCACTGTGATTTACTCTGTGTCAAAGCTGCTTGTCTGGCCTCAACCAATTTGTCTGTGGCCTGTTGCCTCAGTGTGTCCTTCCAAGGGGTGTGTGGAAGAGAGAGGGTTCAACTCTTGTCAGCTGGAGTGTGCAAATAATGTTGTGTGATGCATCTGCCGGCATGAATCACAGCATTTTGCTCAGGAACATGGAGATTTTTGTTCCCCTTTCAAACCTTGAGCAATGAAAGCAGGATCATTTGTCATGGATATTCATAAAATAACTAAACAGCAGGACAAAAGGGGGATTTAGCCTATTTTTACTTCATTTAATCCCTCCCCTGAACAGTGATTGTCCAATTGGAGCTTAACAACTGTAACCAAGCACAGCAGGCCAGTGAAGCTTTCAATTTCTGATGTTGAAATGGCGCAGTGGAAGGGAAAACTTCTGTTCACAGATGCATCAGGCCCAATGCACCTATGTAAAACTTCTTTGCACAACTCCTCAGTCATGAACAAATGGACTATGGATAATTTTTTTTTTGAGTAGATATTTCTGTCGATACGTTTCATTTGATGATTATATTATCTTTATTTTCAGTATTCAGCATTTCTAAGTTTTAATAGAACTCTTCTAGTTACAGCACCTACACCTGTCAGGCTTTCTGTTTGGGCACATTTCACAGTTCTTTCATGATAACAGTGGCACACACACACACACACACACATACACATATATATATGTCTTCTTTCCATCTTAAATCTTAGAAATGCTGAATACTGAAAATAAAGATAATATAATCATCAAAAGAAACGTATCGACAGAAATATCTACAAAAAAAAAAAGAAAAATCCATGGTCCATTTGTTACGGACTGAAGAGTTGTGCAAAGAAGTTTTACATAGGTGAATTGGTCCTGATGCATCTGTCAAGACATATATATATATAAATGTGCCACTGTTATCATGAAAGAACTGGGAAATGTGCCCAAACAGAAAGCCCGACAGGTGTAGGTGCTGTAACTAGAACAGTATACTAGCTAGCTAGATTTTATTTACCAAGGGGTGCGGGTCTTAGCAAACAGTCAAATCAAAGCATCTTGTGTAAAAGTGAGAGCCAAAAAAGGAAAAGAAGAGTGGGGCTGCAGAAAAGCATGCAGAAGAGAGGATGAGGGAGGCATGAGGAGAGGAGGAGGAAAGTGTGAAGGGTGCGAGTTGTTGTGCTGAAACAGGATGAACATTTCTCACACAGAACGTGGGGACGTCTTTCCAGGAAATGACTTTCACACAGTGCAGACGCCTGCCAGGTATTCCCAAACCATTTCCACCAGCACAAGCGCAAGAAATTCAACCAATTACCAAAGTAATTTCCAACAAAAATCCCTGCTGAGCCAACCATGAACTGTAATGTATTCTCTTTTAAGACCAGACACATTTTCAGGTAATGAGCAGCCGCCCTCTGAAATTGTAAGTAATGGTTTGGGGAAAAAAGCCTCCCTCCCAAATTGTACAACAACATTAGAGAGTTATGTGCTGTTATAATGTCTGTACTGACAGGAGTAGTTGTGTTTTATTATGTCGCTGCTACTTGATCCTATAAACATGTGTGGACTGCATGCTGAGGCATTAAAAAGGCAGCCATGACATCTTCTCACTGATAAAGTAGTAAAAAAGTTTTTTAAAAAGTAAAAAAAAAAAAAATCCCCTAAAATGAAACTGTGCTTTCAAGTGACCCGGTGGCTTTTGTGTGAGTTTTGGACACTGAAGCAGACATTCTGCCTGCCAACAGATTGTTTCATAAAGCACAAATTCTCACTTTCAAACAAAACCATATTTAATTAAATTCAAATTCTCAGTAAGCAATATCCTCTTTTTTATCGCAGCGGTGCACATAAAAAACAGGGATTGAGTACCAGTTAGTAAATCCTGTTTCTGCGGCATGGTTTGCTCCCCAGTGGCCAGACTGGTTTAAATTAGGCCTCTCCAGCCCTCAGTGGCCCGTCCGCTAATTTGACTCCTAGAATAACAGCGGCTACTGTGTTTTTCAGGAGTCTGGAACCGAACGTCTGTCTAGGGAGTCTGCAGTGGACACAGGTGCTTGCTCTCTCTCTCTTTCTCTGGGATTTTGGTTGAATTCTGTGTTCATGAGGGACTGTTTTACTATTTTAATGGGAAAAAACGTCCCCAAAAATGTTTTCATCAAATGTGTTTGTTGATCGGATCTTTACTCTCCAGTACGTCTGAGGCTTTGGCAGCACGGGTATGTGTTTGTCCATGCGTGCTCATGTGGGTGGGAGTATTGTTTATTTATGCATGAGTGCATGTCTGCCGGTTAATCCCTTTCAGATTACAGATTACCTTCTTCCAACTGTAACCGGCAGTTACTTTTGTCTCCAAAATATATTTTGAAAAATCATTGTCGACAACAACAAGTCATGAGTTTGGCAAAGGAAAGTCCAGTGATAATGATAGTTTTAAAAAAGCACATTGACACACACACATACACACACAAACCACAAGCCCACTTTATAACTCATTATTCATTTAAGTTGCATAAGTTTGGCAACAGACAGAGGTGAAGAAGGCATTTAAGATGTTTTTTTATTGATTTAGATGAGAAGATTGATATCACTTGTGTCTGCACGCTAAATATGAAGCTACAGGCTGCAGCTAGTTATCTTAGCATAGCATAAAGTCTCGGGAAAGAGCTAGCATGGCTCTGTCCAAAGGTGAGGAATGGTAAAATCCACATACCAACACATCTCAAGCTCACTATTTAACAAAATATCTCATTAGCTTAAAGGGGACCTATTGTACGCCAATGTCTACCTGTTTCTTAATGTGGTCATCTGTTCCAGGGACATTACTGCAGTGTTTACATTTTATCCACTATACGTGTACATGCTAATTTCAGGGACTCTTGTAAACTTAGTTACGGATGTTGTTCATTTTTCCTCCAGTTTGGATCCCATGGATGCTGGAACATGTCCAATTGTGTAGTTTTCGGTTTAGAAGCTTATTGGTGATTTTTCACGGTAGAGAGCTCTGCTGCTCTGTTACTGTCAGTCCCCCGGTTGCAATGACGGACAGAAGAGAAACACTGACCGATGAAAGCAGACTGGACTTTCTAAGGAGGGGGGCTTTAAAGACATAGGCGCTAAAACAGAGTGTTTCAGACAGAGGGGAAATACAGGTATATTAAGACAGACAGTATGAGAAAATAATGTGTTTTTTGAACATTTAAACATGTAAACCCTAAATACAAGTATGAACCTGAAAATGCTGATGATAATACCGGACCTTTAATAAAAAGCATTCACAAAATGACCCTCAATATTCCCTTTTAAGCATGTCCAGATTTATGAATCTGAAAATGAGCATGATATTTCCTCTTTCATACAACACTGACTTCACAATCAGCGTTATGCAAGGTTGGTGCCAATTCAGTTTGCACTCAACTTGACGGCCCGAGCCCACAAGCATTAATCAAGAAGAGAATGTCAGATAAAGGCTTGTGTTCACACCAAGCATGTTTATTCAAAGTCTGGCATGTTCCCTGCTTTGAGTCATGTTGTTTGTCAAGGTGAGAGTGATGTCAATCAAACCCAGTTGGCACAAACCACCACCTGAAAAGATCTTTCCAGCAAAAGGTGAGTGAGTTGATATTATAAGGTCAGATTAATGCCATTAATCTAAACTAAACTAAACTCTTTATGTAGTGATTTTCTGAAATATCTATGAAGAAAATTAGTTTTACTCTCTGAACCCAGGCTGCTGAAAAAGAGAGTGGTCATGATTCAACTATTGCAGCCAAACCTAAATATGTGAAAAGTCCACTTTCCCACCAAAGAAAACCAAGTCACTGTAGGTGTAATCACACTCTATTTGATACACTATAAACCCTAAAGGCCTCTGTTGGAAATCCCCCCATTCCTGGTTTTGCTTTTCAAACCCCAACCCCTCTGTACTCCACCCTCACCCCTCACCACCTCCTGCTCCAGTCCCCATCACACATCCGAGTGCACACTGTAGATGTGGTTCTCTTGCATTCGGCAAACTGGGATGAGACGCTGATTAGCTTCCTGGCAGGAACGCTACCACCCAACCCTGGAGTCGAAGCCGGGTTCCTCCTGGAGGGCCCGACAGTGGGTGGAGAGCTGTAGCTGCCGCTGTTTGTTTGCTCTGTGTCCTAATTTCCGTGAATTCTGACCTGACAGGAAGCGTGGAGGGGAGATGGGACAATGGGCTATTGTGAGGCCGCACTTTATGTCCACGCAAGGCTAAAACAGGAAAACACGCTAAGACGGGCACAAGCGTGCACACACTCGAGCCCGCACGAATACACAGAGAACCCGTCAAAACCAGACATGTTCCCTTACACACACTCTTGAAGATATTTCATTGACTCCACAAGTTTAACCTCCCGCCATCTTTGGATCCGATCTCCTTTTTGAGAAGCCCACGTTGAATCGAACTGTTACACTGCTACTACTACAGCTGATATCTGCAACATTTTGCTAAAATCATTTGAACTACTTAGACTGATAGATGACTCTCCCTGGAAGAGTGGAAATAAGCTTTTATGGTTTTCTGGATGAATTATTCCTTCAATAAAAGGCACATCAGTTTGGCTACACATTACTGCCTTTCTCTAAATGCCCGGCCCCACCTCAATGAGCGCGCACACACACACACACACACACACACACACACACACACACACACACACACACACACACACACACACACACACACACACACACACACACACACACACACACACATACATACGCAGAGTCCTCCAGCACGTCCATGTCTCGGCCGGTGACCTCGGCCATGTCACCTTTCGGGTCAGCTGGGAAAGCTGAGCTCTGAGGCCGAATGATCTATGGATTCACACAGGCTGTCAAAAGAGTCAAAGGAAGGCAAAGATGTAGAGGAAGGGAGGCTATTTACAGACTGGAGGTATGTGGCGGAGCAATGCTGTTTTCCGTGCTGTATGCATGTGTGTGTGTGTGTGTGTGTGTGTGTGTGTGTGTGTGTGGCTGAGAGTATGGATTCTCTCGTCAAAGCCTGTGAATTTGAAGGTGTGATAACAGAGACTCTTATATAAACCGCACTGTGTTTACTTAGTCCATTGGATGACGGTGTCCGAGGCCCCAATAGAAGGGAGGTCAGCTGTGTGTGTGTGTGTGTGTGTATGTGTTCGCTGCGAGGAATGTCAATGTCTGACCTCTGTGCTCTTTGCGTATGGATGATTGACCTGGAAGACAGACCTGTGTGTGCAGGATTCACACACACACACACACACACACACACACACACACACACACACACACACACACACCAGACATGACTCTTTCTTAAAGCAAGAACAGCAGCCCCAATCATGCGGCCAAAGAGATAAGACAAACTCTCTGAGTGTTTGGACACATTTGTCAGCAAGTGGATGCTGATCTATGTCTGTGTCAGTGTGATTTCCCTCACCTCACTGTAATTAGTTTTGGCTCGCTGGCATCTAAATAACACTGTGTGTGTAAGTACAGTGGTGAGTTTGTAAGTGTTAAAATAGCAGTTTGTGGGGAGAGTCTGCTGTTCGAAAGTTTCTATTTCAGTATAATGAAACAAACAGGTTTAAGACTGTGGTTCTTCTCTGAAGGAGAATGACAGCTATATTTTGTCACATTCTGGTTGTCTGTTATTGCTTGTGATGGTATTTCTGTTGATTAAAAGTACTGGTGACTAATATTTTTAAACTCACATTTCGATGTAAAAATAGTTGAACTGACCTGATGTTTCTGGGAAAACTTAAAAGGGAAAATTGAAAGGAGATTGGTTGTAAATTTGAGAGAGCTTTATATTAAAGGTCCCATATTATGTGCATTTCCAGGATCATACTTGTATTTGGGGTTTCCGCTAGAACATGTTTTCATGCTTTAATGTTAAAAAAAAACACATTATTTTTCTCATACTGTCTGCCTGAATATATCTTTATTCACCTTCTGTCTAAAACACGTCATTTTAGTGCCTGTCTCTTTAAAACCCCCTCCTGTCTGCTCTGATTGGTCAGTGTTTCTGGGTCTTTCTCATCTGCTCTCTTGCAACGTCTCTGCAACGTCATCACAGCCGGGAAATGACTGTAACAGAGCTGTAGCAGCACTTTCTACCTTTTTATAGTATAGTTGTTACATCACAACCATACAGAAGTCCTGACGGCTCGTTTTAAGACACACTTTCTAAATAAGTGTGTGTACTTCTCTGTGGATGTAACATTTTGCTACCTTCACAGTATTTATATAGCACCTCAACACGCTTAATAATAAATACAAAATGACAGAAATCTCACTTTTTCAGTATGAGACATCAGTTTTTATTGATTGTTAATATAAAATATTGGTAATGCAGCTTCAAATTTGAGGGTTTGAATCCACAGTGGTAAATAATCATAACATTTATTTTACTGCCTTTTTCCAATACTGGAAATGTTTTACTTCATTCAGTGATTAACTACATTTCCCAGGATGCTATTGACAAACCCCAGAGAAGCGATCTCAGAGCTGTTTACCTGAACTGTAGAGCGAGTGACGGCAATGCCATAGTGAATAAGAGTGACAGTGGACAGAGAACAATGTCATGGTGTGCTGCTGCGTTGTGTTTCCTCATATTCAAACTGTGGTTGTTCTGCATGTCTGTGTACCTGCTTTAAAGTGGATTTGTCTTCACTTCAGTCTTTTTCAGAGGTTCACGGACCAGTTTTCCCTTGATATGTTTGGAGAGCACAGTTAAAAATCAACAACATGCAGAGAAAAAGTGGGCAAGAAGAGGAAAAACTGCTACAGCGAGACGAAAGCAGAGATCAGTTATTCTTTCATGCAGTGCACTTCCATCCCAACTCTCTTTGCTCTGCTCTTTCGCTCTTCTTCTCCAGACTCTTTCTTTGCGTTCTCGTTTTCTTCTCATCATTTTCCTGCTCTGCTGCTGTGATTGCCTGTCTCCTCGTGGCCCGATGCCCAGCCACCACTGGGTGGCATTCCTCACCCCGAGCCAACGGGAAAAGAGGGATAGAAGGGGGGGAGGAAGAGGAGAAGGACAAATGGAAGGAATGAGACAAAGAACCACATCGGGTCTCCTTATATAGAGTGTGATGTTATATATCTGTGACCTCGCTGCGGGGGCACGGAGCAATTTCTTCTCAAAATTGTTTGTCCCTTTCCAGCTTTTTTTTCACAGTCATAAACTTTCCTTTTCTGTTTATAGTCCGATGACTTTCAAACAGCCGCTCACTCGTGACAACACTCTCACTCAGGCCACAAGATACCCACACAGTTTGACCACGCAGAGGTTCTACTAAATTACACATAGCGTTCAAACACACACGGTCTCGCTTTCTTTTTTTTTCACAGTGGGAAATGAAATGCCATATCTTGAAGGTAAGTTACGATGCCTGCGCTGCTGCTGAGGTGCAAAAATAAAAGATTTGCTGAGAGAGCAAAATGGACTCCACCCTGCCCTTCAGCTCTTATTTCTTCTGAGCACTCCAGTGTGTGTGTGTGTGAGAGAGAGAGGCTTAGAGAAGCATGTGTGTGCAGGCAATACAGTGGGTTTTGTGTGTGTGTGTGTGTGTGTGTGTGTGCCCTGTGTGAGTGTGTTTGTGTGTGGCATCTCCTCTGGGACGCGCTGGCAGATGTAGCAGTCAGACTGTGGGTACAGAGGGACGGATAAAGTTTGGCTCGGGCTGCAACTCAAAGCCACACTGCAACGTAAGAGCCACGAATACAGTCCCTTCTCTTTCGTTCTCTCTCTGTTTGTTTTTGTATTATCTCTCTCTTTCTCCCCGCACTTATCTTTCCCACTTTAACTAAACATGAATCTTCATCGATCAGGGTTTATTCTGAGCCCCCCTCAGGTCAACACACTCCAGTCAGATGATTAAAGACAGCTTATGGAAAGTAAGGGTGTCATGCACTACTTTGAAATGTGTTAACACAGATTCAAGCCAGGGGTACCAGTACTTTTACAGTTACCAGGGGTTACGTGCAAGATGGTCGAGTAGGCTGGCTAAACTATGACTTGATTAAAATATATCCACATACTTGTGTTAAGGAGGAAAGTGAACACACAAATAGGATTTCAAATCGCTCTTGAATTCTTTGTCCCAATTACCAGTAACAGGACATACCTGCCAGATGTAAGTCCTTATCACCGAGTGTGTGACAGCTAGTTAGCGAGCGAGCAGCAGTGTCGGTTCTGGATCATTTCAAATGGGCCAGCTACATGTGATTTTAGTCTCCAGTTTGTGTTTGTAAAGCTTCATGAAGCTGCGATTATCCTAGAGGTTCGCAACGGGTCATTTAATACAGTGACAAAAATGGTCTTGCTGCAATGAAATGGCTACTACAGGGACTAACATCATCACACTTAAATTGATACCAATCTCGCTAAATATCAAGCTAGTGCTAGCAGCTAGCAAAAAAAAACTGGGGAAAAAAGGGGGGGAGGGGTAGCTGCCTGGCTGTCAAAATGTAACAAAAACCATCAACCAAAACGTCTAAAAACTCAATTATTCACATCAAATATATAGTTAGAGATATTTATATTTGTAATTTGTAAATCTTGTTTTTGGGAACATTTTGTTATCTTTGGAATTCTTTTGTACACTTATTTTGTTCATATTTAATCTTTTAATGAAAAGCATGTAGACAATGCTTCGCTCTAATACAGCATAAGTGATACAAGCTGTTTTGCTGCAGCTTTTGTTTGAAGGCATGAAGTCATTAAGGGCTATGACATCCACCAAAACAAGTTTTATATTAACCCTTGTATGGGCTGTGTGTGGGCATTTTTCTGTGTGCCTCTGTGTATGCGTGTCAAACTGACCAGAAGACCATACCAAGGATGTAAATGCGTGAGGTATAGTAGCATGTGTGCTCGTTTGATTTATTTTTTTTTGTTTGTTTTATGTTTATCACATAAAATAAGCTAAGGCCTTTGAGTTTCAGGTAGAAACAATTTATACTTGTACGATTTTTCTTTTTGTGAAAACTTGAAACTGGTCGATTTGACCCAAACACCATAGGATAAGGTCCTATGCTGTAAAATGTGATATTTCCATGTCATTTTTTAATTATAAAAAATGCTCAATCCAGCATCCGAAAACTCTGCCGTTAAACGAGCCGTCAGGACTTCTGCACGTTGTGATGCCACAACTATACTATATATAGGTAGAAAGTGCTGTTACAGTCATTTCCCGGCTGCGATGACACTAGAGAAACACCAAGAGCACAGATGAGGAAGACCTGGAAACACTGACCAATCAGAGCAGACGGGGCTTTTTCCGGAGTGTTTCAGAGAGAGGGTGAATACATATTCAGAAACACAGTATGAGAAAAATAATGTGGTTTTTGAACATTAAAGCATGGAAACAAATTTTATTAGAAACCCCAAATACAAGTATGAACCTGTAAATGAGCATGGTATGAGAGCTTTAAAAAACAGCAGCCTAAAGGTCACTGAGGTGGGCTTAAGACCTGAGGATAAAAACCTGTGTATGGACTGTGAGAGTCTGGGAGTGAACACATTACCCTCCCTTTCCTTGCTCGCGCTCTTGACCAAAACCCTGCAACTGTCCCAGTGGAGCTGTTCGGTGGATGAGTGTGGTTTTACGGAGTAGTTCAAATTCATGCCCCTCCGCATTAATAAAGGAGCATGAAATAGGAATTTACGGACCCAAAAAAAACAGCAGCCTGGCTTTAGTTTCTGCGTGCATGTTGAAAAATAGTCAACAAAGTGCTTGTAACAAATTGCAGAACAAAGGAAATTCTAATTCAAGTGCACGCGTGTCGGTGCAATTCTAATTGTTTTTCCCTCCTTTGAGCCACTGAAAACAAACACAGAAACAATGTTGTCATCTTAACAGTTTGAGATTTCTTTCCAGCTTCACTTTGGCAGCCCGTCAGAGGCTCTTCCCACAGCAGCTATCAGTCTGATGGAAACCAAGTCCAGTGAGAGATCATCAGTTGGCTCTTCACAAGCCTTATGAAACACTGAAATCTAACCAAAGCTATCTGGAAGTATTTAGTTGTATAATTAGATCAGTGGCTTTAGGCTGCAGTGGAAAAATATTCACAGCATAATGTAATGACAGAGAAAGAGGAGAAGAAACGGCTGGACGAGTGTTCGCAAAACATGGGTACACCAGAACCAGCTAATACCACACATCTTAAGATAATTAGAGAATGGAAAGGCATTTTTATATCCCATCGGTGTTTTCCTCCACATGCCTCCTCCAGCAAATGATTAATTTAGAGTTCAGGAATGTGTGTTCACTGTTTAGTCTTCGGCTTCCCTGGGTTGTAACCCCTGACCCGACCAGATCACCAGAACATGTCTGAAAACCATCAGACATCTGCTTATCTAAACTATAGAGCGCACAAGTACCAGGACAGGCCTCCTCCATCCATCCTTCCCTGTGTCAGAAGCCAAACTCCACTAACAGGAGACCACTTTTTTCATCAGCACAGACTCAAACAGGCTGGACAGGCATTTCCTGTGGGTGGGACCTGAGAGCAGAGACATTCTTGAGCCAGGCACCTCCACTTCCTGTCTCTGTGAACACCACACTGAAAGACGTACTGTCTAGACCTGCTCTTACTTTACTCCTCACTTGATGCTTTTATCTGCAGTGCATACAGTCATAGATTAATTGTAAAAGATTAATGTTGAATGTAAACAGTGCAAGGTCAAAGTCTCAGAGCCCAGATAATGGAGGGGACAAAACAGTCCTCTGAACCTCATGTTATGATCTGAGACAAAGAAGTGCAAGGAAAAGAGTTAAAGGCCCTGTATGGTGCTCATTTTCTACTAAAAGATATTTACACACTTAATTTTACAAATGAAAAACATTATTTTTCCTCATACTGTCTGCCTGAATATACCTGTATTCACCCTGTCTCTTTAAGCCCCCTCCTGAAAGAGTCGAGAGAGTCTCCCAGTCCTGCCAGCTCAATGCGGGGGCTGGGGGGGTTGATTCCTGTATTTACACATGACGTAACACATTATAATTGGCTGTATGTCGATTGGTTTACAGCGATCGATATCATCGTGCTTTCCCATTCTGTGACAAGAGTGTGTGGATGAGCAGCAAAAAACAAATTAACAGCTGGCTAGCCAACTAATTATTTGTCATGTCAATATCTGCAGATAACAGTGAGCGGCTTCCCTGCGTGGCTGCAGTGCACAGAGCTCCAAGTGGAGCAGCAGTGCTGAGAGTCCGCTAAGATCCGCGGAGCAGCGAAAGCACACACCGTTTACACACACTACCATGACACAGAGCTGGTTTAAAATGGCCAAAATATCCCTTCGCCTCTTGCTAGTTAGCTAGTTAGCTAGATAGCAAAGACGAGCCAAACACAGTAGGCGTACACTCTTGCAGGGAACAAAATAACACCTTTCCGACATACAGCCAATTATCATGTGTTTCGCATCTGGAAACACAGGACCTCAAGCCAATCTGATATTTTCTACCTATATATAGTTGTGACATCACAACCCTAAGCAATTCCTGAGGCTCATTTAAATGCACAGTTTCGGAATATGGATGTGTGTAATTCTCTGTGGATTGAGCTTTTTGATACTCCTAAAGTTTTCATATAGCACCACAACCTGCTTTATATTTAAAAAAAAGGGGAAAAAAGACATGAAAATCTCTCTTTTTATATCATGGGACCTTTAAGATATAGGTATTGTACATAAAAGCAAATGAAAAGAGCAGAAACGTCAGAAAAGTACATTTTAGAGCAGGTATAGGTAGATAATATGGTAGTTAATAGTATGCCTTTAAAACACTGTCGTTACGGCATGTAAACAAACTGTTCAATAAATCTTGTGATTAAAATAAATAAATACAAACGTGATCAAACTTGCATCTGGCTGTGTTTACACTATTTTGAGTCACAGTGAAGTCAACGCATATAAAAAGCTCTTATATCCCCAAACACCATGTTACTCTTTGAATGCTCTCTCATCTTTTTCACAGCTGCGTTCACAGGTAGAAAGCAGCCTGTTTCGAAGCCTCAAATGCCAGCGATTGTTTTCTTGTGTATTTGGGTACATGTTTATGTGCACCGTGGGGTGTTAGAATAGGTGTGACAATCTGCTGGTGTCCTCCAGGGGTCAACAGCTGCAACAAAGTGTTGGTATTCGACAACTGGACCGCTTCGGAGAAGGAATGTGGGGGTTTATTGTGGATGAGAGTGGTGAGTGTTGGTGTGTTTGTGTTGTAAGAGTCCTTTCATATACATATGCTACATACAGTATGTCAGTTAGATACAGAGGTGCTGAGATGTCAGTGGTGGAAGGGTTCAGATCAGATCTTTTACAAGCAAGCAATACCCCAGTATAAAAAGTACATTCTAAATATTACTAAGTAAAATACAACTATATTATCTTCCAAATGTACCTAAAGTACCAGAAGTAAAAGTCCTCATATTATTAGACTGGCTCATCTGGTTTAAAATTATTGATACATTAACGTGTAAGCATCACTTTAGTGTTGCATCTGGTAAAGGTGGAGCTCATTTTAATTAGCAGCATAACCTACATTAATACATCCTAATTTGTCTGTGAAATATATTTTGTACTATTAATCAGAGAGATGTTGTGAAATGTTGATTAAAGTGATAACACCATTTCCTGGCTGATCCATTGGTCCTGTTTGAGGGATTTCACAGTTTCTTAACACGGTGACATAACAGGTTGTTTTATTTTTTTTGTCACATAAGCAATTTCCCCCCAAAAATATATATTTCACATACTAGTGATATATCATGTCTTTGTGCTTGTCCCGTTATTTCTTTCTAACATTAATCACCAAAATCCTTAAACGGTTAAACTTCTTGGCAAACTGATGTGCTTTTGTTCAGAAAGAAATATAATATATGCTTTTACTGTTGGAATACTTCAACTTCAAATAAACATGTCACCTTGGTAGTGCTTACGGTGATGTGTTCTATAAGTCTGCATCAAAGATGTAAAAAATGATTTGAGAAGGGATCAGAAAAGCAAATACAAGTCATATTGGATCCTAGAAATTAAAAGTGCACCATCAAACATGCGACTGCCAAAAGCAAATGTGCATGCAAGTTGGATTTTCTACATTTTCCCCTCTCTGCCTGCATCATTTGGCATCACATTGGCCCTACTTTTATTGCTGAAACAAGGTTTGTGCTGTGTGTTCTTGCTGCCATCTAATGGTTCATTGTGAACAAGACAACTCCTCACAAGTCTAATAAAAACTTTCAACAACACATTTATTCTTTAGTTGGGAACTGCGCTTTTAGGAGAAAGGGCTCCACCACAGATGCACTTTGGTCCTTGACAAACATTTCAATTCTCTTGACAGATGTGCGAGTTGTGGTTTTGCAGGGTTCAGTTTAACGGTGCCAATTCATCAGTAGGGGTGCTTACTGTTTTTTCTCACAGAGCGAATAGAGAAGTTCAATCTGCTCAGCATACTCAAACCCTGGCCTGTGAGGAAATGAAAAACAGTCATGTTAAAACTTACATGTAAAAAACTGTAACCCGGTCAGAACAGACTGTGCACTCCTCTCCATTATATTCCCATTTTGTAAATGAATAATGTCCATAATCATCCATTGTTCACAAACAGACAGCTCATCTGTGCAGTTATCTCACCGTCCGGGTGTCTCCAGTATCAGAGGGATGTTGTCCAGTCTGGGCTCGTTAACAATGTCTTGGAAAGCAGAGATTCCGATTTGACCTTTACCAATGTCTTCATGGCGATCGAGGTGACAGCCTAGTTTACCTGCAAAAAAAACAAACAAAAACAAACTATGAGAACTTACAAAGCAAAGTTGAATTGAGAAAAGTCACAAAGTTCATGTGTATGATTTAATGACTTGTCCGTCTAATCTGTGCATGTGATATTTTTGTGTGAAAGTCCTGACTGTACCTTTGGAGTCATTGAGGTGGATGGCTTTAAGATAGTGGAGGCCTACTTCCTGATTAAACTCATCAAGCATGGCCTTCACTCCTCCCTCTGCAGCCACATCATATCCTACCAAGACAAGACAAGAAACACTAAGAAACACAGCCTTAATGGCAACTTTCATTACTTGAAATGCCTAATAATGTAATAAGGAAGATTTCCATGTGTGTTTTAAAAAAAAATGATTTTGATGAAATAGCAGACTGAGGAGTTGTATAAATAGTGTGAAAGTATTAAAACTCTTAATCCACAGAGAAATGCACACCGCCATTATTCCCAAACTGTACCTTTAAAACAAGCCATCAGGACTTCTGTACAGTTGTGATGTCACAATTATACTGAAAAAAAAGTGCTGTTACAGTCATTCCTAGTCTGCACTTACAGTGCAGAGACTCAGAGGGCTCAGCTGCAGAAGGCCCGGAAACACTGTCCAATCAGAGCATACTGGGCTTTTGGGAGGTGGTTTTAAAGAGACAGGCGCTAAAACGGAGCGTTTCAAACAGGGGGTGATTACAGCTATATTCAGTCAGTATGAGAAAAATAATGTGTTTTTAAAAAATGACAGAATGTAAAAATGTTTTAGTTGAAACCCAAATACAAGCATGAACCTGAAAATGAGCATGGTATGGGACCTTTAAGGCTTAGATTTAAAGCAGATTGTAGGTTAATATGTTGGAGTTTGACTCACCTGCTGCAAAGGCGTGGCAGGTGTCCAGACACACTCCTACTCTGGTCTGGTCTCTCACTCTGTCTATGATGCTCTTCAGCTCAGAGAACTTACCACCCACCGTACTGCCCTGACCGCTCATGTTCTCCAAAACTGACCACATTTGGGGGAGGCAAACGAAAGCAAAGCACTATCAGTTTGACACACCCATTAAACTGCAACATTTCTCTCAACCTGTTACGACACCTGCACAGCAAAAATTGTTTGGCTGACATTCATGCCTGAAGCACAGCCTGAGGGTAGATTTTGCTACTGCTCCAGTGTTTCTGCAGTCATTTCACTGCAGTGTATTCTTGTCACACCAGCAGCGTTTGGGGTATGTCAGTCAAAAGGACTGTGGTCATCGCCATGAATCACGAGTAAAGCAACACTGGTGTTAAGCCTGCAGTCAGTTCCGCAAATTGTAAATTATATATTAACACAAATCAGTCTGAGGTCAAATGGTTTTGTATGAGATGACATGTCTTGAGTTTTTGATAACTGACTTGTGATGATAAAATATTAATCCTCCTAAATAGGGTCAAGAATATATGAATGTTTGATATAAATATTTATTACATTCCATAGGGATTTACACACCAATTGATATTTTATATTAGATTATAATTTGTGTGCACTGGGTTTGATTGCTAAGGTCTCTCGCTGCGCTGATATTCAAATACTCAAAGCAGTATGTTTTTCATAATAATCTCTACCTGACAAAGCAATCAAGAGGTATTGATTGAATCACTAATTGTTGAGGCTGTAGTTTGTAGTGTTTTAAGATAAATGCTTCCTAAAGGGTCCTGTATTGTAAAAACTGAGATTTCCAAGCCTTTTTTAAAACATATTTTTTTGTTGGAGTTGCTGCCTTTGTAATTATGTTCTACAGTAGTCCCTCCGTGAATTGCAGATGTATCAGACTCAAACACAGCAAAATTATGTAATAGAGCAAAAAAAAAAAGTCTTGAAAAGATCACAAAGAAATAATGCACAAGTAAGAAGAAACAGTGGTCGCAGATTGACCCTCATCATCACAGAACCAAGTACATTTAACGAGATGTTTTGAACATTAATACATAACCCTTGAGCTGTATCACCACAGCTTCTATATATTATAAACTTCATCAGAAAGGTATTTAGTGTGGGGCTTATGCACAGCATCGGGCGTTTTTGTTATTTTGTCCGCTCCCTGTACCTGTAACCACAGCAGGTATTTGCTGGTGAGCGTAGTTAATGGCTCCCGCTATCTTCTCCACACACTGCTCAGTGGTGATGGAGCCCAGGGAGGAGCCAGGGTGGAAGTTGTAGAGGTGGAGGCCCAGGAGGCTGCAGCGGCTCAGCTCATCCACCAGCAGGGCCTGGCTCTTCTCAAACACATCTGGGTGCAACATGGTGCACAATACAGAGGAGGTTTTCAGAAGAGAAGAAGAGGAGACACTGTTGAAAAGATGAAATAACTAATGCAAGACTAGGGCAGCAGGACCGTGAGAGCAACAGAGAAACCTCATCCATCAGTGTCTGACAAACCCTCTTTAGGAGATCCACAATTCATCAGGTAGGACCCATGAGGCAGGATATGAGCTGGGTCATACTCCTGTAGGGCACATTGCTCCCGGAATTTATCTGCAGCTGTCTGGTCCAGTGCAGGCCTCGACCATGACCTCTGGGAGCCCAAAAACAGGGCAAAACTGCTGCCACCCATCTCTGTGCAAGACCCCACCGCTTTCCATATCCCACCTGGGGACATACAGTTTATAAGAGACTGCACAAGAAATGTGAGTGCACGTGTGTTTAAATAACTTAAAGGCCCCATATTGAAAACAGTGAGTTTCCATGTCTTTTTTGATTATAAAGCAGGCTGAGGTAGAATATTAATGCTCAGTCCACAGAGAAATGCACACAGCCTGTATTCAGAAACTGTGCCTTCACACAGGCCGTCAGGATTTCTGTATGTTTGTGATGTCACAACTATTTCATATAGGTAGAAGGCATGTCCTGCCCTACTCTGCCTTTGACCTAACGTATTTGCATGTCAGCCTTTTGCAGGGGCCGTGCTAGTCTTCTCTGTAACGATTCCAATTTTTCATATGTGCCACATGAGCAAGCACTCCTCATGCCTAAACCTAACCAATCAAATCAACAAAGGCAACGAGTACTAGCCAATCAGACGCAGAGTAGGAAGGGACATGCCTTTGCCATAGAGGGATTTATAATTTAGCTCCTCGGCTGCAATGACAGCGCAGAGACACTGTCAGCGCAGATGCAGAAGACCCAGAAATGCTGTCCAATCAGAGCAGACTGGGCTTTTTCAGGAGGGGGCTTAAAGAGACAGGCGCTAAAATAAGAATACAGGTATATCCAGACAGAATGAGAAAAATTATGTGTTTTTTGAACATTAAAGAATGTAAACATGTTCCAGTAGAAACCCTAAATACAGGTGTGAACCTGAAAATGAGCATATCCGCATTAAGAAGACTAACAAGATGGCAATATGCCTTACCTTGAATGCCAACATGAGCTCCTATGTATTTTTCATTCACACGGGTCTTCCTCCTCCTGTCTCCTCTCTCCTCAGTGCCCTGTGCCTTTTCTCCTTCCAAAGCCTCCTCTGATGTCCTTTTCCTTGCTCCTCTCTTTCTCGGACCCATGCTACCAACAGAAAGTGATGAATATGCAAAACCTCTGGAAAAAGCTGTTTGCAGTGTATGACTTTAGTTGCTAATATAATATATAATAAATATGTGAATTTGGGAGAGAAGAATGAAAAAGTGGTGCTAAGTGTGACTGTCAGAAGTTAATGAAGGTCAGAATGCCTCTTTTATGCATCCCTCCTGTGGTATCCAGCCAGTCAGAGCGCTTCCACGCAGCTGCCACAGATGGCCATTGGAGACGCTTCATGCTGAGCAGCAAAATGGCCGCCCGTCAACCGACTGACTCCACAGCGCTTTGAAATTTAAATTCTTCTGCACATTAGGGTTTACACTATCGCAACGCTAGTACTTATTACAAACCAGTAGCTTATCGCGTGTGTGTTTTTCATTATCTGCCACTTACTTGACTGTCTGCTCAGGCGTCGCTGTTCTTGTAGCCTCGACGAATGAAGCCTCAAAAAGATAAAAAAAAAATCGCACTAAAGCACTTTAGCTAAGCTAGCTAGCACGCTAGCTTCTCTTCATATGTGATTCCAGGTGAGTAACCTTTGCTGGATATGTGTGTAAAATATTTTAGCGTTTGAACATCATTTGTATGCATGCAAAATGACTGCAACGTATTCGTTAATGCACTGCGCTAGTTCGCCGAGCTAACGCCGTTAGCCTGGCTACTTGTAGCTTCTGTCAGTTGGTAACGTTAACTTAGCTAATGTTCCATGGCATTAGCCCTGGTGTAGCATTAGCCCTGGTGTAGCATTAGCAGAGGCAGATATGTGGCTCAAGGCTCGGTGTATTTGCTGTGAAGAACCGTTGTGTACACACACACACACACAGGAGCTAACGTTAGTTGACTAACTAATGCTGGTTGATATCGTTAACTTGGTGACGTTAACGTGCTTCTTGCTGTTCTGTGTCCGCGTATTTTCAGTATGAGCAGAAACCACTCCTTAATGTTAGCCATCGACGAGAATTTTTACTAGCAGCAGCTGTTAAACTTGTCGCCTGAATGAACTTATAAGTACAGGGATAAAGGTGGGTGAATATTAACCCTGAAGCTAAGCCGTTAACGCACGGTTCAGTTTAAGTGATTTTAATCACCTGTGTCTTAGATTTTCAACAACGGTTTTTTTCCCCCATTTTCAGCCCAATGCATCTCCGATCTTAATGCTGTGACTATAACCAGCTAATATACGTGCTAGTATTAATGCGTGTGAGCTTGTGAGGACATTGACAGGACAGCACAGGTGTCTGACTGCTTCATGGAGTATGTCAGGTTTGCTGTGTGAATCATGTAATCATGCCTGCTGGAAGTGTTATAATGGTACTAAGCAAAATCGAAACTAACTAAAAACAGAAACTGTCAGGGCGTAGTACTTAGCTAGGTCAATGCATTTGAAGCGTCTTTTCTCTTCCAAGTTACTAAATTGGTAATTTTCAACTGTTTAGATACACCGTGAGTTTTAGGGCTATTGCCATATTCTAATATGCTGATGTATTAAATGTGCGCTTTCCTCCGCTACATCACAGTGATATAAGAGTGACAGTATTTTCTAAGGCTATCAACTGTTAAAGCTAAGTTAAATTAACAGTGATGCCTTTACCTTTTCTGCTATCATATCTACAGTACTTTTCGTTTTCTTTACAAAATGATCTTGTGTATAAATAAAAGCAATAAAACCAAAACCCTAAAATAGCACTACAGTTTACCAATATTTATCCACCATCCATCCATCGAGGTATCTAATCAAAAGTATTGAGCCTGCCCTCTTCATATAGCAGGGGTCGTAATGACAATGCAGTATTTGGTGTGTTGGTATTTCACGTAATTTCTTGTCTCACAGCTGTTAAAGAGCCATATCCAGAAAATTTGCTCACATTACATCTTAGAAACAATTAAAGCACCATAGTTGATACTAACTGAAACCTTCAGTTGGCCACTTGTTATGGTTTCCACATGTCTGCTGACTAAGTGAGTGGGTGTTGAGTCAAATCAAGTACCTTGTAAACTATTCAAATTGGTTGAACCTACCAGTGTGATCAGCTTACAGTGTATGATAGGGATAATTACTGTTTGTTGCCCACATGTCCAGCAGTATTCTTAGCTCCAGCACCTGATGGCTGATTCAACCAACCAATCAAGCATGCAGTCTATTGTCGCTTACACACATGGATGGAGGCTCACGTGGCCCTGAGCCTTCATCCACAGCACAACAATTATGTTGTCTTTTTTCCCCTTGATTCTTGCTGCAGTCAGCATTAACTATTGCTCATTGTCTTTTGAGCAGTGATGTACTTTTCAGTTAAAAGTCACTGGCTATACAAATAAGCACTGTGACTGTGTGACCACATTTTGGAATACCCTTCTTTCTTTTTTTCCACTAGAAGAAAGGAGTATCAGGACAGGCGCAGTAGTTCATGGAAGACAAGAAAAGGAAAAAAGACGACAAAAGGAAAAGGGAAGCCTCTCAGAAGGTGAGCATGTTCAAAATTACTCATTTACTAACTAAGCTCCTCCATCTGGATTGGACACTGTTGTTTAACATGTCAACTCCATGTTCAGCAGCAGTTTGATAAGCTTTGAAAACAGCCATGAAGTTTCTTACTAGGAGTGCGATTTCTTTTTATGTGGGGTTATGCAATTTTTGGAATGATTTTAGGATTATGCTGTACTTTAGTTTTCCAATTTAAAAGCTGTATTTCTGAGCAGTTTATATTTTCATTAAAAAAAAAGGGATTCTATTACCTATGAAAGAACTTCTCTTTGATGTTCATATTAGTCTCAACACAATAGAACATTTGCACAGGTATAAGCTTGATGTGTGACGTTTTTTTAGTCCCTCTCCACGCAAAAATGTGTTTGTCTTCTGTTCATGGTTTCTAAAATATCTGGCATTGTATATAGTGATATATGAATATAGTGACTTGTATCTGAGTAAAGTTTGTCGCTAGAGAGGTGTTTTCACGTTCCTATCCTGTCCATCCATCTACCCGCTAATCGCACCTTCTATTCCATGAGTTGGCGATCAGCTCAAGGGGCTCCGCTGCTCCGTCACTTCCTGCCTGAAGCCGGTTCTAACATGTCGGCCTATGGCTGATTCTTTTACTTGTTTATTAATCTTGATGGGTGGTTTGTTCGCTTCTCTTTCACCTTGGGCCTTTGCGTCAACCTCAGTAGAAGCTAGTAGAATATAGTCACCGAAGAATCTCAACCGAATGTGTCAAAGAGTAGCGGCGGGCAGAGCTAGGCCAGATGCAGAAAATCTGTATGAGGTAGAAAGAGTAGATGTGCCTTTGAGTTTGTTTTTTTTTACTTTGTGGTGAAACCATATTAAACAAAATATTTTTTTAAAGCAGGGTAGTCCGGAGTGGGACTTTACCTTGACCTGTGACTTTTGCCCCCAAATCATATTTGAAGGTTGTTTGTTTATTAATATTTGAATAATTATTAATCATATTTTGACCATTAATTATCTTCAGAAAAAATTTAGTTGTATGCGTTCTTCTGTTCACCAGAGGGAGTGTATCAATGTCAGTAGGCAGGCAATGATGTTTTCAAAAGAAAAAAATTATCACAACCATTTTTAATTAAAAGTTCAGGCCTCTTAAGTGTCACGCATTGAGCGTGACAGTAACTCTTTTCGTCACCAACTCTCGCCACACATTGTATTTATCATGCGGAAAAAACAATGTTTAATATGCTAGCGCTCCCAAACACTACACAACAGCCAATCATAAAATAGCACTATTGTATCTGGGTAAGATTTACCACGACAACCAAACAATCAAAGAAAAGCATAGTGAGCCTGTTATTATTCACGTGATCTTGTACACACATCTGAACACAGAGTTAGTCATCTCCTGTTTATTGATGTGACATTAATTCACAACTTCACCAGGCGGGGAAAAAGTCTCGGCGTCTAAATTGAAAACAACGTTTACAAGCAACCAACTACACTTGTAATTGTTGGCATTAGCTGATTTTTTCGTGGTATAGAATAGATTGATTGTTGTCGAACTATTGTGCTTGTTTCAATTTTTCATTCATTTCATTATTTCAATCATTTTTTTTCTTAAAGAATGCCAATGTCTTATACCAATTTTTTAGATGTAATCCACATCCATATCATAGAAATCTATCACTTTAATTTCTATGTCTATATCCTATCATATGTTGGTTAATGACAATATGATACCGTAATGTGTATATATAATATGTCAGTTGCATGTGTTAATACTTAAGATGGTGTCAAACATTTATGGTTTTGTTATACTTCTAGTCAATTAGTTGCTTTTAGGAAGGCAGAATAGAGATTTATCATTCTAAAAATAACTTGTTTTTAAGATATCACTTTATATACTCTCTTAGAAAACCAAAGTTTGTATTGAGCACAATTCTGAAAGATTTTATCTACCTGGAAGGAGTATTAGAGCCTCCACAAAATGTTGTTTTTCTGAGAGCCAGCGTCTTTTTTTCAATTGTTTTCAATGCAGAGAGAGCGTATGCAGAATGTGAAAAGCCCATTTGTGGAAGCAGACACTGATTGTTGCTGATGAGTGTTATGCTTGTATCACCGCATGATTGTAAGCTTGTTGTTAGCTGTGTAGCCACCTAGCTAACATTAATATCGTTGTCATATGAAACAAAACACAGCGGCAGTGCTATAAACCAAGTGCCTTTCCCCCAGAAAAAGATGCTATGTGGACACAGGCGTGTAAAGCAGGTTAGGTTGCACTGTTTTAAAAATATGAAATGGAACGGATGGAAAGAAGTCCAAACTGTGACAGTCAACGTTATTACTGCCTATGAGAGATTGAGAATACTTTTTCAGACATAACAAGTCTTTACAACTTGGATGTATTTATTATCCCGGCACATTTAGAAGACATGTTTTCGTTCATTCTCATTAAGTTATTCTTGTGAACCCCATGTTGTCGCCTTCCCTATACTTTCTTTTTCATCTTGGTTCAGTGCATGTTGTACTGAGGTTTAACATTTGAATGGATGGAATGATCACGCTCACTTTGATGCTTTTTAAACAATTATTTAGTAGCTAATTAATGCTTCTCTTCTCATCATTTTAGGTCACGGAACAAAAGAACAAAGGTAAGCAGCAAAGACATATGCGTATACGTTCATGTGTATACTATAGTTAATCTCTCTGTCTTCTGACATTTGATCTTTTAAATTTAAGTTTAATTCTTATTCTTAATTGACTTTTGCAATATTTGCATGTTGTAGTTTAAAAAAAGAAGAGCAACCTTCATTAACTCAAAACATCTGCATCAGGGAATTCTTGGTAGCATCTTCCCTTTTCTTATCAGAATCATATAATGCTATGCTTAGTGCTTACATTTACAGAATCTGAATTTCATCCCCTCCATTTCATTCTCTCTGCCTTGCTCTTCCTGCAGTGCCAGACTTGACCAAGCCGGCATCTGCCCAGTCTCCTGCCACTCAGAGCAGCTCTGCCTCCCCCAGCCCTGGACCCACCCCCTCTGCCTCCCCATCCCCAGCCACCTTGGGCCCTGGCAGTGCTGCCACCCCGTCACAGGGCGGCAACAATGCCAAGCGCCTGGCGGTGGCCAACGGACAGCCCACCTCCACCACCATATCTTCCTCCACCGCTGGCGGCTCCAGTGCTGCTGGAAACGGCAGTACAAGTAGCGGAGGCGGAGCACAGGCGCCTCAGCAACAACCGCGCTACATGCCGAGAGAAGTGCCGCCGCGATTCCGCTGCCAGCAGGACCATAAAGTGCTACTGAAGAGGGGTCAGCCACCACTGTCCTCCATGCTGCTGGGAGGGGGGGGAGGAGGAGGGGACGGCCCCAATGCAAACATGGCTGCCATCTCAGGTAGGTACAGGCAGTGCTTTAGGTAACATCTAGAATTGATCCATTCAATGTTAAGATTACTTAGATAATTTCTTCCTTTTGACACCAAAAGTTTCTCTTTTGTGGAATTTGTTTTTTCAGATTCTGGTGCAGCTGCCTCACTGGCCCTCACCTCATCAGTTGCTGCTTCTACTACTACTTCAAATTATGCAAATTCCATGTGGGGGGCGAGCTCAGGCAGCCAGGTCTCCTCTCAGGGCAGGGAGAAGGTGATTGTTGATGGCAATGACCTGGAGGAGTGGCCTAGCATCGCTGGCAATGATGGGGGAGGAGGGGGCAGCAGCAACAACGTAATGCCTGTGAACAGCATCAGTGCCTCTGGCAACCAGTCCTCACCCACTTCCTCGTTTTCTTTGCCCAATGAATGTATGCAGTCGTCCAACGGTGTGGCGTGGGGGATGGCTGCCTCCCAGGGTCATCTTGGGGGAGGGAATGCAGTAGCTGCAGCTGGGCCTCTGCTACAACAGCCCTCCTCACTTTCCAAAGCCTCCGCTGTGCCAGGGAGCCATGATGCCAGTGGCCCCGTCGACGGCAGCAGTGGGATTCCAGGTGCCAACTTCAATCCAAATGCCAACCCTTCGGCCTGGCCTGCCCTGGTGCAGCAGGATGGGCCCGCTGCTGCAGGGGAAGGAGGTCCGTCTTCCTTCCATCACCAGGGCCCTGGAGGGTCTTTGTCTGCCAACAACTCTGCTTCCCTGGGCCTGGGGCTAGGAGGCGTGGCAGTCGGGGTGCTGGGGGGTCACCCACCTTTATCTGTGAATCAATCAAGCACCCATCAGCGGCAACTTCACCAAATGCAATCCAGAGACAGAGAGACGGGAGGGGGGAAGTGGGACAGCGAATCAGCGGGACCAAAAATCGCAGGGGAGGAAGGGATTGGGGGAGGAATGGACCGTGGTGTTGGAGGAGGTGAGATGAGTGTGGGAGACCACAGCCTTGCCTCCTCATGGAGAGGCCAGTCTTCTTACCCTGCAGCTAACTCCAAAACGGGTGCCTCAAGAACTGATGGATGGGAGGGTGGAGGAGCTGGCACAGGGGGATTCGGAGCTGCTGAAGGAGATAATGGGACCTCGGGTTGGGGGTATCCAAGTTCCACTAGTGGGGCTAATGCTTGGGGCAGTGCTGGAACTGTGGGAAACAGTAGTCAAACCTCCGGGGTATCTCAGGGAGGGTGGGGGTCATCAGGAGCGGGAGGGGAGAGAGGGGTGTCTGGTGGTGATTGGGGTGGGAACTGCACTGGTATTGGTGGAGCTAATCCAGTAGGTGAGGGAATTGGTGGAGCAGGCAGCAGTAACAGCAGCAGCAGTAGTGGGGGCAGCTCAGCTGGCAATCCCCCTGCCACCTCATCTTCTTCAACAGTCACCACTATGAACAGAGCTTGGGACAATCAGAAGGGGGAGAGCGAAACAGGCGAATGGGGTGGGGGAGTAGACAGACAGGGAGCGCAAGGAGGATCTTCATCCAGTGGCGGAAATTCCAGAAATGGGAGTAACAATAGTCACAGCCGTTCTCCCCGCCCTGCACCTAATGCTGAAGCTGCCTTACAGAACCTGCTCAGCCGGTCTGATTTGGACCCTCGGGTCCTGTCCAACACAGGCTGGGGCCAAACACAGATCCGACAAAACACGTCTTGGGAGTTTGAAGAACGTGGAGGACAGAGTAAAGGTGGATCATCATCATCAGCTACATCGAAACATGCATCTTCTCTTGGTGGTTCTTCTCAGTATTCTGGTGGACCCAGGACTCAAATCACTGATTCTATGGGTTCAGGGGTCAATCCTTCCCTGGTTCCATCTGCTGGGTCCTCCAGAGAGGGCTGGGAGAGCAGCAGCAACAGTAGCAGTAGTGGGGCCTCTCTCTCTGGGAGAGCCCCACCACCTTCAGGCCCCAACATGAGGAACCTTGGCGTCTCACAATCTGGGCCAGTGACCACAACAGGACCTGGTATGGGGTCAGGGGTAATACCAGGACATAGCCAGCAGGGGAAGGCAACAGGCTGGGGTGGAGGAGGGATGGGGGCTGGGGACGGCCAGCAGGCCAAGGGCTGGGGGAATGAGGAATGGAGAGACAGTAGTAGAGGAGGAAATGGAGGAGGATGGGGTGATCCTGGGCAACAGGGTGACTCAGTGAGTGGAGGTTGGGGAGGAAATATGGAGGAGAAAGGGACAGGGGGGTGGAAAGAAATGGGAGGGAATGGAGGAGGGAGTGGCTGGGGATCAGGGCAGAAGGCTGGGGCAGGTAGAGACTGGGGAGAGCAACAGTCCAAATCAAATAGTGGAGGAGGGGCATGGGAGGATGAGAGGAAGAGTGGAGGAGGAAACTCAGGTGGTGATTCAGGTGTGGGTAGTTGGGGGAGCTGGGATGATGGTGCTCCTCGGAGAACCTGGGGAGCAGGGGGCACAGGGGGGGGAGGAGGGAGTGGAGGAGGGGGGGTGGGTGTTGTTGGGGGAATTGGGTCCAAACCCCATCAAAGTTGGAGTGGAGGAAACAAAATGCACCAGATGCCAAACAGCCAGCCGGGCTCCATCACAGGCCCGCAGGCACAATTGCAACAGCAACAATCACAGCCCCGCAATCAGCATCCACAGCGACAGCAAGCGTTGGACCAAGGGGCTATGCAAGGGGGCGGTGGGAGGAAACCCATCTCTCAAGCCCAGACTCAGAACCAAAGCTCAGGCTGGACCTCTGGGCCCATCCCTGGTGGCTCCGGAGGAGGTGGAAGTGGATCTGAACCAAGTGGCTGGGAGGAACCCTCACCGCAGTCTATAAGCAGGAAGAATGAGATAGATGATGGAACATCAGCATGGGGAGACCCAACCCATTACAACTACAAGCCGGTCAATCTGTGGGATAAGAACAGCGCTCCTGCTGGGCAGCAGCCGACTGACCAGCAGTCACATGGCCAGGCTCAGCAGCAGCAGCAGCAGCAGCAACAACAGCAGCAGCAGCAGCAGCAGCCGCCGCCGCATCAGCAGCAGCATCAACAACAACAACAACAACAACAGCAGCAGCAGGCACCTCCAATACAGCAGCAGCCTAGCAGGCAGGCTGCAGGGCTTGGAGGTAACAGAGACTTCATCACAGGCCATGGATCTGGAAAAACTTCAGCTATTGGTAAGACATCACAAACTGAATTTGACCTTAATATATGGATTTTAAAGTTGTCAAGAAGAACAAACCCCTTAGTAAACATCATTAAAAGTTACTTCTGTTAAAACGACCGTCAGGAGAATTACATTTTTCTGGAAGATGTATGGAAAGCAAAGAAAGTATGGATTACTCATACAATGTTAAGGGATCAGATTCCCGAAAAAAGAAAACAATCCCATTGGTCAGTGAAATCTTCTGACAGTATTACACACACAAATGCTATTTACAAACTGCCATCACACATGCAGGCCAACCTGTAAGGCTGAAGATATAACAACACTTTTCCTTTTAAAGGTAATTTCTAAATTAGTGTTTCTCAATCAACTGTGGCAGTTACAGAGCTAAAGACTTTGACACATACTTCTTATCGACTGTCTGTGAAAATCACAGAGAAGTTAACAACTCAAAAATCCACTTCTACAACGGCTGCCTTCACGGAAATGGTGAAATATGTTTGTAGGTTAGCATAGCGGTTTAGCTTATCAAAATGACGGCTGAGTCAAGAGATGTCGTTTTTCAGCCAGCCACCTGCTTGCTATCTCTGCAGTTTCATCTTAAAACCACATAAGCAGTAGTCAGCCATGGTACTGTAGCTTCAGTTGGTGCCCCAAATGAGTACAGCTGAGGTTAAAAACACATTTTCTGTCAGTGAATATTCTCTGGGTAATACTGTGACTGCAGAGAAGATGCTGTAGAGTCTCAACGTTAGACTCTGTTGTCTCCTCTACCATGTTGCTCAATCTTAACCCACTGTTGTACATGTGTGTCCGCAGGTCCGTCTGGTTGGGGTAGTACTTCTCACCAGTAGACAATGGCACAGCAGCTTGGGGAAAGACTACTGAAGCCCCTGCTGGCTGGGGAGACCCTGACGAGGCTGGAGGGAAGACAACGGGCTGGGGTAACCCTTCTCCCAACCCCATCAAACCTGGTTAGAAAAGCAAATAAGAACTAAAGCAGATGTGATTAAAAACAGCAAAAAATGAATTTGATTCTGAGCACAGCTGTACTCTATGAGATATCCATACAGTCTGATTTTGAGGATTGTGTCAGTTGTGCTAGGTTAACCTAATTATATTTGATTCATTGCATTTGGAACATTTGCATGCTTAATAGTCCACTAGTAGAAAACATAGACATGGATATCAACTTCAGATCTGTCTTTCTTTTTTTTTCAGTCTGATATTGGCATTTAGTATGACTTTTTTCTCCTGCAGGTTCGAAGTCTATGCAAGATGGCTGGGGGGACAAAGAGGGCTCTGTGGCTGCTTCGCGTCACTCAAGCTGGGAGGATGAGGAGGATGGAGCACAGAGCATGTGGAACAGCACTGGCTCCCAGGGAAGCAGCTCGTCTTGGGGACAGGGAAGCAATGGGGGCTGGGGACAGAGCCACACTGGGAAGAAGCCCATCAACAAGGTAGTGGAATAAATCTTAATAAAGGAAAAATCTGGATGATTACAAATACGTCTGTACTCTCACAATAACCAATGAGAGAGAGTAACTGATGGTGTTACTAAGCAACGCTAAACATTATATCCCTCGTGGCTAAGGGCTAGCATAATACTTTTGACTGATATAAAAATCTCACCTCCAGTTCTCTCTGAAGAACAGACAGCTATGTTGAAAATATATTTCCATACAGGCTCTTTTTGCATTTTTGTCACTGCAAAAACCCCTATTTACGCAACTGCAAGTTGTCGCCCCTTGTCAGCCTTCATGTTTTCATCTACTTCCCTGTGAGATCATGTGACAAAGATCCCATGAGGCAAAGCGTTGATCCCTCTGACACGATAATCTTAAACACTATCCTGTGGTGTGTGATACGCCACTATTTTCAAATCCTGTAGTGTGTGCATGTTTGAGATTTGAGAGAAGAAAATCTGTGAATTTCTCCTTATGTGCGTGATGCAACCCTAACTGATTTAAAACTCCTGCAGACTGAACCCCGACTTAAGGCATGGATGTAATTTATGCCACTTCTTGGACACAATCTAAGATGAATTAAGTAGTTTTGTTTTATGGATTTGGCCCTACTCTGGGAAAGTAGGAAAATGGTTTTATGGGGCATGGCTTATATTTTTAGGGCTGACCTAGTATGGGATTTTCAAGACAAATACAGGTTTCAAAGGGCTAAAATTCACAAATTAGCAATATGGCAGCAGGCACAGTGAATTTTTGAGCTGGAATGAAAATAGACCTTTTATGTGGATTGCGCTGTGTACATGTGCACTGATAAGAATATGCAACAGTACTCGGATGGCTGCCTCCTGTGTGTGTGTGTGTGTGTGTGTGTGTGTGTGTGTGTGTGTGTGTGTGTGTGTGTGTGTGTGTGTGTGTGTGTGTGTGTGTGTGTGTGTGTGTGTGTGTGTGTGTGTGTGTGTGTGTGTGTGTGTGTGTGTGTGTGTGTGTGTGTGTGTGTGTGTGTGTGTGTGTGTGTGTGTGTGTGTGTGTGTGTGTGTGTGTGTGTGTGTGTGTGTGTGTGTGTGTGTGTGTGTGTGTGTGTGTGTGTGTGTGTGTGTGTGTGTGTGTGTGTGTGTGTGTGTGTGTGTGTGTGTGACAGACATACTCTATATTACATCACCAACCAATTCTAGAAATAACATGCACACGCAGCCAGACCAGTTATCAAAACAAACAGCAGAGAAACTCAGATTACAACACACACAGAGTGACTTGATTCTCTGCTCAGGATACCATTAATCCACTATATCTTTACAAAGCAAATCGTTGTTTGCTGCTATATTAATGCTCCAAAATTTAATGTTGAGTACAGCTCTTTTTAAATATATATATTACGCCATTTGTAAATGATCTAAGTATTGTTTTCTGCATTTTATGTTCTGTATAAAATGTTTTCATATTGAATATATATTAGAGAAAACGTATACACCGATACTGATATGCCTCTGATGGGCCATATACTAGAATACTGATAGAATACTTATTATTTCTCTGTTTTAACCCTTGTAGAATTTTGTGAAACCATTGTCCGCTCACTTCGCATGTATTTCTTAGGGTCCATTAAAGGCAGGCGGAGGAGACTCATGGATGAGCCCCATCAACAGACAGTTCTCTAACATGGGACTGCTGGTAAGACAAAAATGTCTTTTATGTCATTTTAGTCATCACCTAAGTGTTATTGTTTCAGGGAGCTGTCAAAACTCTCTTCTTTGCCAGAAAATTTGTTTGGTACGCTACCCATACACGAATTAGCCTAAACATACAGGCGTTTAACAAGCTGGTTATTTCCTACATGAGGAGGATGATGTTAATGGTCTTTTCTGCTGGACAGAATGATGACCCCAGTGGCCCAAACATCGACTTGGCTCCAGGGTCTCTCCAGGAGAAGAAAATGGAAGCAGAGAAAAGAGGCATGGGGATGGGGATGGGAATGAACGATTACAATGGAGACATGAGGAAGGGAGGAAGAGGAGGAGTAGGAGGAGGGGGGATGTCGTATCGTCCACCTGGTTCCAAAGAGGCATCACCTGGGGATGCTGGGTCCTACTATGACAAGGTAATGCCTCACTGCCACCATATCAGTCTTTGTCTTCTATGTCTTTCTCACGTCTAGATAAAAGTTTGTCCTTTCTTACTATTCTTTGTTTCCTCTTGTGATTCTACCTTTTCTTCCTGGCCTGCCCACTTCCTCCCTGTCTCAATCTTCCCCACCCCTCCTTCACCACCACTCAAATTGGTCTTTCATTGGCTGTCACTGTGACAGACCTTGCCTTTGACCAATCAAGATTGGTGCCTTGGGGAGGAGGGTCCTACCTCTCTGTACTCACCACCCACTGTCTACAAGCCCCATTCCCTCTACAACCACACTATTCCCTTTAGACAAGTAAGATAACCACGCCTCTTGTTTCCGTCCTACCATTTTTTGCATTAGGTTTTTTTTTTTTAGTTTTCTCTTTTTGAAAGATAATCATACAATCACACCTAAAAAATTTTCCTCCTTCAGTCTGTCGTGTTCTGTGTAAATTTGTGTTTTTCATGCATATTTCTCCACTGTTATGGTTCCTCTAAGGTTTATTTTCCATCTTCAATCACAGGGCGGTCACAGTATCTTTGGCAGTAGTGGAGGGATGGCTCAGTCAAGACATCAGCCAAGTGTCCCACCAATAAACCAGTCCCCAGGGATACGAGCGCAAGTGCCTCATCAGTTCCTGTCACCTCAGGTAATGTTGCTTTCATTCTGTGATCTTTCCATCTGTGTATATATTTCACACTTAGCATTGACACAGGAAGTATGCGGGTATACATATTGCAATGCCCGTCTCTACATTCATGCTTGTGTGGACATCTTATGTGGCTCTTCTTGTTAAGATCAGGCAGAGGTCACGTTAACCAAATATTTTCCATCATTGACAGATATTACTGATACAAGAGCAGCTGAGTGAGTTTCTTGTATTTTGCCAGAACAATGGCAGTAGTGTTTTAAGTGGCCCCCTCTGTCACTGTGTGGAAAAACACATTCATCAGTTTTGTGTGGTGTTGACATGTGACCGTATGGTCTGTGTCCTTTGTAATTTATAGTCTATACACTTGTTTTGTAGGCTGTATTATTTATATAAAAAAAAGGTAGGGTTTTGACAGAATTTTTACGACCCTGTATATCATAATGTCGGACAATGAGAGAGTCTTAACTCAGCCTCTGTTTTCAGGTGGGAGAATGCAATGTTGACATTAACCAGTGGGGAAATGTCCTCAACGTGGCATCCCTAAATTTATGGCAACTCTGGACAGATTAGAGGACAAGATATTCTCTTAAGATACTCAATATCTGTAGAGCGCTTATTTATTTGGTTAAGCTTTCGTTGTGGCTTCGACACCTCCGCCAGAGATATCGTGGCCACTCTAGACAAATGTTGCTTCCAGATTCTACCGCCTTCAAAGTTTACAGATTGCCTCATGAAACATAAAAGTTCACTATAAGCACTGGGTTTAAATTCAAAATATTGCTTTGCTTTAACAACATATCCTCTGTCATCGTCTTGTTGGTCAACTCTCCTTACTCTCATCACAAGTAAAGCATCCTGCTACTCTGCTGCTGTACCAAGCAGACACTTTCACTTTATAATTGTAGCTGCCGTTGTCCGACTAAGTATTGATAACAACTGTTTTTTAGCATACTAGACATCTGCTTTTTATGGCATTTGTAGCTCAGGGCACTTCACGTATATTGATCATGAAGTGAAAACTTGGTGGTGAAACTATTATTAGATGAAATGGCTTCAATGTGTGATCAAAACTGTACTTCCAGATCATGCAAGGGGTTGAATGTGTGCTTTACAGACTCTTCTTTGTGCCGTGAACTTTTTGGTATTGTGTAATTGTCTGATTCTTATGTCTGTGAGTTTACACACTCTGGTCTGTCTGCTGGCTGTGTGCATTGTGTCTATTAGTCAGTGCATCCCCTAGAGTGCATAATCTTCAGGACAACACTGATAATGTCTTGCTACTTACTTCGAAGAAATACAAAGTGAAACATGTCTTTTCCAGGAATTAAATCCATTTAATTTACTCACTTGAGTCGAGGCACTTGTTAACAACAATTAATAAGAACATGAAAGAGAATCAGCATTAATCAGGGAGACGCAGTAAGCTAACACGGTTGTTACTGGTAACAGCACTAAGACGTTTCTGTGGTAACAGGTGTGCCTCCCTGCTTTGTGTCTTGTCTCCAGGTGCCAGGCTCCGTGCTGAAGCAGATGCCCCCTCCCACCGGGAGCGTGGGGGGTGTTGGCAGCGTGGGAGGGGTGGCAGGAGTCGGAGGAGGTGTGTTCCCTCCACAGCTGTCCCCCCAGCATATTGCCATGCTCAGCAGCATCTACCCTCCTCACATCCAGTTTCAGCTGGTGAGTGGCTCTATACATCTCTGAAAACCACTGCAGCGTTCAGTCACAGGTCTGCTGAGTCTGGAGGTATATAGATAATTGTGTGATCGTTTTTCACCAAAAAAAAGGAAAAGAGAGAGACAATTATAGATACTTTTCAAATATGATAGTACATTGTGACATAGTCAGAAAGGGTGAAGAATGACTCACTAACATACTCAACACCCACAAAAGCTTTAGAAATAATTGTTATGGTTTGATCATACTTGTTTCAAACTAAAATTGTCCAAAGTTCTGTAATGCAAATGTAATTTTGTAAAACAAACTGACAAAATACCAATAAATAACCAAATAGTAAGATGATGACGATTACCTCCAAGTGTCTCTGTTGCCATCTCACTCCTTTTTTTGTTTCTTTTTCTGTTTCGTTCCGTCTGTGTCTGTTCAGGCTTGTCAGCTTCTCCTCCAGCAGCAGCAGCAGCAGCAGCCACAACAGCAGCAACAGCAGCTACTGCAAAACCAGAGGAAGTTCACACCGAACGTGAGGCAGCAGGCTGACCCTCAACAGGTACACACTCACATGCAACATATCACTACTCTTTTGTCGCTTCTTTTTTTCCTCCCCCCAGGTGCTCACTCTTATCTTATGTCTCCTCAGCTGGCCAGGATCATGGCAGTGCTCCAGCAGCAGAGGCAGCAGCAGCAGGTTGGGGGTTTAGGCGGCAACTCCAAACTCTCTCCCTCCCATCATGTTGGAGGTGGCATTGGGGGTCCCAAACTGCCTGGGGCTGATCCCCTGCCCCATCCAGGCCTGGTGGGATCTATGGCTGACCTTCACCAGAAAACTCTTGGACCATATCCCGGTAAGCGCTTGTTCTTAGATGGGTTTTATTGAAAACAAGAAAACTCACTCCAATGTGTGTATGCATTTAGTTTAGCACTGTGAAATATGTTTTACTTGTCTATTGAAGTATTTTTATACCCTTTATTTTTATGTTGCACGAGGAGTTTCCTCGAACTAGATACATGTTTTTAAAAAGGTAACCATCTTTATGTTTCCCTGTGTTCTGTATCCTTCTGTGAGCAGGGTTTGGCTCTGGGGTGAACCTCCCAGGTCTGGACCTGGGCGGGTCTGTAGTGGGGGGCCCTGGGGGCATGAAGGACCTAGGGATTCAGCAGTCCCGCTTCAAATGGATGATGGAAGGACACTCTTCTCCAGACACCCCATCACCTGAGAACCCATTCCACAAAAATGGTGAGATGTTTATTGATACTAATGTTGTTTATTAAGATGTGGGAAAAAAGGTGTTGAGGAAGATAGTGTTAATGGAATCAGATGTGAAGTCACACATTAAGCTGATTATTGAACCCATCTGGTATTCAGTGATGTTAATGGATGTGTACTCTAGAGCCGCTCTCCCTCCTGATCCACAGCCACCTCTAACGTATATTATCATCACCTCCCAGGTCCTGTCACCCCCATGAAGATGCCGGGGGGCTCGCCCTACTCTCAGTATGACATGATGGTTGGAGATGGGCTGGGAGACAACTGGCATCGCACCCCTGGCAACAAGATGGGTCCCAAGCCTCCCACCACACCCAGCTGGCCCCCTGGTAAATGACAATTCATAGTTAAAGTGATAACCTGAGCTAGAGGACCCCACAAGGTTTAAAAAGGAGATGAAATCATTTCTGTGTTTTGGTACCCAGGGGAAGAACAATTTGGGGTTGTGTTCTATCTACCTTTTTAAAACTGTCTTCAACAGACCACATGTGTGTTTGTTCTTTAGAGTTCCAGCCTGGTGTGCCCTGGAAGGGGATCGACCGTGTCGACCCTGATTCTGACCCGTACATGACCCCAGGGAGCATGATGGGAAATGCAGTGTCCCCCAACCTCAATGATACTGAGCACCAGTTGTTACAAGACAATACTGGTAAGCATTTAACAGCTCCAGTGCCTCATTATCCTGACCATGATGTGGGATGGCACCATATTTAAATTTGTTCAGTTAGTTTAACTTATTTAGGTTATGGTTTGCCTTCTTGTTGTTGTACAAGGGAAGATGTTTTTCTAAGCTTCATTGTGATTTTCAAAATCCACAATTTAATCTCAATATGAGGTCACGATTTAATTCAGTTTTCAATTTAAACATTTTTTTTTTAGGACTGATTGCTCTGCCAATGTTAGACTATTGAGTCTCGATTTGCAAATATACAATATATACTGTATAAATATATGGTGATATAACTTATTTTCTTTTTTACTGCCCTAAGGCCATATGTTCAAATTTAAATAATGTATTTGACATGGTGATAGTGCTTTTGATTTCAGTAACTGAAATTGAAAGCTCAGACAGTAAGATCTTTCATTTAGGATTGAAATTTTGACACCACTAGTGTTTATTATATCTTGTTCTCGTCATTTGATTAAACAAAAATGTTTGTTTCTTTTAGCCAATAAAGAATTCTCCATAAACTTATACGCTTCCTGTTTGTTGGAATAGTTGTATAATTGACTAACACAGCTGGTCGGTGCCTTTGTTTACAGATTCCACCCCTCCCCTCAACACCTTGCTGCCTTCACCTGGTGCCTGGCCTTACAGTGCCTCAGACAGTCCCCTCAACAACGCACACAACTCAGGTAACCACACACAAACACTCACTGTTTCCTTTCTGGGCTATTTCTTTGTCTTAATTTCTGATTAGAGAGAATAATTGTTAGCTTGTTCACTAATTATTCAAGTCATTTTTCAAACTTCTCAGTTATTTGGCTTTAGGAAGTTGTGATTGTGAGAACTTGATTTTTCACCACCCTCGGGCATTTTATAAAACAAACAATTTCTGATCTTGATGTTTTTAGAATAGTTTTTGTATATAACTGAATGATGTAAGTCACAACGTACATGTGACCTGTACTTGATAGATCAGCCATAACTTAACTAGTGAGTTGGCTAGTTTGGAGGTAGAACTCTACCCATCTGTAAAACGGGCTTCAACAATGCTGGAAGAGTATAATAAGGATGTAGTTTTATAAGGGATAAAGTCATTTGATTATGTCAAGAGGAACCCACAGTAGACAAGACACGCTTTAATGAAATTTCATCTTAACAACTGTAAATTGTGAGCAGTCTTGACCTTTATTTTATACTCTTGCGTCTCAGTCTTGTCTTTATCCCATCCGTTGAAAGCTCATCTTGATAAAAAAAACGCTGGTATTGTTATATATGTATTCTTCACCAGTACACAACCCCTCCAGACCCTCATTCACTTTGCTGTAACCTTTCAGCAAAGTACACAGACTACAAGACCAGCTGGCCCCCAGAGCCCATCGGACACAAATCCTGGAAAACTAACCGCGGCAGCAGCCAGAGCCAGATGTCCCAGCTGTCCCGCCCACCTCCAGGTCTAGCCAGTCATAAGCAGCCATCGCCTTCCCCATGGTCTGGAGGAGCCCCTCGATTGCCTGGCCGGGGCTGGGGAGGTACCTCCAGCACCACTGGTAATGCCCCAACACATTTTTTGTCTTGTTTTGGTTCCCTTTTCTGCATCCAGGCACAGTGTTTGTTGAAATATTCATCCGATTTAAATGTACACAGGAGATACAAAACAGTGCTTTTTGAACTTAAGACTCCATTTATATTTGATCTGGAAGAGTAACCAAGCTTCGGTGGAAGCAGCAGGGAAAGTTATTAATCATTTAATACATTTGAGGAGCCGAGGGGGAAAACGTAGTGCGATTGTGTTTACAGGGTGTGTAGAAGCTCTGACTCATTTTTTCTTCTTTCTCTCTTTCTCTGCAGCTTCAACCTGGAGTGACGGCAGCTCTCGGGAAAGCTGCTGGTTGGTGCTCAGCAACCTCACACCACAGGTACACACACATACATTTAACAAAAACTAAATCTGAAACTACTTTTATTTTTGTTACTATTGTAATACTGCCAGGTTGGCTTATTTAATTTCACTTCATGCATGCACTAATCTTAATGGGCACAAAAAATTCCAGATAACTCGACATGGAAAGACTGCTCTGAATTTCATACCCTTCATTTAAGTTCACCATCGTCCACCTTATATATTCCTGCAGATTGATGGCTCGACTCTGAGGACCATCTGCATGCAGCACGGCCCTCTGCTGACCTTTCACCTTGGCCTGACCCAGGGCACCGCTCTGATTCGCTACGGCTCCAAACAGGAGGCAGCAAAGGCCCAGAGCGCACTTCACATGTAAGACTCAGTCTGTTCAACATCTGTATATCACTGTCATGTCTGTATGGTAAATATATATCGATCAAACAAACGAGATATAAACGTGCTATTTAGTCATCTTTAAAGGTACTGGTAGTATGGATGGGCAATATTGAACTTTCCCCTATTGATGGTGAAAAACAACATTATCACCCGAGAAAAAGCTGAAAATAGAATACCTGTAGTGTAGAGATCAAGAAGATCAGATCAGTCAACAATCATTGATCGATGTTGATGTATGGAATGAGGATAACACAGGCCTAAATTTTGTCTACAACTTTTAAGTTTGGTGAGTTGGGGAATTTTATGTTTATTAGACAACTGATGGCGAACACACCCTGCTGTTACTACTACTCAACCAATGTTGCATTAAAGCACGGTGAAAAGCAAGCTAATTAACTGTCCTGTTAGCTAGCTTGCTAATTCTGCCATGCTTTAATGCTTCAGTGGTTAAATGGAATCGTACCGTGATGAAATCACACGTCAATATATTCTGATATACAATTACATTGTCTAATGGCAAGCACACCTTAACTCAAATATCAATTGAAGATTGCATTCATTGTTTTTACGTCACACTTAACGATTAGCACTCTGTTCCTTTTGCGCTAAAGTTCTTAATAAAAATCAATAAAATACTTGTAATTTTCATTTAAGTATATAATTCACTATGGAGCATACAAATATAGGTTAATAAAGTATTTGTTGAATTACCAGAGAACATGCTCTATTGTGATATATGTAACATTATCAACATATGAAATCACCTATATTGGGATAGAAGATTTTGGCCATATCGTCCAGCCGTAACCTCAGGTCAACGTCAATTCTTGAAAACTACAGGGTTCCTACGCAGTATGGAATTTAATTTGAGTCATTTCCAGGTCTGGATAAGTATTGAAAAAATGTTTGTATTGTTTCCAGACTTTTATCTCACTTTCTAAAGTTAAATATATTAATATATACAAATCAAAACAAGCTCACTAACGCAACATAGTCGACCTGTAGACGAAATGAAACTAATCAAGCTGGCCGTAGAATGTTGTCGTGTTACCATGGTTACTGTTTGCCGTGCAACTGTGATTCTCATTTATTGATTTTTTTTTTCATATTCAGCATCTACATTTTGTTTATGATTTATTTTTATTTATTATTATTATTATTAAGTATGTTAACTCCATCTAAAGCCAATGAAGTATAGACTTCTGTTTTCTTCTGTACTTCCTGGTTAATTGTCTACTGTCAGGTTGACAGTTGACAGTTATTAATTTCACTCTTTTAGCATTTAGCTTTAATAAATTGCTGTGCAATTTTTCAATTGAACATGACTCTGTTTGGAGTACATTCACTAATGTGAAAAACAAGAATTTGTCTCATGCTTTTTTCTTGTTTTTTTAGTTTATTTTAAAACCCAGTTTAAAATGCTCATCATAGTTTGTTCAGAAGGAAAATCTCTATAACCATGTTTAAAACCTGTACACCATTTAGAAGTGACTTACATTCGTTTTCTGTTAATATCAGGTGTGTTCTGGGTAACACCACCATTTTGGCGGAGTTTGTAAGCGAGGAGGATGTGGCTCGCTACATTGCACATTCCCAGGCAGGAGGAGCAGGGAGCGGAGGAACCACAGCCGGCTCTGCAGGCTCCGGGCCTACAACGTCCTCCGCAGTGGGGAACAACGGTAACGGAGGGAGCTGCGAGAGAGGCGGAGCAGGAGGCAGCAGCGGGGGAGGAGCGGTAGAAGGAGGCTCCGCAGCCGGAGGAGCAGGAAACGGAGGAGCCGGGCCTTCCAGCTCCGGGTGGCAGAGTCTGGACAGCACAGGCAGCTCATCGGACCAGTCCGCTGCCACCCAGGGGCCCGGGCTGGGCATCTTCGCCCAGTGGAGCAGCAACGGGACCGGGGTGGGCGGGGTCGGAGGTGTGGAGGCCGGAAGGCAGGGTCTGTGGGGGGGGATGGGTGGGATGAGCGGCGCCGGGTACCCCAGCAGTAGCCTCTGGGGTTCCCCGGCACTCGAGGATCGTCACCAGATGGGCAGCCCCGCCTCACTGCTGCCAGGGGACCTGCTGGGCGGGGGGGCTGACTCCATGTGAGGGGCTGACTGACACACACATTTTACACCCAATTTGTAATACACATGTCACACTCTGTATTTACTTACACATAGAGATGACATGAATTAAAGCTACAGGCTACATGCAGTACATGCACACATTATTTTCACACATACACATTAAGCCGCTTAACTTTAAATGAAGACAACAGTAAAACTTGAACCGGGGGAAAAAGGTGAAATCCATTAAACTCTTTAGGACTCAACTGGATAGCTCTTTGTCTTTTTACTCCATATCCCACCATCTGCATTCAGAGACCCGATCACTCAGGCATGCACTGTAGACAGGCTCAGCCAGAGTCGTACACGTCAACAAGTTTAGCTATTGCTGTTTTTAGTGTGCCACAATTTATTTTCTTTTGTATTACTATTTAATGTCTGACTCTCAGAATACAGACTTGCAGACTGAGCCCTCATAGACCTGGCTGGCGTACTTCTAAGTTCTCACGTTTGGAAGCTTGAGAGTGGGGAAGGATCTGGAGTTTGTAGGAAATTTGGGACTGCGCCACACTACTGAGTCAAATGGACGATCAGCAACCTTTGAGATCTGGGAAAGGAAAGCGTTTTTAGTAGGTACCAACACCTCTACCTGGTGGAAATATGCCATCAACATGGGACCCAGGGTAAAGAAAATATATAATAAATCAAAAACAGAAACAACATTAGCCAAACTTGCACTATATGCCTCTGGGTTTGTTGTTGACACATCCTTCACAACTCCCTCCATTTTTTGAAACAGAGCTACAACACAAAACCTACACAGACCTTACAGGACGACTATACGTTACAACAGCAGTGGCCTTGGCTAACAACCAGCGGCCGCCCGCCCGCCATGTCAGCAGCCTTCACACCTTCTCATCAGTTACACACTGCTCTTATATTTGACAAGCAAAATTGTATCTCCTTGTTGATGTACGTCGGTTCTTTATCATTTTTCTGTTTTAAAAGAAGAGATATGTGTGAAACTTTGTGGAAATTCAAAGATGTCCTCTTTTTTTTTTTTTGCCCTTCAAACACTGACCTCGCTATTGTATTTTTTCTTACTCGAGAAATCAAGTTGGTTATTCTATATTGTCATGATGTTAATGATGACTCTGATCACTTATTTACTCGCTGTACAAGGTGCCCTCCTGCCTGCCTGTGTGTGCATGAAAGGAGTGATGACAGTATGACCGAATGGAGGAGGATGTGATGAAGATAATGATGATTAATCGGGAGTGTCTGTGTTATTGCTACAATGTTGAATGTTTTTTTCTTCTTTTTTTTTCCGTTCTTGTCCATGAGATTTGTGTTTGTGTGTGTGTGTGTGCGCTTGCTTTTGAACACTTATCTGCTCTAGTCAGGGAAGTGAATAAATGTTCTGACAGCTTACATTTGAGAGAAAGTGTGTGTGTGTGTGTGTGTCTGTGTGGATGTGTATCGTATGTGTGCTTGACTGTCTGGATATTGTAATGGCTAAAAGTTCAAAAACATTGGCACTATTGCATGTCTCTTAAGTTGTGTTTTTTTTAGTAGCATTTTGTTCCTGTTTGTATTTTTTTTTTCTGCCAAATGCAATAAGAGAATATTTTGTTTTTTAGACGAAGCAACCAACTGAAGGCATTTCTATTAAGATGCCAAATCCTACCATACCAAGCTGAGCTGGAACAGTGTTTTACAGACACGTTAAAAACATTACCTGTTATGTTTCACTGTTTGTCTTTTTTGTTATGTATCAATTTAAATTAAGTCAGTCTTTATTATCACTCCTGTTCAGGATGTTTTCATTTATTTCAGATGTTACAAAAATGAGAGGAAATTAATTTAAAGCAGAAAAGAACAAGATAATAAAGGTTGAATTGAAGTCTGTAGTGTTTTGTTGTTTGATCCGTGCGAGAGGGTCGTTAACAGTTGACCTATTTGGATGTCAGGTATTCGTAGCACATCGTCCCTTTCTGTTTCAGGTTTAATGTCAGCCATCTCATGAATCCATGTTATTCCTGTGCCATGAGACTGTGGGGTCAACAGCACTGTCTGCCAATGCATCATTGTCCCGTACACAGTGGATGGAGCAGTTACTTCTATTGTGTAATTCTTGCACACACAAAAAAGAGATTCAGATGAATTTCCTCTATATTTGTTAGCCGTGCCGAAGAAGTTCATGTGAGGGGGAATGCCAAATTCATTCTGGAGCAGTCCCAGATAGGTTTCCATCCCATCCCACTGTCGAGTTATTCTGTTTAACTTTTGTATTTTTAAACGAGTGATGAAGTCGTCATAAGGCAGGAAACTACCTCTGGAGTTCAAGGTTTCTCCTCCGTGTTACACATCTATAAGAGTAAGTTCGCAGACATCTACTGGCCGAGGTTTAGAGAGGCATTTTTATAAATCAAATGCAGCCAGGCTAGTGAACACACATTTCTGTTAATGGGCTTATTTTGGGTTTTTCTATCTTTTTAAAAGTCCATATCAAAATGAAGTCTTAAGCGAAAGCAGAAGTATCTCATTTGCGTTTATTTCTTTATTTCTTCTATTATTTCTTATTTCTTTATTTCTTATTTTTTTCCATCGAAATGAGCTGGCAACAAGTGAACCAGTGTAACTACTCACATTACTGCACACTGGTGAGGTACTTGCAGAAGACAGCACAACTTTTGAGTGTTTAAAGACAAAGTGAAAATAGGTTTTCTTAGAAATATTTACATTAAACTAACAGCTGTTATTCTAGTCAAGATGCTTTATTCTGTTGTTTTCGTGTCCCGTTAGACTTCTGCTCTATGTATTATACTATTTGGTCTTCTCGCACCTCATAGTGATCACCTGTCAACATGTTATTTTAGCTACAGCTTAGCAAACATGTCTGAACGCAGCTCTAGCAGAGGCGCCGCTTGCCAGAAGTAGCAGTGAAAATGACTAAAACGTGCACTTGTGAAGAAAAACAGTGTTTTGTTTGGGTCAGATTATTGATAACATAATAATGAATGCTGGTTCGATTTAACGATTTGCATAATTTGAATCTGTTGGAGATCTTTTGGGAAGAGGTGGAAACACCAGTTGCTGATTGGATAAATCATCTGTCTATCACCACCTATGTTGTGATAGACAGGCCAAATCAACCAATCAGATCAACGAAGCGTATTGCGTACTAACAGAGCGTTGAGGCAAGCGGCGAGCGTTGTTGGTAAAGAATATTTGCTGTTTGTGAAACGTGAATTTACTGATAAAAGGCACAATCTCAGGTGCCCGGCCCATATTCAACAGAAGGACCCAAGAGAGAAAAGCATTAGTGGGTGGCTTGCTTCTCCAAATGTTCTCTGCCGCACGTTACCGGAAGGATCTGCGAGTTAAATACAATGGAGCTCGCAAGGTCAGGACGGTGTGGCACGGCTAGGGTTGAGGGCCCCCCTGTGATCTTTTTGCCTAGGGCCCTAACAGACTCTAGGATCCTTCTGGTTTTCAGTCCAGCAGAGTGAAATGTTTTAACCTACTTTCGTGCAAATGTAGCTAATGTTCATCCATCCTCTATCCATTGGGAGAGTTTCCCAATGGATTTTCTGATGACGTGTCACTACATTGCTGCAAGTTGTGAACTTCTTTCTTTCTGACCCTGTTCACTTTTATCAATAGTTTCTTAAAAATGGAGTTGTTCTGATCATTTCTGAGCCAAATATACATTCATTCCACTTCACACAGGTCTGTGATCAAATGTTCACATTTATTGTTTTCTATAAAGTAGGGTATTAGGTAAGTGCCACTAGAGGGGGTTGACACTTTTAGACACAGCAATCTGAGTAACACACACAACACACACGCACACACACAAACACACACACACACACACGCAGAGCTCTCCATGCTGTAATGATATTCTTTGTCTATATTATACCTCAAGAATGACTTTGAGAATGATCATTGATGTTAATAGGCTTCAGTCGCTGGCAGCTGTGAGTGGTGCTTGGTGCGCTTCATTCATGCCTGCAGAGCCCAGCAGCGCCCAGCCGCAGCCGCAGCAGCAGCAGCATCAGCAGCAGCGCGGCGGCTTTAAGACAATCCGGGCATCTCTTCAAGTCTGTGGATGACATCATTGATATTGTCAATGGTGTAAACTGAGAGAGAGGGCTGGGTGGGGGTGTGTGAGGGGGGGAGAGAGCAGCCAGAGAGGAGAGACGGAGAAGGTCCTCGGTGTCTGCTTTTGGCGTTTTTCCTTTTAAAAAAAATCGTGACATTGAAAATCCTCGGCTTTATTTTTTTCAATTTTTGTTTTTGTCGTGGGGGCCTTTCTTTAGGAGTGCGAGGGGGGGATGGGGGTTCGGGTCACAGATCTCCCGAGGTTATGAGCTGTCCGAAGCCGCGTCGGTGCGTCGCTGTCCAGGGTCCTGATTGAGACGGAGCCACGGAGCCTGATATAACCCGGTGAGGAGGAGGAAGAGGTGGGGTGGGTGGGGGGTTGTATGTGGGCTAGTAAAGGTGTCTGGAGGTGTGTGTGTGTGTGTGTGTGTGTGGTTTGGGTTAGACAAATAGAGTGTTTGGTGCGCTTGTTCAGAGGTCCTACCTGCACACGGAGGGTGCGGCTATAGAAATGATTATTACCACAGTTGATGGCCAGGGATGGTCGGCGTGTTGTTGTTTTTTTGCATTCAGCACCTTCCCCAATCCCCTCTCTATGGGGCAACAGCATGAAGTGTTCTCTCTGAAAATATAACGCCTTGCTTGTTTTTGCAGTCCTTTTGCAGCAATAGTAGGTGTCAGTTTTGTAACCCTGGCAGTAATAGCAGCCACAGAGGCATGAGGTAAAGGGCATGGTAATGTGCAGCATTGGCTTTGCTCTCCCCTTATATATTTCCCCTGCACTGTGTGTGTGTGTGTGTGTGTGGATGGGGTGTATGTAGGTCTACAATGCAGCCAAACATAAGAACTCAGTCAGCGTTTAGTGCAATGTCAAACCTCTGTTGAAAAAGAGCTCTGGGTCATTTCCCACTGTTAAGTCCCTATTCCATGGCTGTTGAGAGACACAGGCGTGTTGATAAGGGAAACAAGACTCATTCATATTTTTTTGTCAGGGGGACTCCAGTGGAGAAATTGGGTTAGTTTATGCAAATCGCTCATACACAGGACCAGGCTCCCTTGGAGTGCTTTGGGAAGTGTGTGTGAGATGCTGATCCAGCTTCCCCCCCACCCATTTTGCAGATCTGAATATATCATGTTATACAACTACACACTCTGTTCTTCTGTCGCACGTTATCCTCATGCACTTCACAACACAAAACACTCCATTGGCCTACATCGTGGTCCTCTGAGATACCAGAATGAATCATCATGTCTCTAACTCAACAACACACGGCTGACAGGAGCAGGGTGGTCACGTTAGATCTTGGCTATTGAACATGTTATGCATCACATAAAGTCACGTTATAGATGGTAGTGAGCAGCACTTTCCTCCCCAGTTCCGGTGAATCAACTCAGGCTGCACCACGTCACTTTTTTTTGCCTCAGGAATTTGCACTTTTCAATCGTTCTCATACCTGCAATTTTTACCCAAGCTTCCCGTTTCATATTCTCTCGTGATACAGCTGCCACCCTGGGGCTGACAGCTTTCAGTTTAGAGTCTGCAGCTTTGCACCACTGCCCTTTTACCCTGATCACCACTGATTGATGACAGCTGTGTGTGTGTGTGTGTGTGTGTGTGTGTGTGTGTGTGTGTGTGTGTGTGTGTGTGTGTGTGTGTGTGTGTGTGTGTGTGTGTGTGTGTGTGTGTGTGTGTGTGTGTGTGTGTGTGTGTGTGTGTCTTTACCCCTTCAGTGAGTTGAAAAGCTCAGGAGCCATGGAGTTGAGGGTGGGGAGCAAGTACCGCCTTGGGAGGAAGATAGGGAGCGGATCCTTTGGAGATATTTACCTCGGTGAGAATTTGTGTTGTATGTAGTACGATACTGATGCAAACAGCAGAAAATACACACATACATTTCATTTTTTGTGAACTATTTAAAATTGATTTCACTGTTAAATGTCATTGTGTTGGAAATGACTGATTCCACATCTCTTGTGATTATCCTATTAGGTTCGAACATTGCTACGGGAGAGGAAGTAGCCATCAAACTAGAATGTGTGAAAACCAAACATCCCCAGCTTCACATCGAGAGCAAATTTTACAAGATGATGCAGGGCGGAGGTAAGATGCACAAGAAGCGTTTCAGGGTTTTTGAAAGGTTTATTAGGTGGCACTGATAGGCAGTGAAGAGTTTGAGGGGCGCTAAGGGGTATTTAGAGCTGGTGAGGGGAATGAACAATGATTTCAGTAGTTTAGGAGGCGTTGGAGTGCATTTAGAGACCTTAAATAGCATTTCAGGACATTTAAGGGCATTTGAGGTGCATTCAGGGCCATTCAGGGACTCTGAAAAGCACCTTTGACTGGAATTAAGGAGCATTTAAGTCAGTTTAGGGGTGTTGAGAGATATAAATGGTCATTCAGTAGCATTTAGGTGTAGTCGTGCTGCTGAGGTGTTGAAGCCTTGCATGTTAATGATGGAATTAAATATTAAATAAGATATGACTTTATCGACCCAGGTAATAGGAAATTCATGTGACAGCAGTCTAAGAAAAGCAGATGAAAAATAAAATAATAAATTAGATATATTAGGTTAAAAAACAAAACAATGTACAATATACGCATTACAATACAACTATAAAACAACAAATATTATATAATATATAATATAGTTGTATAAGAAAATTGGACAAATATGTGTGCCAAAGAAAGCCAGAAATTCAGCAGTGTAATTATGTGTGTAGGCTACTATTCATGAGTAAGTATACGTATGAATGATAGAGACAATATTCATAATGGATATTAAAGTATGTAGTGTTAAACTTTTGACTGGTACTGCATGTATGCAAAATATAGTTGTAATATAGCATTATTATAGTTATATAAGCAATGTATTATATAGTGTTAGCTATGTTACTACTATTTATACTACCACTTACACAGCGATAATTCAAGAAGTAATATATAATAATGATAAGGTGTATTGTTGTAATAGCTACATTATTATACATTATTGCTATAATGCGCAACACCATAACAGTGATTCCCAACCAGAGATACTTGGGAACACAGGCTTCTTCTGTCGTTGCCAGGAGGTACGCGGAGGGATTGTCAAGGAGCCGAAGTCATTTGATTAAATAGAAATGATTTGGAGGGGAAAATCACCATATTGAGTCAGCTGAGCACTTTAAGTTGTGACCAGTTATCAGACAAACTGAGCAACAACTTATTTTCAATGGAAGCCGTTGACATAAAGCTACAAACTGACGCCTGACACACGACAGCTGGCCACGCTTGGCCATTTTGAGCTTTTATTGCTCATAGTGTGAAAGCAGCAGTTTCTTGTGTATGTGTGTGTGTGTGAAAAGTAGTTATATACATGGTCAGAATAGATCTACACTAAAAGTAATGACTAAATGGTTGAAATAGCTCAAAAATAACAAAAGAATGGTTAAAATAGCTAGCTAAAAGTGACAAATTAATGGTTGAAATAGTTAGCTAAAAGTAATGGTTGAAATAGTTAGCTAAAAGTAACAAATTAATGGTTGAAATAGTTAGCTTAAAGTAACTGTTAAATGGTTAAAATAGTTAGCTAAAAGTAATGGTTAAATTATTAAAATAGTTAGCTAAAGGTAAAAGAATGGTTAAAATAGTTAGCTAAAAGTAATGGTTAAATGGTTAAAATAGTTAGCTAAAAAGTAATGGTTAAATGGTTGAAATAGTTAGCTGAAAGTAATGGTTAAATGGTTAAAATAGTTAGCTAAAAAGTAATGGTTAAATGGTTGAAATAGTTAGCTGAAAGTAATGGTTAAATGGTTAAAATAGTTAGCTGAAAGTAATGGTCAAATGGTTGAAATAGTTAGCTAAAGGTTACTGTTAAATGGTTGAAATAGTTAGCTGAAAGTAATGGTTAAATGGTCAGTGTAAATTGGTGTATTATAACCTGCATACACACTAGTTTCTCCCCCCTGTGTTGGTTGTTATGCACTTTTCTGTTTCCTGACCTTCTGATATCCCTCCCTTCTTTCCCACAGTAGGAATCCCGTCTATTAAGTGGTGCGGAGCGGAAGGCGACTATAACGTTATGGTCATGGAGCTGCTGGGCCCAAGTCTAGAGGACCTATTCAACTTCTGCTCCCGCAAGTTCAGTCTGAAGACTGTCCTGCTGCTTGCGGACCAGATGGTGAGACTGACTGACTGCAGTCCACTCTGTAAATCGTAATAGCTCATCAGTGTTTTTCTTGAGATCAAGAGCCAACGCACAGTCCCTCCGTAAAAACTCATTTCTTTAAGAGCTCGCTGAAGAACACTGTTGTGTTTCATTGAGGCTCCATCAGGGGTGAGTCTTTATAAAGAGATTCCTCAATGCACCAAAGGAACACTGATAATTGTGGGATGGCACACATTAAATGAAACAATTCCAGTCCTATTCAAAAAGAATTCATCTTAACAAATTATCTTGACTTGCACCTTTGCTTGCGCATAATGCAAGGCAGTCAACCTCAGACTGGGGAGTTAAACAGATTTCAATAAATGGATGTTGCTATTTTTAGACTGGAACTAAATGGATCATGTGAAATTGGAGAATAATTCTCATCTAAACCTCTGAAGCTTGTTTCCTGGCTCGGGACAAAGCTTATCCCCTCACTATCTCCGACCGTTCAGCTCCTCCATAAAAGTCAAGTCCAATCTAGGACACTGAAGCTCCGCAAAACGGCCTAATCCTCGTCGCAGGGGTCAGGCTGCGGTGTCTCGTATGAGCCTCTTTAATCCCTCATATGTCATTCTTTAGTCTACGACTTGCACGTTTGTTCTTTTCGTCCCGTTTTCTCTTTTCAACTCTGACATTTTTTCCCTAATCTCTCTCTCTCTCTCTGCTGTCGTAACATCCCTCCTCTCCTCTCCTCTCCTCTCCTCTCCTCTCCTCTCCTCTCCTCTCCTCTCGAGGGGCAATAACTAGGATTTTAACTGTCCCATAACATAAAATGACCTCAGTATATCTGCACTGAGGCTGACAGTGTTATTGATCAAAACCAATGACTCGCCTATTATTTCACTGGGCAATGAAACTTGTGGCCTTTTAAAACTCACTTTCACTTTTAGACCAAACATAACTATGGGAATATAAAGACTCCCGGCATGGCAACTCTACCAATCAAGACCAGTTAGAGCAGCTGGTTATCTTAAAAAAGGCGTAACTCAAAAGGCTCAGACCAAAGTACTCACTAATCTGAAAGTGTGAATTAATATATTTTCAAATCAGATCAGACAGCTTTTCAATGTTATCCCACAGTGGGTGTTTCTGAGCAATACAGAAAGACAGAGTGCTACCCCTTTTCTACAGCGTACCACAACAGATGATTTTAGATGAATTTCCTACCTTATACGCAGCCATTGACCTCCACTTCTTTTAATGAACATTAGCTTCACTGTAAAGATGTCTTGAAAGATGAAAAGATTACTTTCCTTTTTTTTTGGTCAAAACTATGCAGCTGTGAGCGTGGACTATTTGGCATTTGGGATATTATAGTTCCCTGCTTCAGGGCAATCTTTTCAATGCAAGAAACACTCAAAAACATACAGTATGATCCTTTTTAAGTTATATATATGTGTTATTTTTAATCATAAAAAATATAACTCATCAGTAGCCTTTTGGTAGCTAACGTTCACATCTTTTAAGATTTTTAAAACAGTTTGTGGCGGCGACATGCGAGCAATGGGGCCTATGTTGGACAAAAATAACTGATGATGTCGTCGAGGTATCTGGAATTGTGTTTGAGATGCTAATTTTAAACAGAAAGGCTGCATTGTGTACTTCAGGTGTAAGACGGGGGCATTCATCTCACAAAAATAAAAACCCTGCTGAGTTGCACTATGGGAGTTCCAGGATCCAGTGTCTTTAAAGCTTAACCCATACTCAAGACATCGCTCCCTCTGCTGAGTCGATTTTGACCATTTCTTTTTTAAATGTGTCTGCTGTGAGTCCTCCAACTTTATGAAAGTGCAGTACTCTATTGGCTTCAGCCAGGTCTCCTGCGCTGTCCTTGATTAATGAAATTCTTAGTCGCTAACAGTAAACGTTAACAGTTTACGAGTAATTGACCACAGTAAAAGACTAGTTGGTTTAATTGACAGATCTGTACAAATGGGTTTTCTCCACAACGAATCATGCAAAAGCACCACTTTAAATATTGTGTTTATCAGAGATGTTCGTTCTTGGGATTAAGTCATTCAGAATGAAAAAAGCTTTAAAAAATGACAAAAAAATCCTAGTTAACTAAGACCAAATTGAAGACTAATCGACCAAGAGGTGACAGCCCCACTAGGTTCAAGTCTCTGCAAGTTGACTCTCTTAACATACTTAAATGAAATGACCCGGGGAATTCCTGGTAGGTCTTATGCATTTGTTAACAGGCTACAACATGCAGGACCACTAATACTCTCTTTTAATCCCAACCAAATCCTGTTCCCCGTGTCTCCGTTCCAGATCAGTAGGATTGAATACATCCACTCCAAGAACTTTATCCACAGAGACGTGAAGCCTGACAACTTCCTGATGGGGCTCGGCAAGAAGGGGAACCTGGTCTACATTATCGACTTTGGCCTGGCTAAAAAATACCGTGACGCCCGAACACACCAGCACATCCCCTACCGTGAGAATAAGAACCTCACCGGCACTGCACGCTATGCCTCCATCAACACCCATCTGGGCATCGGTAAGACAGCATACACGCAGCGGTTGGCCTAGATATGTGCAGGTGTGACTGTGTGTGTTCTGCTAACCCCACTGTGGGTTGTGTGCGTGTTGCCTGCAGAGTGTCAGTAGAATTGTATATGTCATATACAATGCATCATATGTTACAGTATGCATGTTTATCGATCAGGACTGGATTCTCAGAACTGCAGCCTCCTTTCGTTTCTTTTCCTTCTACTTTTGTCTTCTACCTCTTTCATTGTCTCCTCCTCTCCCTTTTCTTCTTCTGTCCCCTCAATTCTTTTACAATGTCACACTCTCCTCTCCTCTCTTCTCTCTCTTGCCCTCCGTTTTGCGTTTCCCTCCGCAGAGCAGTCGAGGCGAGACGACCTGGAGTCCCTGGGTTACGTTCTCATGTACTTCAACCTGGGCTCTCTGCCCTGGCAGGGGCTCAAGGCTGCCACCAAGAGGCAGAAGTATGAACGCATCAGTGAGAAGAAGATGTCCACCCCCATCGAGGTGCTCTGCAAAGGATACCCCTGTGAGTAAAGAGAATGAGAAAGAGTAGAACGGCCAATTTCTGTCACATTTCTTCTCAAAATGCTTGACACCTTCAAGTCAAATTCTTCGTACGTGGACTTCACACATTCTCGGCTAATCGAGTTGATCTCTTGTGTTTCCCAGCTGAGTTCTCCACTTACCTGAATTTGTGTCGCTCCCTGCGGTTCGATGACAAGCCAGACTACTCTTACCTGAGGCAGCTCTTCAGGAACCTCTTCCACAGACAGGGCTTCTCCTACGACTACGTTTTTGACTGGAACATGCTGAAGTTTGTGAGCGACCGGTCACGCAAAAGCCATGTTCCATTATGTTTTTGCCATTTTTCTACCAGCATACGTACTGTTGCTCTGTGTTTCAGGGGGCCAGCAGGACCGCAGAGGACGGAGAGAGGGAGAGGAGGGAGGGAAAAGAGGGTGAGGAGCGAGCAGGAGGAGGCCAAAGAGGAGCTGGAGGCCGAGCCCTGCCGCCTGGTCCGAATCCTTCCGCTGCCAACAGAGTCAGGAACGAGGCAGACGCTGCTCCCTCGAACCCGGCCGCGCGTGTAGTCCAGCAGTCAGGTCAGGATGTTGTTTGTGGTTTTGGAGATACAACTTTAACAGACTGAAGACTTTAAATTCATGTGTGTCTGTGTCTGTGCGGGCAGGTAACCGCTCTCCTCAGGCGGGGAGAGCAGAGCGAGCCGAGCGAGAGAGGAAGGTGGCCATGAGGCTTCATCGCGGCGCCCCCGCCAACATCTCCTCCTCCGACCTCACAGCACGCCTCGACCAATCACGCATCACTGCATCACAGGTAGGCCGATTGTGGCTTTACAGGTTGTTGTGAAGGGAGTTGCTGCATGTTTTATGTCAGTTGCTTCAGCCGACAGTCCTGGTGTTATTCATTAGGACGTTCAGCTTCAAAGAACATAATGCAAACAAACAGGCACTGTCATCAACAGCTGCAAGTGCAAGTGAAATGCTGGAGTTTTAATGCTGCATGCTTTCAGGCCATTGATTCAAGCTGATGGAGTTTGTGTGTTTCCTGAATCATGTTTAGCCATGCTAGCTGCCAGAGTAGATCAGTCGGTCCACCACATTATTCCAGATTGAAATATCTCAATAACTGTTGACTGATTGCCATGACATTTTGTTCATGGTCCCTAGAGGATGAATCACACTGCCCTGCCCCTGACTACCATCTACTGGATGGATGGACACAAAATTTAGTACAGACATTCATAGTTCCCTGATGCAATATCCTAATGACTTGATCCCCTGACTTTTCCTCTAGCGCCACCAAGGTTCCCAATTGTGTTTTGTTTATTTGTCCAATACCTTGGTTTATGACCAAATACCTGCAAAACCAAGGACATTCCCCATCAACCTCAGCCGTGGTGATATGTTAACACGCTAAACTAAGACGCAGTACATGGTAAGCGTTATACTTGCCGATAGGGCTGGGCAATATATCGATATTATATTGATAACATGATATGAGACTAAGACGGCTTAGATTTTGGATATTGTTATATGACATAGATGTTTTTTTCCTGGTTTAAGTGAACTGACAGACTGTTCTAGCTGTTCTGTTATTTCCCTTTACACACGTAATATATATATATATATATATATATATATATATATATATACTGTATATATAATATCGTCACAATGTTGATATTGAGGTATTTGGGCAAAAGGATTTTCTCCTAGCTTAGCATCAGCATGTCAGCATTGTCGTTGTGATCATGTCAGTTAGCTGACGTTAGCATGATGCTAGTACAGCCTCACAGAGTCGCGAGCATGTCTGTAAACCCTTGTTAATTTACAACTTACAAAACTAAACCGTACATAAACTGCAGCAGATATTGCTCTCTTTTCTTGTGTAGCATTAATTGCTTTTTTGTGAATAATGGATCAGAGGGCTTTTCATTACGCTGGGCTGCTGACATCGCTGGATTCTCCTTTATGCTTGCTACTCATGTTCATACAAATTCATAATTTATGATGCCAAATTGCAAATATTCAAGATGGAAAAATACTTCTAAAACATAATCTACTGGTAATTACCACCACCAATATATTGATTTAAGTCATGATACAAACACAGAGTAGACTAATCCACTGAGGCAGGCTCTTTGTGTCCCAAAGCCTCTTTAAAATGTGTAATTGGACACTCTCCACTGCTTTTTAATTTTTTTTTATTACGGATCATGTCTGCAGTAGTGTCAGCAGCTATTCCAGACTGTCTTTAAATCACTATTCAAATAATTTATACAACAATCTTTTGAAGCAGATGTTCACAATTCAAATACATAGATAGAAGATTGATACAATCTGTGTTTCTAGCAGCAACATTTGTAAGAGGAAACCCCTGTGAAACTGGTTTCGGGCTGAAATTTAAAGTATAGTGTATTGCTCAGGTTTCTCTCTTCTCCTTTGATCTGCTTCAAGCCTTTTATCTTTCCTCCACACTCAGGTCAGTGTGCCGTTTGAAAATCTGGCAAAGTGAGTTCCTCCTGGCTGGCCTGCAGGTCGGCGGCAGGTATGGACATGTCTCACACACACACACACACACACACACACACACACACACACACACACACACACACACACACACACACACACATACAAACAATATGTGTGAACAGATATGCATGCATTTTGTCCTTGGTGGCCCCTGACCCCCTTACTGACCTGAGCACGACCAACAAATTGTAGTTACTCAGCTAAAGCTAAAACTGCAGCCAGCTGGAAGAATTGCGCGTGTGATCATAAAGCTGGGTGTTCATAAATTAGCTATTTAGTCAGAGTTATCTAGAAACTGTAGAAAATCCAAAAAAGTAAATAACAATTGCAAAATAAAAAACGTAAAAACACTAAACATCATAGATCAGATCCACAGAATGTATCAGTGTCACAGTAACTGGGTAAAGTATTTGAGGTTAGATGCAACAGTCATGTCAGTAAAACAAATCCATGGGTCTAATGCCCTGTATTTACAGGAAATGTCTGGTGATTTCTATATTTATCTAATTGTCAACAAATCCCTTAAAAAGACCAAAACCAACAATGGTCTATTGTGTCTGTATCAGAGCCTGATATATCTTATTCATCTGTGCCATAGAGCTCGATTATTATTCAAAAACTATTAAAAAAAAAACATCAATGTTGACATGCTCCTTCATCACCATTATTATTTTGAGGTGATCCCACTGTAAATACATTAAGGGATATAATGTGCTGGTGAAAATAGCCCCCGACAAAAGCAATTTCCACTCATATTTGAGGGATGTTTGCTCAAAAAATACCAGCTGTTTTGGTTTTGAAGACCCAAAAACACTGACCAATCAGAGCAGACTGGGCTTTCTCAGGAGGGGGTCTTAAAGAGACAGGTACAGTTTCAGATAAAGGGTAAAAACAGGTATATTCAGACAGAAGTATGAGAAAATAATACTGTGTATTTTTTAACATTAGAGCATGTAAACATGTTCTAGTAGAAACTCAAAATATAATTAAGTGACATTTCTCTTCCTTTCATATGGTTCAGCAGCTCTAGGGTACCCCTTACTTTTCAAATGGATGAATGAAAACAAGAATGAGTGGAGGAGGACAAGAGGAGCTGGAGGAGGAGGCGTTGCAGACCCTTAAAGGGGGGATCGAGGCCGTCCGTGTGTCTGTCAGTATGCTGCGTGAACAGTGGTGACCAGGAAGAGCCAAAGGAACACTGATATGATAGAAACCAGCTGGACAAACAAACTGGTCGGTACTGCTTTTCAGGATTCGGCCGGATGGGGTGGGGGTGGGGGGGTTGAAACAACACACAGGTCTTCATTCATATTCACCTGCCTATCGACTCAGAGGCTCCACTTGCAAAAAAGACATCAAAGTGCACAAAATTGACAAAATTTCTGTTATTCTGTGGTTTACACCTGTGATGAACAATTTAAAAAAATCTATTATCAACCTGCTACTATTTGAAAGCTACATCCGCTGCATATGGTGTTCTTGATTATAAATAAATATGTACAACAAAGGAGACAGACACTAAACAAAAGTATATTTAGGCCCGTGACGGATGAGACAGATGAGACAGATGAGAGGATCAGAGGTGGGGAATGAATGTGAGAGAGTCTGCGGTGAATTTGTGGACGGGAGTGAGGCTGCCTTTTGTCTTTTTGTCTATAAGTGTCAGTGTCCGTCTGTATGTATGTCTGTCTTCGTGTTCATTTTGCCTTTAGATTTGCATTAGAGAGTCTGAGAGCTGGAGGAGGAAAGGGTGACTGTTGTTGATTTACCCAGAATCATAACAGAAGTCCGCATAAACGTCCTCTTCTTCAGCACACTTGTTACCGTCTTACCGATGAGATCCTGACAAGGAAAACATGCTCGCTGAATGTAGAATGTAGAAAGGAGGAGGAGGAGGAGGACTGCTTCAAGTTGAGGACAGAATCTAAGGGTAGAGCCACGAGGATTGTATGATATAACAAAGCCTTAGTCCAGCTTGTAACTCCAGGTATGAAAAAAACTTTCAAAGTTAAAAGATCTTGGTGGTGAACAAGTCTGGTGTTGTTGTATTTTCACGTTTGCTTTATAATCCATGTAAAATGTGTAGATACCTTTTGCCAGAATGTGACAGATGTGTTTAAATCTGGGGCTGGAGAGAAAAGTACTGTTTACTTCCTGACAGCCCTGGGAAAAATGTGAAACAGACATTTGCACCACTACCTTTAGAGTCTGCCAGAAGTGTGTGTTTCGGTTTCCACTGTGGCAGGCAGCGACAGAGAGGTTCTTGTTAATATTTCAAGGAGTGTTTTGACCCAGGCCTGTCAGGATGGACGGATTTCACTAATGGGAATGAGCTGTCTGATGTCCTGTACATTTCTTTACCATGCTTCAACTTTATTACTATATTTGTGTATATTTTATGAATCAATAAAGATATACACAGCTTATAGACTTCTCATGGTGTGTTTATTTATCACACAATATTTGACCACACATATGTATAATTTGATACTGAATATATTTCAATAAAACATGATCAAGTGCCCTTCCAGTAGAGAAAATGTGATAAAGTATCTTCTAGGAAGCGCTTAAAATTGAGAAAAAACATGAAAATAAAATCATAAATGCTCTACATGCTAGAAAACTTCCTGCACACTGGTGCACCACCACATGAAAATGGTTCCCTATTTATTTTTTAACCTCATAATAATTTTAAAATGGCCTTTCAACCCTTTGAACACATTCAATGTGACCGGTTTAAGTATTGAAATGACACATTTGGTATTAACATATCATTAATAACATGATTTTCTTGTTTTGGGACATTTTGCCTTTGCCTGACTGTGATGGGGAGATGACATGGCAAGGCTCCAAACACACGGACCCTCCTCAACTTCATAAACTTGTTTAAAAAATTGTGATTTTATTTGCTGCTGTGTCGAGTTCAACACAATTTCACCAAATGCGTCATGTTATTTTTATGTTATTTAATATTGATAGAATGTGTTTCTGTCGTTTTCCGTAGATGGGAGTTTATTTGTATAACAACTGTCAACAACTGGGAGGGCTTTACATAAGACATAAATGTATTAAGAAGATTTCTAAAAGAGACACAAAGCAGTATATCAAACATGAATAGGATTTTAAAAATAATAATAATAATATTTAGAGTAAAACTAAATAAAATGGGGACTGTAAGCAGACTTGTTCCAGATGATTTGATATTCGATTGTCAAGGTTTTTAAAAAGATATAACTTGGAACCTGGAATTTCTGACTTACCACCAAAGACCCTCTATTTATTGTTTTGTATTTAAAAGTGATGACTTAATTTTACTGGTAAATACATAATAATAATACACTCAATTTGTATAGCGCTTTTCATAGTACACAAAGAGGCTTCACAAAGCAGAATATACAGTGTATATATATACAATGATAATCATATTTTTAATTACTAGAGTTGCCGTCCTTTTTAATGTTATTAAAGCCTCAAAAGTACGCCTTGAGTGTCCTTGGAAAAGAAACTTAAAGGTTTAAATGTAGAATCTTCATCAAAAACTACATTTTTAAAAAACAATAATACATCCACAGGTTTTACAATGACTTCCTGTCACGTTCTGTTTACATTTTACCAGCCAATAGCGTCCGGCATTGCGGGTTGCCAGGGTTGTCTGTTGTTGGGAGCAGCTACGGTAGGCAGCGAAGGGGGCGTTTAACGGTATTAAAACGCACGCCCAAATGGCTACGTTTCTCCTTGATCGGTAAGCTAAGTTTCATGTTCACTTAGCTGTAACAACTAACGGTAAAACGGTAACGGCTAACGGTAACTGTCAGTCAAACTCCTCTGCATTTCTTTTCTATGGTGTGATTTGCCGGAGGGACGGGTTCAAACAGGCTGAAACAGACTCCTGTCTCCTGTAGGCTACTGGGCCGGGTCTGACAAACCTGGCAACCTGAGTGGTGGAATCCTTTTTTGTTGTTGTGACTACGATCTTGAGGCTCTAGATGGCGGTGTTCTGCTCATTCTCCATATTCAACCTTTAAACATTTAAGTTAAATGCAGTACTGGAAAATGACAATATAACATAAAAAGCTCCCATTATAATTACAGAGAGTAATTGCTGCCCACACACTCTGACTGAAATCATTCATCACAGTGTGTGGGAGCAGTTCACCTTCTTTTGAACATCACCCACTGCTGCTGGACCGAGAATAGACCTGCGCATGCTCTGTGGTCAAGGAACAAACCCCGCTCTCTTCCGGGTTATTAATGGTAACCTGTGCCGGATTGGCTGAGCCGGCTCGTCCTCGCGGAGTGGGCGGGGCCTCCTCTGATCTGCAGTTAATCCTACGGGGATCGGTTGGAAGTCAGCGGAGTGGAGAAAAGAGGAGCGGGGAGCAACGAACGAGTTTTAACTCCACAAGCACGGACTTTAGACGACGTTAATGTTCATACAAGAGTACTAAAGGGATAAAATAGAAGTTGTTTAACATGACTGACTAACTTTAGAGGTGCGTTTTTGTGGGGGAGACTCAGAGGTTTGACGGGGAAAGTCCTCCGAGGGCTCAACATGGATGTCCGGGGAGCAACGGTGCTACTGTGAGGAGGAATTAAGGCCGTTTCTGGGTTATTTCTGTTTGTCTGACGGAGCTGAGGAGGGTTTTAAAGCAGCAGCCTATTAACCAGGTGAGTCTATCCCCTGAAACTCTTATGCAATAGTTTGTTTTGCACAACATTTTTTTGTTTGCCTGACTAATAAAGTGTGTTCTCCATTCCAGGTTTAAAACTCAAGCCTGTGGCTAAGACTAAGGTAAGTCTTTAAAGTTCATTGGTTTGAATCTGAGCTTCATTTCCATAGCATTCAAACGTGCCCAGGCAGCTTTACCCGCAGCATTAATCCACAACAATACAATCCCTGAGATATAACGGAAAGGCAGGAGTGTCAAAAATGTTTTGGAGGCTTTTTTTGCTGAATAAATGCCAGTGTTGCTGTTGTTGCTTTCAGCCATGATAATCCAGTCTGGCTGTCACCCATATCATTACTTATTATGAATTATAAACAAGCCGCCTACCCCCCTATCACCCCAACTCCATCTGTTGCTGTGATTTATTCCTCTGTGTGTGTGTGTGTGTGTGTGTGTGTGTGTGTGTGTGTGTGTGTGTGTGTGTGTGTGTGTGTGTGTGTGTGTGTGTGTGTGTGTGTGTGTGTGTGTGTGTGTGTGTGTGTGTGTGTGTGTGTGTGTGTGTGTGTGTGTGTGTGTGTGTGTGTGTGTGTGTGTGTGTGTTGACCTTTTTTGCCTTTTAAATGAAACACACAGATGTCCCCTTTGCCTCAGCACAGCATCATTTCACAGTCACTGGCTGTGTGTGTTTGTGTGTTGCTGATACCTTCACTTCTCCTTGTTGACATGTAGATATGCTGATCCATGGCAAACCAATACAAATGACCTGTCTCACACACAGGTTATACACACACACACACACACACACACACACACACACACACACACACACACACACACACACACACACACACACACACACACACACACACACACACACACACACACACACACACACACACTCAAACAGTGGAACCATAACTCCCCTCAGTCCACACGTACAAAACGGTGTGTGTGTGTGTGTGTGTGTGTGTGTGTGTGTGTGTGTGTGTGTGTGTGTGTGTGTGTGTGTGTGTGTGTGTGTGTGTGTGTGTGTGTGTGTGTGTGTGTGTGTGTGTGTGTGTGTGTGTGTGTGTGTGTGTGTGTGTGTGTGTGTGTGTGTGTGTGTGTGTGTGTGTGTGTGTGTGTGTGTGTGTGTGTGTGTGTGTGTGTGTGTGTGTGTGTGTGTGTGTGTGTGTGTGTGTGTGTGTGTGTGTGTGTGTGTGTGCGTGTGTGTGATAGCATTATGTCAGCCTGTCATTGTCCATGCTGTTTGTTCTGTGTGCTGCGTGAGTTATGCTTGCCTGTGCTACTCTGGCAGATGAGACATGATAGGTCAGAATGAAGGAAACTCTCTCTATATATATATAATTCAGTGATCATTCTTTTGCCCAGTTTTTTTTAATTAATTTTATTTTTTTCTATTTTTTTGGATGTTTAATGTGGGTATATTTGCTTCAGCCCCGCCACTCCACCTCCATAACATCAAGGTCTTCGTCTCCCCCAAGCTCAGTCCTACATGACAGTCGGCTGTCAGTACACAAGAACAAATATACCCTGGAAAAATGACTGTGTCACCTTGGAGACGGTGACAAGCTGCTGCTGCTTACGTAACGTGTCTTCGGGCCACTTGAAGGCCAAGTCCAGTCATCTTCAGGAACTGGAAGTGAATGAGGCATATGACGTCTTTTGTCCATCTCCACCTAAATTTGGACACGCTGTAGGCTTTTAATGCTATTTTGACTCACTCATCAGATATGGAAAGAAAAGTTGGGGAAAACATGTTTTTGATGCTGTTACAAAACCTTTTTAGACCCATTCTGTCACTCCTTTCTTATTCCTGAGGATAACTGGTCACATCCCGGTTTTTAGAGAACATATGTAATGGAGTTTGATCGCAGGAACATTTTAGTGATTCAGTGAAAACATCAGCTTGGGTACGAGGGTTGGTCCTGTGAACGAAGGGTTAATATGCAAAAACAGGTACATGTTATTCTTAAAATACATTGTTACATTGATATTCCATGGCTTGGACAAAAAAACAACATTATTTAGGACTTACACTTCTCTTTATTGATCCTTTGGGATGAACTCCCGAAAGGAATTTGAGTTTCCAGCAGCTTACAAAAACACGAGGGATGTATATTAAAAAAAAGTATAAGATAACCAATAAACTCTTAGCTAAATAAATACAGAAAGTATAAAAAAAAACAATAAACCTTAAGCAATAAACTCTTAGTCACATATATGTGAGGTAGATGTAAGAATGCAGGTCAAATAAAATTCAGGAGAAATAAAATCAGATAAGTTTAATGTAGAGGAAATTAATAAGATAGAATATAAATTATGTTTGGCTGTATATGACAGAAATGAGCAGTAAGATTAAATTATTGCACTTAAGTGGTTGACAAAGTTATTGCACAAAATAGAAGAAGATAAGTGTCCAGGTGTGTAAGAGTAGATTATTACTTTATTATTAGTCTGTTTTTGCAAATGGACCGTTTAGATCTCACCATTTTGCCCCAATTTTAATTATCACACACACGCCTCAAAATACCCAAATTACTTTCAGCTAAATTACACGTTGTCTTCTGTTAACTTGAGAGAAAAAACAGCATGCTTTCAAACTCTCATGCTCCGCCTAAAAGCACCGCTGAACAGTGGGTGTTTGGGCACGTTATCTGGCAGCGGCCAAATGGCATTCTGGGAGATGCAGGAACAAAAATCCATTTTCTTTATAGTTCAACACAGAAACCATTGTACACATGTCACATACGATCTTGACTCATGGCGACTTGTTGACCTGCAGTGTATCAGTGTTGATCCTCCATCTGCCTCCCTATCTCAGATTACACATTACACCGCTAACACAAAGTGTGATCTATATTCCAGGTTGATGATTACTAGTGGAAATAAATGCTCATACTTCATGAATGGTGTCACAGCGTTCAAGTCACCGTTTCAGTGTTTTCCATGTGTACATACACAAACAGACACCTTATCTGTGTCTCTTCCAGATGCTGAAGCTATGGAGGCGAGATGTGCCGTTCTCAGAGAGGCTGGGGGAGGACTCTCCTCTGGCCTCAGCACCTGGTCCCCCGCCAACGGCAGCGCCTGCGGGCCCCAACATTTCATGGCTCCCCGAAGCCCCACTGCTGACCACAGAGCAGCCCATTTTCCTCATGACTCCCGCGGCGCAGGCTGTGTCTGGCTTCTTCGTTTGGACCGCACTCATCCTCACCTGTCACCAGGTAACTGCTTCCAAACAGGAGGACGGGGGTGGGGTGGGGGTGAAATCATCATGTGTTTTATTTACTCAGCTGGTGATACAGATGTTGAGATCTGACAGATCAGACACATCTTACAAAAATATAACTTAGACTGGACAGGCTTTGTGCATCTGTGCATGTGTGTGTGTATGTTGTTTAATGCACAAATGATGTGATCCTGCAAATACACCACACATCTGCTCAGGCCCAGAGAGGGACAGGGGTTGCTCGGCAACATCCCTCAGCAGGTGTTTGTGATACAGAGCCTGAATGTATACACACACACACACATGCACGCACGCACGCACACACGCACACACACACACACACACAAACACACAAACAAACACGCACAGGTGAAACTTGATGCAGGTGGATGAAAAGCCTCTATGGAAAAAAAGAAAAACAAAAAGAGTCATGTTTTTTTTTCACACATTTTCCTGTGCGTTCATGTCGGTGAGGTTATGTATTGATTGTTAAAGGTCCCATAATTATGCTAACTTCCAGGTTCATACTTGTATTTTGGCTTTCTATTAGATATGTTTACATGCTTTATTGTTCAAAAAAAGTATCGTTTTTCTCATTCTGTCTGTCTGAATACATCTGTATTTACTCTCTGTGTGAAATGCTCCGTTTTAATGCCTGTCTCTTTAAGCCCCCCTGCTCTGACTGGTCAGCATTTCTGGGTCTTCATCCAAGTTCTTTGCGTCTCTGCACAGTCATTGCAGCCGGGGAATGACTGTAATGGCACTGTAGTGGTATCGTCTATACAGTAGAGTTGTGACATCACAACATACAGAAGTCCTGACGGCTCGTTTAAAGACACAGTTTCTGAAAACAAGCACTGTGTGCACTTCTCTGAGAATTGAGTGTTTTGATACTTTTATTTATAATTTTATAATTTATAATCAAAAACGACATGGACATCTCAGTTTTTACAATATGGGACCTTTAAGTTCAGTGACGTCGACACACTGACAAGACAACAAAGTGACATTACACAAATCTGGGTATTGTCAAGAATCTGTATCCTCGCAATGTCGATCAAGTTATGTTTTACTTTCCAAGTCATTTTTTAAAGCTTACAAAAGCTCTGCCTAACCCGTAGAATTGCCGTCCCATCTCCCTACACAAGTGTTTAAGCCCTTCGAGATGGACTTACACGTCTACAGCCAGAATAAGAACAGGGAGGCAGCTTTTATTACTTGTGCCACAAAGCTGTGGAATATGTTACATTTGAATTTAGCCTGCACCTTGCTTTGTTCTGACACAGTGCCGGTATTTTATACTTCTCATTTTCAATATTTAAAGTGTCTCTTCTTCAATATTGAAAGTGTCTCTTCTGTCTGTCCCAGATCTACATGCACCTGCGCTTTTACAGCTCACCGAGGGAGCAGCGCCACATTGTACGGATCCTCTTCATCGTTCCTATCTACGCCTTCGACTCTTGGCTCAGCCTCCTCTTCTTCACCAATGACCAGTATTACGTGTACTTTGACACCGTCAGGGACTGTTATGAGGGTAAGGGCATGTTTTTTCGTCTTCATCCTGTGGAGCTCAGTCTGTGATTTGCAGTGACGATGCAGTTTTGTTAATACTATCGATTCAGCAGACCATGAGGGCAGGCCGCTAAATCGATGAACAGCCGTTGCTTAGTGCGTGCTCTTATCTCTCATTATACACTAAGTTGCCTTAAATGAAGATGCATTTAAAGGTATTTTTTTTTATTCCATCGATGGATGGAAGTTTTAAATCCTTTTCTGTCTTTTCCAGTTGACCTGTTGAAACACATTATGATGAAATCAGTCTGTCTGTCCATCCTTAACAGACAACTCCTCCCACTCGCTGAATGTTTATTTAGTAAAGTGCCCTCTCACCCGTATTAGGTTCCTGCCTTTTCTGTCGTATACTGAACCTTTATTTACCTGTTTACTGCATTTTGAGTTGTCTTGTAGCAAACTTTTTTTTAAACATTTGTCAACACTAAAATGAATTATAAGCGCTATCTGTCATGGCATGGAATATGAGTCTATGAGTAATATTTATACCTTAAACTGCAGTGCTCTCCTCTTGGACTGAGGGGCTTGAAATGAAATTGAATGCAACCCGGAGGATTGGCAAGTGGTGGGACTTAAATGTTTTAATTGAATTTTGAATGATGATGATCTTACAGACTATATAATATGGACATAATCTTGGTGTTGTGACTTTCAGGTTTCATTTTTAAGGGATCTGTGAAGAACACGACAACAGCTGAACTACTGATATTTTGTATAGCAGGAATCGAGAGTGGTGACGTCAATGTAAAACACTTACAATTCATGTTCTGTGAAGAATCAGACAAAACACAAACCACAAAGAATTTTCTTCAGTTACTGTAATAAAGCTATAACCCGTACAGTTTTCACAAGGAAGTTAGCTACAGAGTCCAAAACAGTAACCAGGCTGTTAACATGAGGTCTGCTGGGGACTGACTCCTTTTTGGAGCCAGCCTTTCTTATCCAGCCCTAGAGGCCTCTTGGATTGTCCCACAGTCTATATTGTAGATCCTTTTGTTCATGCATTTCACTGCTTATTCAGTGTTTTCTTAATACACTGACTCTACAGTGTGCATATGTATTTGAACAGTATGCATTCTCAAATTGTTTATATATCAGCTGAGGCCTATTTTTAATTTACACATCTCCATGCATAGTCATCTCAGAAATTTGGTTTTGATATTATTTTAACTTAGTGCGACTAGAATCTAGTGGAAAGGGATGTAAACATTGATCATTGGCTCACTGTCACGTCAGAAAAATTAACGGTGAGCCGGCGGCTTTGATGAGCGGATGGATGACACAAACAAAACAAATGCAGCCAGATCCTTTGAATCTCTGACGTCTCTTACATTTTTGAATTGGCAGAAAGCCAACTGACTGCCTCTGCTCCTCATTCCTCAGAGGCAGTTATGATGCTCAGGATAGAAATAGTCTGCTCGCTGTGTGGCGCTTAACACACGTGTCACTTCCTGTGTTGTTGATACAACATGTCACTTGCATTCATATGTGGAGTGGAGGCGCTCTCTTCTGTGAGGTTCTGCTTTTTAGCAGGAAGCGCCCCAAGTGTGTTTATCATCACTCCCTCAGACAGCTGGCTCTCCTCCTCCTGGTTCTTTCTTCTCTTCTCTTTGCATTAGCTTCCCTCTCTTTGCTGTTTTCCCATACCTCTACCAAGCCCTTTTCAGTACCTTTCACTTTTTTTCTGCCTCCTCTCTTCCTCCTGTTTGCCTTCCTCTTCCCACGATGCAGCTGAGCCCCACCCTGATCTTTTCCTGAGCAAGGATGACCAACCTGTTGCATGGCAACTGCTACAAATCTTCCTCGTCAAGGAGAATGGCTGTATCAGAGAATGAGTTTCTCTCAAACAAACTGGCTGCAAAGTTCCCATTCTCATTGTATGTAGGCCTACTGTATCACCGTGGAAACGAGCACTGCTGAGTTGACGGGGGTCCTTGGAGGGAAGTGAAAGAGTGTAACGCCGAACAGCTGAGACAAAGAGAGCAACGCAGATCAACCAGTTCTCTTCTCTTAGCTCTGCACGCTAGCTTTTGTGTTTAAGTCAGACTGTGAACTGGCATTTATGTCATCTAATTACATAAGTATTGTCTGACAGGCGTCTGATGTCCGACAGCAGATGACAAAAGGAAGTGACGGAGGTGTAGTGTACGCGTGGGTGGAGTAGAGCTAGAGTCCGAGTGAGAAAAGAAAAATACAGTAACTCAGCAGCAGATAACTGACTTGAGATCGGTGTTGTGACACAACACTGTAGCACACACAAACATCCTCCTCAACCTCCCACCCATGCACACACACACACACACACACACACACACACACACACACACACACACACACACACACACACACACACACCATGGCACGCACCCAAGATCTATCACATGTTCACACTTTTACCCTTCACACTAACCTTATTTTACCTCACACAGGCAGTCACAAGGCGAGAGAGTGTGTGTGCTAACAGGATTAGCCTGGCTGTGTTTTTATGAGCCTTTTGGTCGTCATCATCCTCTCACTGAAGCAGCACACAGGAGAGATAATCCACCGGTCACAAGAGACAGTCAGGTCGCAGAGGGAGGGGAGTGTGTGTGTGTCTAAGTGTGTGTTGGAGAGAAAGACAAAGTTTAGTGCTATGGGTTTATTGCAGAGGGAAGCTTTATTGTTAGGCTCAAGCTTTGTGTAAGCCAGTTGTCCTGAGGGTCCTTGGAAGGACAGAAACACTAGGTTCCACTAAGTCATCTGTGCTTTTTATTCTTTATTTTTTTTCATATTCAATAGCATTTTATTAAATCAGAACTCATTATCACATTCATTTAGGTTTATCCCCGAACCCGTTTAAGTAACAAACTTCTAGCTTATATTATTATGTATTATATTATATATAATATTTAAAGTCAAAGTCAGCTTTATTGTCAAGAGCTAAAACATAAAAAGTCTACTAATCATTTCATCGATCAACTTTTTTATATCATATAAACGGAATATCTTTGTTTTAGACTGACAAAACAATACATTTAAATAAACAGAGAAAGGGAATTGCAGCCCAAGTTATATGTCCTATTGAGCTGAATAGTTACGTGTGCATGTTTTGTGCATTGTGTGGTGTAGCACAAAAGTCTACTGTCGGCTCTGTATGCAGCCTCAGTGGGCCCCCTTTTTCATACAACCACTCTCACGCCTTTGCATATAACTGAACCAACATATTGAATGCTAAAGTAAAGTATTTGCAACATAGTAGTAGAAAATAAATACAGGTGGAGCCTGTAGTATCATGAGAGTTAGCTTCATTGTGTGTTGTGTTGCAAAAACAAAGAGAACAACCAAAGACACAACACAGTCGTCTGCGACGAGAGGTTGTTCAGCTGGACTGGCTGTCGACGCCCGACCCTTTATTCAGGGTCATATGCGGTGTCATTTTGTTTGACTCCAGCCTCTTCAGGCTTCTTCAGGCTGCCAGCTGATGTCTGGCTCAGCCTCCTCAGTGTCCACCATCACCATGCAGGGGTCTGGATGAGAGGTTTAATGTGCTGCTCTGCTTCCAGCTGCAGCATCTTCTTGACCAGATCTACTTATACATGCTAGTCTAATGGTGTCCAAAGTTCATCTTCATCACCTGCTCAAGGTCATCAAGACACGTGCCTGTTAAGTAATAAGCATAAGCAAACCGCTCTGGGGTCTTAAATCTCCAGTGCTGCTCTTTGTCCAGCTCATAGTCCTCTGGCTGGCCCTGAGTCTCTGTGACGCAGCTCAGTACATTGTAGTCCATCTCCCTGGATATAGCGTGTACCCAGTAGCCAGGCCCAGAGACCACATGCGTCAGCATTCAAAGGAATATGCAGCGTGACCTCTGGCGCTCTTTACCAGGTGGTCTGCACACAGACACAGACAGCAGACACGGGACGTGCCAGGTCAAAGTCAATAACTTTGACCTTGAGCGTTAAGTAAAGGCACATGTGATCTTTGTGGAAGAATGAAAAGAACCCCAGAACGTTGAAGTGTCTCGATGCAGCCAGCTCACTCTCTTGCCTGCTGAACAATATGATTCTTGACGACCTTAGCGGCCCCCGCCTTGTCTATGTCACTGTATCAAGTGATTTGTTGTTTCTGAAACAGTTTTTAGTAATGACCTGTTGTCCTGCCTTCCTGTCCTGCTGAAATAGTATAAATCTAAAATGTTATGTTTGTATCAAGTGTTATCAGCTACAGTGCAATATGTTTGCAAAACCAGTGTGACAGGATGTGTTGTGCTTGTGTGACTGCTTTGGGGTCTGAGTGATTCATTCTGCTCTACTTTTTTAGTTTGTGGTATTACAGTTCAAAGTGTTTTTTCACAGTTGCTGTTGTGCAAAGTCTCCAAGGGCAGCTTATTGAATATTTTATATATATAGTAACATATAAGAAGGTACATATAAGTAGGTACGTTTGGGGATATATATATATATATATATATATATATATATATATATATATATATATATATATATATATATATATATATATATATATATATATATATATATATATATATATATTTATATATATATATATATTTATATATATATTTTTTTTTAATTATTATTATTATTATTTTTTTTTTTTTGTGACATGTCACAGTAGGAAAAGCCCAGGAATAAATGATGGCTGAATTCCATGTATCTGCTTCAGTTTCAGGGTTCATGTATTGGGCATGCTGGCTCACTGCCACTCTGGCACGGCTTACTGGGACACTTGAATAGAACAGAGCCATGTAAAGAAAATGAATGTTGCATATATTAAATGTTGCATATAGGGTTTGCCTGGGATTATCATAAAGTGGGCATGTCTATAAAGCAGAGACTTGAATGTACCCTTAGAACCATTTTCATCCAAATATCTTCATGTGAGAGATTAAGGGCCCCCTTTTGAAAAGGGCCGTGCCAGTTTTTCCCTCTGCAAAAAAATGTAGCCTCCAGAGTGTTAGTTTGTCCCCATCCTGACAAGCTGACATGACATGTTGGTACCAATGGAAGCCTTACATCGTCTTGTTTCATATGATACAAATATATCACAACAGCCTCTTAAATATGGCAATGTCGCCCACCATCGCCAGCGCCCCCTGCAGGTCTCAGGGTTAATTAAGAATCGATTCAGTATCACAAAACTTAATGTCGCAATATTCGAGTGTATCGATATTTACTTACACCCCAAGTGACAAGTTGGGGGGGGCTGATCCCAGCTTAAGGAAAATATGCCATGACATTTATGGATTTCACGATAACAATATAACTTGCAATAAATAAATAAAACAAATATTAAAGTGCACCCAGTGCTGTTTTTCTGCTGCTAAAATGCAGCAAATGATTTCCAACATTATTTTATTGACCTAAGAACAAAAGGCACCATTAAAAAGTGATAGTGACCTTTTTAAAGTGCAGTTTTCTACTGATACTCTGTCAGCTAACTCTAAAAATGTGAGTGTCTTTAGTGATGATTTGAAAAGAATATTTATTGTGCAGCCCTATTTTAGAATCAGTTGTTCAAAAAAAGCTTGCTTTATAAATGTGTTCTCAAGCGTACTCAATTTACCGTTCATTTTTATTATAAAGTGACAACTACATTTCAAAAAGAAGCCAAAAGCCAGATAGCGACCTCTGGAACACCAAGGTGGCTTGTGAAGGGCTAACAGCATTATTAAAGTGAGTAAATAATGTCTGTATAGAGATAATAAAAGCCAACCCTTTCTCTCCTTGTTTCTCTCCAGCGTTTGTGATTTACAACTTCCTGAGTCTGTGCTATGAATACCTGGGAGGAGAGAGCGCCATCATGGCTGAGATCAGAGGAAAACCCATTGAGTAAGTTTCCAATTTACAGCATGAAACGAGGGAGTTTGACTTGTTTTTTTTTTTTCTCTTCCCTTTTCATGCTGTATCTACAGCACTCAAGTCCCCACAAATATCAGAAACAGCAATCAGTGTAATCCAGGTGTTTTGTCCTGTCAGGTCCAGCTGTTTGTACGGGACCTGCTGTCTGTGGAGAAAGGCCTACTCCATCGGCTTCCTGCGGTTCTGTAAGCAGGCCACTCTGCAGTTCTGCGTGGTTAAACCGCTCATGGCCGCCGTCACAGTCATCCTGCAGGCCTACGGCAAATACAAGGACGGAGACTTCAAGTAAGTGCTGTAAACAGGGAGGTAGATCAAGGAGGTCCGTCAGCTCTGCCTGGAGTGACGTTTGGGTTCATATGTTGCTTGTGACTGGTGGAGCTGGGGATGAGAACACAGGAGTTGTTACCTAAACAGAAAAACTGTTAAAGATGCCACCGAATATAGAAATAATAATCATTTTAGTCTCTAATGGGAGATTTAGGCTTTGAGCATGACCTACAAAAATAGCAGTCAAGCTATAAATCAACACCAACACCGCTAACACCGTTCTCTCTCACTTCTTCTCTCTCAACAGTGTTGCCAGCGGTTACCTGTACGTGACCATCATCTACAACTTCTCAGTTAGCTTGTCTCTGTACGCCCTCTTCCTCTTTTACTTCTCCACCAAGGAGTTGCTCAGCCCTTACAGCCCCATGCTCAAGTTCCTCATGGTCAAGTCCGTCATCTTCCTCTCCTTCTGGCAGGGTAGGGAGACCGCACCGCACAACACAACACAACACACAACATAATGTGTGTATACAAAGTCTTCATTTATGTACCATCTTATCATTTGTGGTCAGGCGTGTTGCTAGCCATCCTGGAGAAGTGCGGGGCCATCCCTAAGATAAACTCAGTGGAGGTGTCTGTTGGCGAGGGGACGGTCGCTGCCGGTTATCAGAACTTCATCATTTGCATCGAGATGTTTTTCGCGGCGCTGGCTCTGCGCCACGCTTTCACGTACAGAGTCTACATGGACAAAAGTCTCGACTCACAAGGTGAGAAAGGGAAGAGGGGAGGAAGGGCGCCAGAGTTTAACACGTCTTACAAAAGGAAAAATCTAAGATATTCTAAAATGTCTCCACTTTATTTCCATCCATCCCCATCTGCTCAAATGCATATATTCTGATTCATCTCTCTTCTTTCAACCAAAACCTCCCACACCTTGATTCACTTTCTTTCTTTTAAAAACTTTTTTTCATTCTACTGTCCATCACTCATGTTTTTGTTTGGGTCTGTCTCTACACCTCCATCTTCATCCTTCTCTTTTCTTCTCCGCCGTGCCATAAAGGACCTGTTCCTACATATGGAGAGTTTGGTAGGTTAAACACTGATGATGTTTACTCCACATCCCCCCCCCCTTCTTTCCTTTATGCTGCTGCTGTTTTTAGCTAGTTTTGTTCATCCAAGATTTACTGAGTTATTTTCTTTTTTTGTTCTTTTTTTTTAATTCAAGGGTTTCAATGTGATTTGTATGGAAGCCTATTTCCACTAATGTGACGGGAAAAAAGATCCTGGGAGTAATTACAGTGAAAAACGTTCTTATTATCTCAACATAATGACTTATTAACAAAAAACAATGACTTATCTCAAAATAATGACTAAGTGTCTTGAAATATTTACTTATCTAAAAATAATGACTAAACTTTCTCAAAAACAACTTAGTGTCTCAAAATAATGACTAATTAAAGAAAAATAATAAACTAGTATCTCAAAATAATGAATTAGTATCTTAAAAGAATGAATTAGTATCTTAAAAGAATGAATTAGTATCTTAAAATAATGAATTAGTATCTTAAAAGAATGAATTAGTATCTTAAAATAATGAATTAGTATCTTAAAATAATGAATAATATCTTAAAATAATGAATTATTATCTTAAAAGAATGAATTAGTATCTTAAAATAATGAATTATTATCTTAAAAGAATGAATTAGTATCTTAAAATAATGAATTAGTATCTCAAAATAATGAATTAGTATCTTAAAATAATGAATTAGTATCTTAAAATAATGAATTAGTATCTCAAAAGAATAAACTAGTATCTCAAAATAATTAATTAGTATCTTAAAAGAATGAATTAGTATCTTAAAAGAATGAATTAGTATCTTAAAATAATGAACTAGTATCTCAAAATAATTAATTAGTATCTTAAAATAATGAATTAGTATCTTAAAAGAATGAATTAGTATCTTAAAATAATGAACTAGTATCTCAAAATAATTAATTAGTATCTTAAAATAATGAATTAGTATCATAAAATATTGAATTAGTATCTTAAAAGAATGAATTAGTATCATAAAAGAATGAATTAGTATCTCAAAAGAATGAATTAGTATCTTAAAATAATGAACTAGTATCTCAAAATAATTAATTAGTATCTTAAAATAATGAATTAGTATCTTAAAAGAATGAATTAGTATCTTAAAATAATGAATTAGTATCTCAAAATAATGAATTAGTATCTTAAAAGAATGAACTAGTATCTTAAAATAATGAATTAGTATCATAAAATATTGAATTAGTATCTTAAAAGAATGAATTAGTATCTTAAAATAATGAATTAGTATCTTAAAATAATGAATTAGTATCTTAAAATAATGAATTAGTATCTTAAAAGAATGAATTAGTATCTTAAAAGAATGAATTAGTATCTTAAAAGAATGAATTAGTATCTTAAAATAATGAATTAGTATCTTAAAAGAATGAATTAGTATGTTAAAATAATGAATTAGTATCTCAAAATAATGAATAAGTATCTTAAAATAATGAATTAGTATCTTAAAATAATGAATTAGTATCTTAAAATAATGAATAAGTATCTTAAAATAATGAATTAGTATCTTAAAATAATGAATAAGTATCTTAAAATAATGAATAAGTATCTTAAAATAATGAATTAGTATCTTAAAAGAATGAACTAGTATCTTAAAATAATGAATTAGTATCATAAAATATTGAATTAGTATCTTAAAAGAATGAATTAGTATCTTAAAATAATGAATTAGTATCTTAAAATAATGAATAAGTATCTTAAAATAATGAATTAGTATCTTAAAATAATGAATAAGTATCTTAAAATAATGAATTAGTATCTTAAAATAATGAATAAGTATCTTAAAATAATGAATTAGTATCTTAAAAGAATGAACTAGTATCTTAAAATAATGAATTAGTATCATAAAATATTGAATTAGTATCTTAAAAGAATGAATTAGTATCTTAAAAGAATGAATTAGTATCTTAAAAGAATGAATTAGTATCTTAAAATAATGAATTAGTATCTTAAAAGAATGAATTAGTATGTTAAAATAATGAATTAGTATCTCAAAATAATGAATAAGTATCTTAAAATAATGAATTAGTATCTTAAAATAATGAATTAGTATCTTAAAATAATGAATAAGTATCTTAAAATAATGAATTAGTATCTTAAAATAATGAATAAGTATCTTAAAATAATGAATAAGTATCTTAAAATAATGAATTAGTATCTTAAAATAATGAATAAGTATCTTAAAATAATGAATAAGTATCTTAAAATAATGAATTAGTATCTTAAAATAATGAATTAGTATCTCAAAATAATGAATAAGTATCTCAAAATAATGAATTAGTATCTTAAAATAATGAATTAGTATCTTAAAATAATGAATAAGTATCTTAAAATAATGAATTAGTATCTTAAAATAATGAATTAGTATCTTAAAATAATGAATTAGTATCTTAAAATAATGAATTAGTATCTTAAAATAATGAATAAGTATCTTAAAATAATGAATAAGTATCTTAAAATAATGAATTAGTATCTTAAAATAATGAATAAGTATCTTAAAATAATGAATAAGTATCTTAAAATAATGAATAAGTATCTTAAAATAATGAATTAGTATCTCAAAAGAATGAATAAGTATCTTAAAAGAATGAATTACTATCTTAAAATAATGAATTAGTATCTTAAAATAATGAATTAGTATCTTAAAATAATGAATTAGTATCTCAAAATAATGAATTAGTATCTTAAAATAATGAATTAGTATCTTAAAAGAATGAATTAGTATCTTAAAATAATGAATTAGTATCTCAAAATAATGAATTAGTATCTTAAAAGAATGAATAAGTATCTTAAAATAATGAATTAGTATCTTAAAATAATGAATTAGTATCTTAAAATAATGAATAAGTATCTTAAAATAATGAATTAGTATCTTAAAATAATGAATAAGTATCTTAAAATACTGAATTAGTATCTTAAAATAATGAATAAGTATCTTAAAATACTGAATTAGTATCTTAAAATAATGAATTAGTATCTTAAAATAATGAATTAGTATCTCAAAATAATGAATAAGTATCTCAAAATAATGAATAAGTATCTTAAAAGAATGAATTAGTATCTTAAAATAATGAACTAGTATCTTAAAATAATGAATTAGTATCTTAAAATAATGAATTAGTATCTTAAAATAATGAATTAGTATCTTAAAATAATGAATTAGTATCTTAAAATAATGAACTAGTATCTTAAAATAATGAATTAGTATCTTAAAAGAATGAATTAGTATCTTAAAATAATGAATTAGTATCTTAAAAGAATAAACTAGTATCTTTAAAATAATGAACTAGTATCTCAAAATAATGAATTAGTATCTCAAAATAATGAATTAGTATCTTAAAATAATGAATAAGTATCTCAAAATAATGAATAAGTATCTCAAAATAATGAATAAGTATCTCAAAAGAATGAATTAGTATCTTAAAATAATGAATTAGTATCTTAAAATAATGAATTAGTATCTTAAAATAATGAATAAGTATCTCAAAATAATGAATAAGTATCTCAAAATAATGAATAAGTATCTCAAAAGAATGAATTAGTATCTTAAAATAATGAATTAGTATCTTAAAATAATGAATAAGTATCTTAAAAGAATGAATTACTATCTTAAAATAATGAATTAGTATCTTAAAATAATGAATTAGTATCTCAAAATAATGAATTAGTATCTTAAAATAATGAATTAGTATCTTAAAATAATGAATTAGTATCTTAAAATAATGAATAAGTATCTTAAAATAATGAATTAGTATCTCAAAATAATGAATAAGTATCTCAAAATAATGAATAAGTATCTTAAAATAATGAATTAGTATCTCAAAATAATGAATTAGTATCTTAAAATAATGAATTAGTATCTTAAAAGAATGAATTAGTATCTCAAAATAATGAATTAGTATCTTAAAATAATGAATTAGTATCTTAAAATAATGAATTAGTATCTCAAAATAATGAATTAGTATCTCAAAATAATGAATAAGTATCTCAAAATAATGAATAAGTATCTTAAAAGAATGAATTACTATCTTAAAATAATGAATTAGTATCTCAAAATAATGAATAAGTATCTCAAAAGAATGAATTAGTATCTTAAAATAATGAACTAGTATCTTAAAATAATGAATTAGTATCTTAAAATAATGAATTAGTATCTTAAAATAATGAATTAGTATCTTAAAATAATGAATTAGTATCTTAAAATAATGAATTAGTATCTTTAAAATAATGAATTAGTATCTTAAAATAATGACTTAGTATCTTAAAATAATGACTTAGTATCTTAAAATAATGAATTAGTATCTTAAAAGAATGAATTAGTATCTTAAAATAATGAATTAGTATCTTAAAATAATGAATTAGTATCTTAAAATAATGAATTAGTATCTTAAAATAATGACTTAGTATCTTAAAATAATGAATTAGTATCTTAAAATAATGAATTAGTATCTTAAAATAATGAATTAGTATCTTAAAATAATGAATTAGTATCTTTAAAATAATGAATTAGTATCTTAAAATAATGACTTAGTATCTTAAAATAATGAATTAGTATCTTAAAATAATGAATTAGTATCTTAAAATAATGAATTAGTATCTTAAAATAATGAATTAGTATCTTAAAATAATGAATAAGTATCTTAAAATAATGAATTAGTATCTTAAAATAATGAATTAGTATCTTTAAAATAATGAATTAGTATCTTAAAATAATGAATTAGTATCTTTAAAATAATGAATTAGTATCTTAAAATAATGAATTAGTATCTTTAAAATAATGAATTAGTATCTTAAAATAATGAATTAGTATCTTTAAAATAATGAATTAGTATCTTAAAATAATGAATTAGTATCTTAAAATAATGAATAAGTATCTTAAAATAATGAATTAGTATCTTAAAATAATGAATTAGTATCTTAAAATAATGAATTAGTATCTTAAAATAATGAATTAGTATCTTAAAATAATGAATTAGTATCTTTAAAATAATGAATTAGTATCTTAAAATAATGAATTAGTATCTTAAAATAATGAATTAGTATCTTTAAAATAATGAATTAGTATCTTAAAATAATGAATTAGTATCTTAAAATAATGAATTAGTATCTTAAAATAATGAACTAGTATCTTAAAATAATGAATTAGTATCTTAAAATAATGAATTAGTATCTTAAAATAATGAATTAGTATCTCAAAATAATGAATTAGTATCTTAAAATAATGAACTAGTATCTTAAAATAATGAATTAGTATCTTAAAATAATGAATAAGTATCTTAAAATAATGAACTAGTATCTTAAAATAATGAATTAGTATCTTAAAAGAATGAATAAGTATCTTAAAATAATGAACTAGTATCTTAAAATAATGAATTAGTATCTTAAAATAATGAATTAGTATCTTAAAATAATGAATTAGTATCTTAAAATAATGAACTAGTATCTTAAAATAATGAATTAGTATCTTAAAAGAATGAATAAGTATCTTAAAATAATGAATTAGTATCTTAAAATAATGAACTAGTATCTCAAAATAATGAATAAGTATCTTAAAATAATGAATTAGTATCTTAAAATAATGAATTAGTATCTTAAAATAATGAATTAGTATCTTAAAATAATGAATAAGTATCTTAAAATAATGAATAAGTATCTTAAAATAATGAATTAGTATCTTAAAATAATGAATTAGTATCTTAAAATAATGAATAAGTATCTTAAAATAATGAATCAGTATCTTAAAATAATGAATAAGTATCTTAAAATAATGAATTAGTATCTCAAAATAATGAATAAGTATCTTAAAATAATGAATTAGTATCTTAAAATAATGAATTATTATCTTAAAAGAATGAATTAGTATCTTAAAATAATGAATTAGTATCTTAAAATAATGAATTAGTATCTTAAAATAATGAATTAGTATCTTAAAATAATGAATTAGTATCTTAAAATAATGAATTAGTATCTTAAAATAATGAATTAGTATCTTAAAATAATGAATTAGTATCTTAAAAGAATGAACTAGTATCTTAAAATAATGAATTAGTATCTTAAAATACTGAATTAGTATCTTAAAATAATGAATTAGTATGTTAAAATAATGAATTAGTATCTTAAAATAATGAATTAGTATCTTAAAAGAATGAATTAGTATCTTAAAATAATGAATTAGTATCTTAAAAGAATGAACTAGTATCTTAAAATAATGAATTAGTATCTTAAAATAATGAATTAGTATCTTAAAATAATGAATTAGTATCTTAAAATAATGAATTAGTATCTTTAAAATAATGAATTAGTATCTTAAAATAATGACTTAGTATCTTAAAATAATGACTTAGTATCTTAAAATAATGAATTAGTATCTTAAAATAATGAATTAGTATCTTAAAATAATGAATTAGTATCTTAAAATAATGAATTAGTATCTTAAAATAATGAATTAGTATCTTAAAATAATGAATTAGTATCTTAAAATAATGAATTAGTATCTTTAAAATAATGAACTAGTATCTTAAAATAATGAATTATTATCTTAAAATAATGAATTAGTATCTTTAAAATAATGAATTAGTATCTTTAAAATAATGAATTAGTATCTTTAAAATAATGAATTACTATCTTAAAATAATGAATTACTATCTTAAAATAATGAATTAGTATCTTAAAATAATGAATAAGTATCTTAAAATAATGAATTAGTATCTTAAAATAATGAATTAGTATCTCAAAATAATGAATAAGTATCTCAAAATAATGAATTAGTATCTTAAAATAATGAACTAGTATCTTAAAATAATGAATTAGTATCTTAAAATAATGAATTAGTATCTTAAAATAATGAATTAGTATCTTAAAATAATGAATTAGTATCTTAAAATAATGAATTAGTATCTTAAAATAATGAATTAGTATCTTAAAAGAATGAATTAGTATCTTAAAATAATGAATTAGTATCTTAAAAGAATGAATTAGTATCTCAAAATAATGAATTAGTATCTTAAAAGAATGAATTAGTATCTTAAAATAATGAATTAGTATCTTAAAATAATGAATTAGTATCATAAAATATTGAATTAGTATCTTAAAATAATGAATTAGTATCTTAAAATAATGAATTAGTATCTTAAAATAATGAATAAGTATCTTAAAATAATGAATTAGTATCTTAAAATAATGAATTAGTATCTTAAAATAATGAATTAGTATCTTAAAATAATGAATAAGTATCTTAAAATAATGAATTAGTATCTTAAAAGAATGAATTAGTATCTTAAAATAATGAATTAGTATCTTAAAAGAATAAACTAGTATCTTTAAAATAATGAACTAGTATCTTAAAATAATGAATTAGTATCTTAAAATAATGAATTAGTATCTTAAAAGAATGAATTAGTATCTTAAAATAATGAATTAGTATGTTAAAAGAATAAACTAGTATCTTAAAATAATGAATTAGTATCTCAAAATAATGAATTAGTATGTTAAAAGAATGAATAATATCTCAAAATAATAAACTAATATATTAAAATAATGAATTAGTATCTCAAAATAATGAATTAGTATCTTAAAAGAATGAATAATATCTCAAAATAATAAACTAATATATTAAAATAATGAATTAGTATCTTAAAAGAATGAATTAGTATCTTTAAAATAATGAATTAGTATCTTAAAATAATGAATTAGTATCTCAAAATAATGAATTAGTATCTTAAAAGAATGAATTAGTATCTTTAAAATAATGAATTAGTATCTTAAAATAATGAATCAGTATCTCAAAATAATAAACTAGTATCTTAAAATAATGAACTAGTATCTCAAAATAATGAATTAGTATCTTAAAAGAATGAATAATATCTCAAAATAATGAACTAGTATCTTAAAATAATGAATTAGTATCTTAAAAGAATGAACTAGTATCTTAAAATAATGAATTAGTATCTTAAAATAATGAATTAGTATCTTAAAATAATGAATTAGTATCTTAAAATAATGAATTAGTATCTTTAAAATAATGAATTAGTATCTTAAAATAATGACTTAGTATCTTAAAATAATGACTTAGTATCTTAAAATAATGAATTAGTATCTTAAAATAATGAATTAGTATCTTAAAATAATGAATTAGTATCTTAAAATAATGAATTAGTATCTTAAAATAATGAATTAGTATCTTAAAATAATGAATTAGTATCTTAAAATAATGAATTAGTATCTTAAAATAATGAATTAGTATCTTTAAAATAATGAACTAGTATCTTAAAATAATGAATTATTATCTTAAAATAATGAATTAGTATCTTTAAAATAATGAATTAGTATCTTTAAAATAATGAATTAGTATCTTTAAAATAATGAATTACTATCTTAAAATAATGAATTACTATCTTAAAATAATGAATTAGTATCTTAAAATAATGAATAAGTATCTTAAAATAATGAATTAGTATCTTAAAATAATGAATTAGTATCTCAAAATAATGAATAAGTATCTCAAAATAATGAATTAGTATCTTAAAATAATGAACTAGTATCTTAAAATAATGAATTAGTATCTTAAAATAATGAATTAGTATCTTAAAATAATGAATTAGTATCTTAAAATAATGAATTAGTATCTTAAAATAATGAATTAGTATCTTAAAATAATGAATTAGTATCTTAAAAGAATGAATTAGTATCTTAAAATAATGAATTAGTATCTTAAAAGAATGAATTAGTATCTCAAAATAATGAATTAGTATCTTAAAAGAATGAATTAGTATCTTAAAATAATGAATTAGTATCTTAAAATAATGAATTAGTATCATAAAATATTGAATTAGTATCTTAAAATAATGAATTAGTATCTTAAAATAATGAATTAGTATCTTAAAATAATGAATAAGTATCTTAAAATAATGAATTAGTATCTTAAAATAATGAATTAGTATCTTAAAATAATGAATTAGTATCTTAAAATAATGAATAAGTATCTTAAAATAATGAATTAGTATCTTAAAAGAATGAATTAGTATCTTAAAATAATGAATTAGTATCTTAAAAGAATAAACTAGTATCTTTAAAATAATGAACTAGTATCTTAAAATAATGAATTAGTATCTTAAAATAATGAATTAGTATCTTAAAAGAATGAATTAGTATCTTAAAATAATGAATTAGTATGTTAAAAGAATAAACTAGTATCTTAAAATAATGAATTAGTATCTCAAAATAATGAATTAGTATGTTAAAAGAATGAATAATATCTCAAAATAATAAACTAATATATTAAAATAATGAATTAGTATCTCAAAATAATGAATTAGTATCTTAAAAGAATGAATAATATCTCAAAATAATAAACTAATATATTAAAATAATGAATTAGTATCTTAAAAGAATGAATTAGTATCTTTAAAATAATGAATTAGTATCTTAAAATAATGAATTAGTATCTCAAAATAATGAATTAGTATCTTAAAAGAATGAATTAGTATCTTTAAAATAATGAATTAGTATCTTAAAATAATGAATCAGTATCTCAAAATAATAAACTAGTATCTTAAAATAATGAACTAGTATCTCAAAATAATGAATTAGTATCTTAAAAGAATGAATAATATCTCAAAATAATGAACTAGTATCTTAAAATAATGAATTAGTATCTTAAAAGAATGAATTAGTATCTTAAAATAATAAACTAGTATCTCAAAATAATGACTAAGTAACTCAAAACTAATGAGTTGTTTAGAATGAGAAAGTTTCTCGTTGTAATGACTTACAGAATCGTCTCTTTTTTCTATCACATTGGTGGAAATGGGCCCTGAGAGATTAGTTTAGTTTCTTACCTGTAACTGTTGCAGTCTTTTCATTTAGTCTCTTTCTTCTCGCTCGTATTCCTAAGTCGTTGCCATGGTTTCCTTCCCCCTTTGTTCTCTTCCTATCCCTCTACATCACTGTGAAATGAACCCCTTTGCCTCTCTCTAAATCACCTCCACTGTCCCTTTACAATTCCTCCTTTTTCTCTCTTTTCTCTTTCACCCCTTCCCTCCTTTTGTCTCTCTGTTTGATACCCTCTAAATCACTGATGCTCCATTCTTCCTTCTCTGTTTTGTATCCACTCCTCTTCCCACTCTCCTTTCCCTCTATTCTCTCTTCTTCTCCTTCCTCCCCTGTGCGTTTGATTTGCTCCCACATCCCTGCCTAAATCCCCATAAATCAACCTTCCTTTAATGTTTTTTCCTTCCTCTGCTTACTTTTCTCTCCTCTAAATCTCTCCTGCACCTTTCTGCACCCTTTAGTTCCTCTTCCCACTGTCCTTCTCCACCCCATTCCTCTTCCTTTAAACTCCATTCACTTTTCTTGCACCTCTTCTCCCGACGTCTAACTCTCCCTCCTCTCGTCCGCCTCCTGCAGGCCGCTGTGCCCCTATGAAGAGCATCTCCAGCAGCCTGAAGGAGACCATGAACCCGGGCGACATGGTCCAGGACGCCATCCATAACTTCTCCCCGGCCTACCAGCAGTACACCCAGCAGTCCACGCTGGAGCAGGGGGCGCCGCAGCCCGTCTCCCGCACTCACAGCACCGTCAGTGGCCGCGGCGACACAGAGAAGACCCTCCTGCTCAGCTCCGACGACGAATTCTAGATTTAGACTGTTTCAGTGGCAGATGGCACTTGGTCCTCCAGTGCAGCCGGCCCTCTTCAATGTGTGAATGATTAGAGAGGTGTGTGTTTGATTTTCCTGTTTTTGAGACCGACCGTGAATGCAAGGACCTTCCTGCATGAACATTTCTAAATCCACATTTCCAGAGCGTCTTATTCGGTGGCGACACTTTAAGCAGATTTGGTGTTTGGAAAGTTTGTGAGTCACGCTCTTACATACTGAATCATACTTGACTTTTGGAAGGGAAGTTTTCTGGCTCGGACGGAGGCTCGATTTCACATTTCAGCTCAGTCATGTGGCTCGTAGTCATGTAATCGTCCTGATGGATGTTTTTTTTGTCCTGGGTCTGGATTTTGAACGCCCTGTTGTTTTCAGAGAGTCATTGGCTGTGTTTATCAAGCCTTGAAATCCTTTTTATTTTATTTTATTTTTTCTTCCCATGACTGGAAATAGAAAATATCATTAAAGTTTTATAAAAGTTTTGAACTTTTACTTTCATGAGGTTGAAACTTATATTAAGATATTGATTTGAAACAATTGAACGCGTCTGTTTGCTTCAAACAGAAGCTGTTTTCAGTATCGTAGCAGTCTTGTGGTACAGCTATAAAAATGGGGTCTGAAGTTATGAAGAACATGTGTAGATCCGTTTGAACTGGGGAAACCCTGGTGTATTGTGGGATTTTAAGGGACAGCCTTCACTACAGTGTGGGGATGGATTTAAAAGGGAAACCAAGTCACAAACACGTGCTAATGTCAGTTGTGTGGATCAATCTTATTGATATTAGTGGAACAGGCGAGAGCAGATTATAGATCACACTGTACATCTGCTCCAGGAATGACCGCAGCATCAGAGCGGGTCTGGATTACACTGGTGTAAGTGGCGCATTATTTAACTGGTGGAGATTAAAGCCGGAGCTGCTGGAGTAGACCTCTGCAGGACATAATGTAGGTTAAATGGATTAAGGGGACAACACGAGAGGAATATAGGTTAAAGATAACTTTAGATGCTCATTCTCCGTAGAGAAGCTCTGCCACAGGAATTAAACCGTTCCTCTGTTAGTATACATGCATGATTCCAAATGCGGACATTTACAGTCAAACTGCAGTTTACTTTTAGAATTGATGACTCTGAATTGCCCGTAGGTATGAATGCTTGTCTGTCTCTGTTTGTCTCTATGTGCCCTGTGATAGACTGACGTCCTGAGCAAAATATAATGTTCATTTCAGTTTGACTTTAACACACATTTTCAAAATATTAGTGCTAGTTTAATTTCAAGGTATTCCCGACTGAGTCCAAATCCTGAAGAAAGACTCAGATCCATCCAGATCCGGTGCCCGGACACACCCACTGTAGTGACTTGTTTTTCAGCTTTCAGTATTTTAAGTTTTTCACTTGTGAGGACCCAAGACTTCAGCTTCACTACATGTTTGCACATTTATAGTTCTTATCCTGAGCTATGGTATATTAGACAAGGCATAATATAAGTACAAGTCCATTACCAAGTCCACATAAAAACAAATATTAGCACAATAAGGGGAAACGGGGAAAATATATTACGCGTACCACGTTTTCAACTTATGCATTAACAATATGTCCAGCCTCTCGTTTAACCTTCACAGACGCATCTCTGTGACTTGATGTGCGTCTGTTCTTCCAGGCAGTCTTTTTTGGTTCATTTTAACTTCACCGCAGCCAGAGCTGTTGTTTTTTTTACACATAATTGAAGTTCTTGAGTCATTTGAATGAGTCATGCGGACTCTGTCCACGTGTTTACTGTAACTTCTGTCACTGCTCTGCTGTAGCTCCGCATGAACACCAGAGGGCCGCGTGGAGAAGACAGGAACACGGTCACAGTTAAAAACAGTTATTCACACACTTGTAACATGGAACTGCTTTGAGAACCAACCTGTCACTTTTTAAAAAATTCATTTTCCAATCATGAAGCCAGTCTCAGACAGTAGTCATGGTTTTTCTTCTTATTTCTGCTTGTGCCGGACGTAATATTGGTTTTAAGTAGGACAGATTCCAGTCTGTGCACAGGAGCAGTGTCCTATTTTTAGACATTGCTGAGTGTTGTCTGGGTAATTGGGTGGCTACATTTTGACATGGATACAAAGTGGATCATTTGCACCAAGGCTGAGCTTCTTCAGGCTATAAACGACCCTGTATGCTCTGGTCAGTTTATAGTGCTGCAATCCCGGTACGCTGTGTTCATGCGGTTTCTTTTCTGTACAAATGCCTTTTCACGCTGAACCACACCGGTGAATGGCAGTGCCATTTTTTTGGGGGGGGGGGGGGGGTTGAAGACATTTCCTACAAACTGAAAAACAAGTCTCATCAAGATGGAAATGGTGAGAAAACCCGAACCATGCAAGTTTGTTTTGTTGTATTTGTTGTTGTACAGCTCCTAAAGGCAGGTGTCCTTGCCTTTTTATATTCTAATCATCTACGAGTTATTTTCTCAGTTATACCACACCTATTTAATTCACTTTCAAGCTTCATCTTTTCCCCACGTCATTATCCTGTGGTGTGTGAGATGTCCTGATGTATATGGATCCAGCTGAGGAACAGGTCAGACTAATGTTGTACATACAGTTTACGTCCATGGGATGAGAAGTAGCGATGTATGTTCCAAATTGTTTTATATGCTGTAACGACGGAGCACAAAAAAGGCCTAGTTTTGTATTTTTACTTCACAACTGTCTATTTTTTATTATTTCAAATGTGTGTTTTGGTTTCTAGTTCTTTGTATATGATAAAGCTGCTCATGCTATTATTTCATGTCAAATGGAGACGTATCTAAAGATATAATAAAAGATATTTAGTCTGGTATGTAAGTGGACTGTGTGTTTGTTTTGTTTTGGTTATATAAGAAAGACACAGTAGGTACACTGTCTACAGATCAGCTCCAGACATAGAAACACAGCTTTAAATGATATGCTGTGTCTGATATGTTTCCATAAAAAAGAATATCAATTAGCTGTTTGCATTAACTGCTTCTCCCTTATTAAAAAAATCCAGATTCGTTAAATATGTGAATGTTTAACCACCAGACAAAAGATGCTTCCTTTGAAAAGTGGACAGGAGATTTCAAGTTTCCGCATCACACTTCTGAGAGCTGCATATTGGACCGTGATTGGCTACAAACTTGTGGTGTGATGTCACAAAATCCTGCTTGTAGGTGCTCGTCTTAAACTCGAGAGTTCAGGTGACCACAGAGAAACTTTCCCCCTTCAGCAGATGAGTGTGAAAACAAACTGCACACACCCAGCTACAAGAAACAAACACATTTTTGAGTGGGGGGGGGGACTTTAAAGGTCCCATATGAGGCTCATTTTCAGGTTGATACTTGTACTTTGGATTTCTAATCGAACATGGTTATATGCTTTAGTGTTTAAAAAAACACATTCTTTTTCTTCTGTCTGTCTGAAATCATGACCGAAAGAATGAGGTCGCGGGTACAAGCGACCGAAATGGGTTTTCTCAGGAGGGGGGCTGGAGTCTCCCTTAGAGATAGGGTGGGAAGTTCAGCCATCCATGAGGAACTCGGAGTAGAGCCGCTGCTCCTTTGCGTTGAAAGGAGCCAGTTGAGGTGGTTCGGGCATCTAGTAAGGATGCCCCCTGGTCGCCTCCCTAGGGAGGTGTTCCAGGCACGTCCAGATGGGAGGAGACCTCGGGGAAGACCCAGGACTAGGTGGAGAGATTATATCTCCACAGTGGCCTGGGAACGCCTCAGGATCCCCCAGTTAGAGCTGGTTAATGTGGCCTGGGAAAGGGAAGTTTGGGGTCCCCTGCTAAAGCTGCTGCCCCCGCGACCCGACCTCGGATAAGCGGATGAAGATGAGATGAGATGAGATGTCTGTCTGAAAGCAGTTTGCTTGGTCAGCGTCTCCGGAAATGACCGTAAGATCACTGTAGCGCGATTTTCTTCCCATACATACGGTATATTTGTACTATAGGGCGCACTTAAAAGCCTTTCATTGTCTCAAAAAACGACAGTGGGCCTTGCAATCCGAAGCACCTTATATATGGATTAATTCTGGTTGTGCTGACTGACCTCAAAGTGATTTTGTGTGCTACACGGTGCAAAGCAAAAATGTTTGAGTACGACTTTGGTAAACTACAAAGCCACACCGCTTGCAGCATTAGCGCTACCATAGCCAGGAGCCTCGTGGAGTAACACATACTAACAGCAACGATACTGACTCGGATAATGACCAGAGGGATTCAAGCATGTTGGATGCCGTGATCGCACAACTGCTAAACTCGGACACTAAATGTGAGGGATTTGTGGACGAGGAATAAACTGAAAAAAGTGGGTGTATTGTGTTGTTTTTTACATGTTATAACTGAATAATTTTGAGAGTTTTTGTGGATACACTAACATTTGATTTAGCGGTATCAGACTGTGGTTTTTTTACGTGTTACAACTGAACAAGGCTGGGAGTTATTGTGAACGCGTTTAATAAAGTTTTACCGACTGACTTATCTGTTTTGTTTCGCTTAATGTGCCTTATAGGCCGGTGCGCCCTATGGTGCAAAAAATACGGTAGATTTTAGATTAGATACGGTAAAGTTGTGACATCACAACGGTACAGAAGTCCTGACGGCTCGTTTAAAGGCCCAGTTTACGAGTACGGGCTTTGTGCATTTCTCTGTGGATTGAGCGCTTTGAAACAGTATTTATACATCATTTCTACCTGCTTTATAATAAAAAGACCTGGAAATCTCATGATAATTTAGCACCTTTAATGTATCTTGAGGTCTCTGTGTTTTCATGGCTGCGACCCTTCTCTACATTAAATTCCATCTTACAAGTGTAGCGTTTAAACATCAAAACGTTTAAACCAGGTAGCTAACCTGTGTACACCAGTGGCAGTGAATCTCAAAATCCCATTGCTTCCTGCCACAACAGGGATGCCTAATGGTCTTAAACCATAATGTTGCATTACATTCAATTTACTATGTCACCCAGGTATGTCATACATGTGGTGTACAGTAAAAACACAGCATATTTTGAATTGAACCACACTAACGGGTGTATTGGATGCATATAAGGTGTATCTGAACATGGCTTGAATGAAGCAAAATAATGCTTGTCACATTAAAAAAGTGATCATGTAAGCACTTTTAGTCGCCCTACATTTCATCCTTAGTCAGAAACTCTTAGTTTATCTTCGGATCTACAGAGATAACTTATGCAACACATCCTGCAGATCCGCTTCCTTTCTGTACCACGTGGGCACCCGCTGTTCCAATCCAGGCAACGACCACAAACACACCATTTTATGTACAATATGTACAACATTTATTATAATTAATATATAAAATAGACAATGTACTTAAATTTTCACAATAGAAAAAATACAAGTAATAAATACAAAAAACATTTTTTTGTTTTGCAAGTATTACAAAACATCCAGCACAGTTTGACAGAAGTGAGACGTTAAAATATTGAGAATAAATGCTTCGCCACACTGATATTCATATAGCTAAATATATGCCTCATATCTTAAGGAGCTATTTGTCAACACGGCCTAATGTGTTACAACGCCTGCTTATAAATGATATTGCTAGCACTATTCAGTGGCCTATACTCCATGAAACCCAGGCCTGTTTGAGCGCACAAACGGGCCTGGGACTGACGGAGTTCTTCAAGTGAATAAAGCGCCACATCTTTCCACCTTCTTTCCCAGTCCGACCTGCCTACTTTCTTTCTCCATCTTTCAACAACTCCTCCACCCTCTCACCTCCTCCTCATCTCCATCTTTCTTTCCACGTTTTCCTTTAACATCCCCGTGGATCTGTCCACCCAGCCGATACAGAAGTGACCTTAATTTTTTTTTCATACAAATAACATACAAATCATCATAGAAAAATAATATCCCTCCAAGAATCCACTATGACAAGCCAGTACAAACATGGCAAAAACACACACGCACAAAAAAAAAAATCACCATACAGCAATATGGCCATTGGCTTTGAGCATTTTTCTACATAGCTAATAATAATTAACATTTGTGTAAAGTAATCATCGTCGCCACACAAACACAATAATTAGACATGAGAATATCCCCGGACTAGTCATAAGTAAGTACTTCTGAAAACACATAGTACATCACAGCACTCATTAGCTTGTCTTTTCATAACGTCTACCTTTAAATACAAATAAAATATAGAATATATCTCTGATAAATGTCACTCAACATTTTCGTCTCTCAACGGCACGTACAAACATTACAAATAAGAACACAAAAAAAAAAACACGGGAATGTATGCAGAGGATTTTGCATCGACTTGAGTGAAATTCCTACCAGATCCGACTCCACTTTTACACGTTTGTAGCAAAATGACCAACATCTGTTGTTGGGAGTCTACCAGATATGAAAAAAAAAACAAAAAAACAAGGAAGCCACAGCAGACTGGAGCAAAGTTACTGCACAGTAGGGATACTGAAATGAGCAATGTGGGATTATAGCTCAGAGAATAGGAGTATCCAGAGAAATCCTAAAGACAGAAATGTGCGGTCGTCATCAACAGTCAACAATGAGCGATTACAGTCCGTTTTTACACTCTCCCCTCTTCGCTTTGCATTCTTCTAACTCCTACGTACACTGAAGGCACTGCATTAAGGTGAGAAAACGTGTACACACGGTACAAGAACTACTTTCGTAGAACAGGTAGGAAGAAGTGGCAGGTGAATCCCAAAACAAAGAAATGTCACTGAACAAACAGCTTCAAAGGAATTCGTGATGCAAAAATGCAGCCTTTCTCAACCTTTATTTCTGGACTATGTGGCCATTTTTTTTTTTTGCTTAAATTAGACTTCTCCCACGACCCCCCGCCTGCATATCAAGTGACACCAAGGTTGAGAAACTCTGCATTAATGGCTAACAAAAGTGAATGAGTCATACTTTGGGACACTTTCTTGCACAGTAGCAGAGTCACGTGTGCCTGGGCTGGTATGAGAAACAGCTTTGTAGCTTCAGACTACAGCTGGACCAGGAATGCAGACGTTGCAGAGCTGGAGGGAAGCTGCACATGCGTTCGCTCCGCACTGGCATTTTGCTGTTGGTCAGGTGCCATAACCTGAAGCGGAGAGAAGTCCTCCGGTCTTTCGGTAGGGGAGTCATACAGAGCAGGATTTGTTGAGCAGTGAACATGTACAGTAACTCTGGTTGGGTTGGTCTGGCTTCAGTCAGAGTCCAGTAAGTCTACCCCCCCCTCCCCTGTGTGTGTGTGTGTGTGTGTGTGTGTGTGTGTGTGTGTGTGTGTGTGTGTGTGTGTGTGTGTGTGTGTGTGTGTGTGTGTGTGTGTGTGTGTGTGTGTGTGTGTGTGTGTGTGTGTGTGTGTGTGTGTGTGTGTGTGTGTGTGTGTGTGTGTGTGTGTGTGTGTGTGTGTGTGTGTGTGTGTGTGTGTGATGACTGAGTGCATCAGTGCTCCACGCCTCGTTCACATTAAACCCGCTGCATCTTTTCCGAACATAAATCCAAACAAATGTAAGTACACTTCAGTCGACTAAGCTGCAGTGTTGTCAGTTAAGTGGAGGACACCTCCACCAGTCTTAGATGACTTTTCAAATGTTCCTGGCTCTTGCTTTTGGAAAATTAAGAAGCCTTACTGTTGTCTGTTAGGTGACGTCACACGCCACTCCGTCAACACTAAGTCACGCAATCCTACAGAATTTGAAAATGTGAACGAGAAATAACGCAGACAAGTGCTTAGTATTTTCCTACTAAAATCGTCTTCCTGTTCCATGGCATGTGTGTTTATAATATATGTATGCCTGCAGGTGTGTGTGTGTTTGCATTGCATGTTGTGCGTCCCCTCCTCCCCTCACTCAGTCCAGCAGCTCCTTCTAGGACGGCTCCTGATCCCTCTGTGGCTGAGGCTGTGGTGGACTCTTCACGATGGTGATAACTGAGGCGGTGTTGAGCCGTGGGGCCGTAGCTAGCAGGTTGCCTCCGCCAGCCTCCAGGCCCCTGGCAAACCTCTGGAGTGCGGCCAGACGCGCACCAAGCCCCTCTAGCTCTTTCCTCATGCCGGCGTTCTCTGCCCCGAGCCTCTCCACCTCTCTCTGGAGCTCCGTTTTCTGCTGCTCCAGGGCTTCACGCTGGGACACCCGCTTGACTCTGCAGCTGGCGGCGTAGCCCCGGTTCTTCAAGGTGCGACGGCGCTGCTTCAGCTTTTGGATCTCGTCGCGGGACATGCCGCGCAGGTGGAGGTTCAGCTCTCGTACTGTGAGGGACATGAGCTCGCTGTCCGACAGGACGGGCACATTCTCGCCACATTCCTGCTTCACCTGAAGAGGAAGGAAGGGAGGAAGCATGTAGAGAGAAGAAAAAATACGACCAATGGCGTTAACAAAAGGAGGGATGTAAAACTTATTTTCAATGTTTACGTTTTCACTCTTGTAAAAATAGTCACAGGCTATAAACGGTGACTCATTCTTCTCGAGATACTAGCACTGAGTTTTTTTTCAGGCTGTGTCTTACCTTCAGGGCTTTGCTGTTTCTTTCTGATGTCATGATCCGACTGTCTTCGGTTGTTCCCCCCCCCAAGCACCAGTCAACACAGATACAGACACTCTAAAAGAGCAGAAACAGGACACAAAAAAGGTGCGTTATCACATGTGACTCCGGCCTGACATTTTACCACCCACTCACAAGACAGCCCGTCATGCACGATAAAGAAAAGGAGAACCCGCAGATCTGTCATGCTTCTCCAAAACGCGCTCTCATTAAACCCTGTGGTTTGATATTAAAAGGAAGAGGGGGTTTTGAAAGCGACAGCCTTTTCTCTGTTAGCTGGAATAGTGAGGAGGAAGTTCTCGTGTGTCTGCCCTTTGGTTGCTCAAAGCAGGTGTCCTAACCAATTCCCTCAACACTTCCTCTTGTCAACACAACACCAACGGTTCAAATCTTTTATTGTGAAAAAGGACAGGCAACTATTATGAAATATATTTCTCATTGTTTTAACTGACGAAACTACATGACAGAAAACAGTTGATACTTTTTTAAATGCTCATTTCATACTATAAACCTTTTAAATGCCTTTATTAATAATAGGAGACTAAAAAGCCAAGATGTGGTACATAAGCGCACACTCAAGCGGCTGTTTCCAGGAACAATCTGTTATAACAGCAGTGTTTGTTTTAGTCTGTACCGCCTTAACACTACTGTATTTGGAAATTCTTTCCCATTCTTCTTGCTGAACAGTTCACTCAGACTGCGTGGGGACTTCCTACACTGCTCTTAAGGTCAGCTCACAAATGTTGTTGTGTGGGATTAAAGTCCAAAGGCTAACTTGGCCAACTTGAACTGCTATCACCCCCCTAGTCACTCCTCGGTTGCTTGGCCGTGTGCTTCGACGCTGTCATGTTGATAAAATGACTCTGCACTTTAACGTGAGGTTATTTGTGCGATATCAATTTCACCCTCCATCCTAAGCAGAACACAGAAGAGAAATGTCCACACAGTACACTGATGCGAAGCCACGCTGTGCTGACAGTAGAGCAAAAAATATCTTTTGCCATTAACATTTGATTAAGACCCACAAGTTCTACTGCTTTGACATCACCAAACCACAGGGGGGTTCCCACACAGCCTTTGGAGAGTGAAAGTGTGAACTTTCGTGCTTACTGCAACACTGGATTTTCTTTTTTAGAGTGAGTGGGCTCTTTGTAACCCAAAAGTGTAGAAAGACACAAAGAAATGTTAAGTATAGTTGCATGGTACTGCAGGTGACAATACAGTCCAGTAGTTTTTTGAGATTTTTTTACAGTTTTTGATAATCTAACTCCCTTGCATCATTTTTCTTTTTGAAACGGGCTGATCTAGACAAGATTATGACGCTTCCTCACTTCTTGATTATAGCCTTCACTGGGTGCCAGGGTGTATTTATGATCTTTGACACCTTTTTTTCTGGCCTCTTTCCTCTTTAAATCTATCAACGACACCTTCAAACTGACTTAGTGAAACACAGATATAATTTGTTGATTCCTCTTTGGGAAATTTCATTTTTTTTTCACTCTTATAAATCCACACACCTGCATTAGACGAGACGAGGGGGCTGCCCATGGACAGGCACCCCAAGCTGTTGGAGGTTTGGTTCCTTGCTAAAGGGCATTGCGGTACTGTATAGGAGAAAAACTGGCACCTCTCCAGCTACCAGAGTGCAGTCCATACTGGGTCTGTATGGTGACTTGAACCAGCAACCCCACAGACAGAGCTACCGCTGCTAGAGATGCTCCAATGTCGTTTTTTCTTTCCCAATACCGATTATTGATATAATAGGGTATTTTTATTATTCAAGTTACTGTTACGGATGTAATGTGATATGATTGATATAATTGTGTATGTCCTGACTCAGGTTAAACCCTTTGTCAAATGTAGTGGTATTGGACTGATTGACTTGCGCATTCGCTGATGACAATACCAGCATTTTAGGCCGTATCCGAGGCATTTCAGATACTGGTAACAGTATCGAAACAACTCCAACTGTGAATTGTTTAAGTTTAAATTAAGGCAAGGTAGTTTTCTTCATGTTTTCAAATGCAATTTACAACATTTCGTTATGTTTTTAGTACCCAATTATAAAAAGGACATTAATAAAAGGATACACTTCTATACATTACGCATTTTCAAATTGAATACCACTACTACTGTGCTTGGAAAATAGTTCTCTATGATGGCCTTTCATTCCAGGATGCAAAACTGTCAAACCGAAAAGGTGTAAACATTTGAGTGGACAGGCTAGCCTACATGAACAGGGGATGTAAATAGACTTGACCTGTGCCCCCTCTCCAGCAACATGTTCGAAAACAAACTGCACTCCCAACAAGTTAACCATGCCGTCTGACAGGAGGAGGAACCACACAGGCAAAAAGCAGTCATTTCAGTTCCAGAGCCACATTTCATCACTTTCATTTTTGAGTTCAACACCGCATTCAATTTTGGTAGAAACGTGCCTTTATTATTATGGTAAAATGAGCATTACAAAAGGGCCTATAGCTGATGGACAGTAGCTGCTAATCAACTAAATATAAGACTTGATTTAGTGGTTTGTAGTTTGCTGACAATAAACTGCATTTCCCGACATGCGTGGGAAGTGGATATTGCTGCAATAGTGGTTGTCCAACCAACCGGCGGACTGTAAACCGATGAGACCGCCGTTTCGTAAAGTCAGGGTGATTCAGCAATAAACCGTCTGCTCAGCTCCGCCAAGACTGCCAGTCAGCCCAGACCCGAGAAACCCAGCTGTGACCACGTCCTACTGTGTTTGTCCCAAACAGTACACGATATTTGTACTTCACCGTGAATAGCACTTTAGAGGACGTAGTACTTTCTCAGTAACACAACACGCAACAAGTGAACGCAGCACTGCAAAAACGCAAGCTACAACTATCGCTACTTAGCGGGTTTTATCAGGTTTAACTGCCTTATATCTATTCCGTTTCACATTAAATGACTGCCCTAACAAATAGCGAACACAGACCACCCCTGGAAACTGTATGTATTCATCTGGCTACATCCAGAATCCACCCTTACCCTTATAGGGAGAGGAGCTGGCAGGCTCAGGGTGAAGGCGCTGCTGCCGCTGCTATAGTAAACAGCCATCACGAGTGCCCTCGACATCCATTTTAGTAACACTTTAAATAGTCCATTTAAATTATTTTAAAACATATAGTTAAAAAGGGAAGTGCGAACCTCCTCTGGCTGTCAAATGTTACGAGTATATGGTGGTAAATATGAGGAGCAGGGCTCAATTATCCATGCTAGTAGCAGTGCTAGCCGCTAGCATCAACGGTTTGTGCCGAGCTAACGTAAGGAGATTAAAGCAAACAGCTGCCTGCTCACTTGTCCTTGGCTGGTCGGCGAGTCCCGGTGGCGGATACAAGCCCTCTAATGTTCGGCTGTTATCAACAAATTCTGACCTAATGTCTGGACGTTTAATATTGAGTAAAAATGGTCATTTACCTGCTTGGTCGAAGCGACTCTTGGTGACAAAATGTCAGTCCGCCTTTTCCCGGAATTACTCCGCTGCTCTCTGAGGTTGGATTCTTTCATTCACAAAAAAACACAAGCGACAATGACGTCAGGTCTAAAGAATGAGGGCGGAGCCAACCCCGCCCCCGCGGCGTACTCCGGGAGGATGTAAACAAGGAATCCCTGCATCCCAGAACTTTCCATGACCAGCCCCCTCCGCTGTTCCCCCAAAAAACAACTTCTCTGGAAACAGATACACACACAGCGGGGAGGCTTGACTACAGACAACTTTTCTCACGTTGCTTTGATGTGACCCTAAGATGGTGAAGTTAAAAATCAAGCAGGACCCAGCAATAAAAACAACTACACAAACTAAACACACACACACACACACACACACACCAAAACACTCATTGAGGTGCTGTATAGTTAGTTCTGTCAGATATTTCTCCAAACTGTGGAGTCACTGTCGGTCATGTCTGTATGATAGACGTTAAAAATGGTGGAAGGTTTTGTATTTTGTTTGTTTTTACTGTGCTTTAACTGTGCTGTTTTTTAACGTGACATGTATCCACTGGGTCTGAAATAAAGGGGGGAAACTATATACTGAAAAGTGCATTTATAACAATCTATTACACTTCTTCAGCACTGACAGCCATGTAGATGTTGACTATTATATATCAGTTTCTCAAGGGCTGGGTCTATTTTATTTTATTTAGTTACAAGATAGACGCACAGGATTTGTAGGTTTCCTGGTGCCTTATAGCTGCCAACAAAAGATGATGAATAAAAATCCATAGGGAACTGAGCTGCATTTGAGCTGAATCCATGAGGGAAAATATGATTTATTTCTTTGTGATCTGATATTTCCCGACTGTTACCCAGCTGCACTTAAAACAGTGGCAAATGTTATTATGTCAAGCACAAAACATAGACCAAAATATGATACCCCCTTTCGCTATGTTGTGCTTCATTATCGTTTTAACAAGGCGTAGTTTATGTTCTAACAATTTCTGGAAGTTATTCTAATCCTTAATAACAATATACAGGTGCTTTACCAATGCTTAAGGAGTGACATAATTATGTATATTGGTACACTTTTGAGATTCCTAAGTGCTCTTTAAGTCACAGTTTTGAAAGAATGCAATTGTATCTGTAAGGACTCATAAATAATTGATTTATATTTGAATATCTTCTAGGGAGGCCATGGACTCAATACTAAGTAAAAAAAACAACAACATTCATTACTTCAGTGTTTTTAGCCAGTTAATAACAATGCATTTATGAATGAGAGAAATGTTTTATTGTTTTTCTGTTATCCTTTTATGGACTGTTTATTTGACATTTACATCCTTTAGACACGTTATTTTATATTCTGTTATCTTATTGCTACTTGTTATAGTTGTTATCTCATATTGTTACTTGTTTGAAATTGTAGGAGCAATCTGGTACAAGAACCAATAAAGTTCTGTTTTATCTTATGTCCTGATGCCACAGGCTGCTGTTACACCGCCCTACGGCAGGGGGCGCGGCTCAGTTCTGGGCGAAGTCAAACTGACCCCTGCCCTGCTGTCGTCATCCGTCCCTGACAATCCTCACGTTTTCCCACCGTGACCTCGGACTGTCGTTGAACAGATGCACGCCGCCTAGCATTAGCTTTAATGAAAACCGGTGGGAAATAATCAGAAACACCCTAAACAGACGTTTAGTTTCCCGTGTTTTCTTGAACACAACTGATCCAGCCCGACAGAGAGGAGCGGGTCCAGCAGGAGACATGGCCACGATCGAGGAGCTTTCCCCCGCTGCGGGCCCGGTGTCTACCCGGCCCCCCGAGGACGAGATTGACGACGATGAAGATGAAGATGTAAGTGGCTAGTCATTCTAGGGTACTTCGGAAATGTGGACGAGAACAAAAAACGAACATAGAAACGCACTGTCTTGTTTTCAGCTTGTCTTTTTCTTTGCTGAGCGTGGATAGCTAGCATGGCAGCACCAATGCTAACTGGATAGCTACCTGAGGTGTCACATAAGGCTGTGACAAACTCTGTTGCAGTTATATCAAAGTGTTAGAAGTTAAAGTAGTTAAAGGTATTGTTTCGTCTAATAAGTAGTTTATTTACTTTCGTGTTATTATCTTGAATCAGGGTTCCTACACCTTTTACAGAGTCAAATTTAAGCATTTCAAGGTGTCTTTTCATGCTTTTTCAGCACCTTACAGCTGTGGTCAACTACATATTTTATACTGTATATACAGTATATTCAATATACTACTTATATTATGCGTATTGCTCTTGCTAATCACATTAGAGGATATTGTCCTATAAACAACCACAAATGTGTTTATCTTTCTAGAAAGTGGTGACGAACTAAAGGAAACCAAGGTTTCATTTTTGTAAATAGACTTGCCATCAGAGCTGCGACGATTAGTCGACTATAGGTCGCCAGAAATATAATCTCCAACTATATTGATAATCTGTTAATCGTTAAAAGTAATTTTTCATGCAAAAAGGTCAGAAAATGCTGTTTTCAGTCTCTCAGATATGGAGATATTCTTTTCTCTGTTTTATCATATAAGCCATCCCATAAAACTTAAATTTCAAACAGTTTAAAGCAATAGATTCAAAATAAAAGCACTTTTAAAACCATGAAAACACCACATTAAAATGCAAGTGTTTTCAAGGATTGCCAGCACCAGTATGAACCCTGTTAAATGTTATGACAATAGCAAATGAATTGATCACAATGTTAACACTGGCTAAACCAACCTGTAGCAAACTTCAGGATGGACAAACTGTTTTTACTAAGATGATAAACGTATGCTGATGTGTTTTTCTTTACTTTTATTCTTATGAGATGCTGCTTGATTACTTACTCCGCAGTCTTTTTGCACCACCATGTAATGTCTGATGTTTGTCCTGGTCTCCTGCAGGTGGATGAGACACTGATGGAGAGGCTGTGGGGCCTGACAGAGATGTTCCCTGACACAGTTCGTACCGCTGCTGAGGTGTCTGCACAGTGCTCTGTCTCACTGGCCAAGAAGTTCTACAGGTATATATCCTGTCTTGCCTTATCATTGTCTGCTTGTCTTTGTAGCCCAGTGGATCAAAAGATTAACCGGTAATTCGTAGGTCTGATCCCCCTACAAATACCAATACACACCTTGAAACACTGGAAGCTAATGTGAGACATTGATGAAGTCCTTGGTATTTTAACTGGCACATCTTTTACAGGGATGGTTCAGATTTAGTTTTGAATGGGGTTGTATCAGGTACAGTAGATGGCAGTCAGCACACCCCCAATTTTGAGAAACAGGCAGTAGGACAGGCACGGGAGTTAAGCAATGTACTGCTGTGGATGGGGGCAGCAGCTAAACTTATTTTAGCCACTTAAAAATACAAATTATCAGTCTAAGTCTATGCTATATTTAGAATATGTACACTTCTTTACCTTGCCATAAAATTGCCCCGTTTAAGCTTACACAGGGGGAACTGCTGCTGTTATATATGCTCTCCTCAAAGCCACCAGATTCTATTGACGAAAACAAATTTTTACATTGCAAATCACAGGATATGCTCATCTACCGCTGCCTTAATCAGTTAGTTAGTTTGTTAGTTACTGACCCTTTTAACACAACAGCAACAAATAACCAATTGAGGCCGCGGTAGACCAGCAACTCCCATGTTCTGCGAGGTAAAATCACAGTTTTTGTTAATAAACTCTTGTGGCTTTGATGAGAGCTTAGAACAACTTCAGTAAACTTACAGAAGTTCACTGGCAGCAAGGTAAAGTGGTGAAAAAATTATATTAAGAAAAAATATCAGAACTGTCCCTTTTTTAAAACGCACAACCTAATCAGGTCGTTAACTTGTTTCAGTTTTTCCCGCTCTGCACTCTGGGTCGGCACTACCTCCTTCATGATCTTGGTGCTGCCTGTTGTGTTTGAGACAGAAAGGCTACAGCTGGAGCAGCAGCAGCTACAACAGCAGAGACAGGTGAGTGTTCATTTGCTTATATAGTAACCAACAGGTGCGAGACAGCCACAGAGAATTTGATTTTACAGGTGTGGAGAAGCATTGCATTGTGGACAAGTATTGCCATAGGCCGAAGCGTGAATCCAGTTTGAACAGAAACAGAATATTACAATGGATTAACATGCTGTACATGGAGAGTACATTGATGAACAAGCTGAATGAATTACTCTTTCCCTTCCAGATCCTGTTGGGGCCCAACACTGGAATTTCGGGTGGGATGCCGGGCATGATGCCTCCTGCGCCCGGCAAGATGTGAGACATGGGAAGGGCCAAGGTGAACCCGAGATCTGCTGCCAGTGACACAGTGGGGCCGGTCGCAAGGAGAGACAGAGAGACCATGGAGAAGAGCAAATAACTGCAGTTAAAAAAAAAAAAAAAAGCTGTATGTCAAAAGCACGACATTAGGCTCACTCCAATGTATTGGATTGGTTGCTGGGCTTGAAAGAAGGAAGATGTGATGCCTTTCTAACACCTCTCTCTCACTGTCTTTCCTTACTCCAACATCACGCAGAGACTTATTTCCAGGAGCACTGCTTCTATTTTCTTTTTTAAAAATAAATACTTATATCAACATAAATAATGTGTTCTTTAGGGGGATAGCAGGTACAGGCGGATACATTGAAATAAAAAAAGGGTTACCAGTTGTATGTTTTGGTGTTTGCAGTCTGAAGAGCATATGCTATACTTACATGGCAGTTTGGTCTGTCACCGTGAGCTTGCTGGTTCCCGTGGAGAATTGTGTGAAGAGAATATTCTGACGGGCGGGGCTGATGCGTTATGGAGCACTGTAGACAGAAATTAACTGATAGCAATGCACTCAGATGGCCTCTTGAAGTACTACGAGTTATAACATTCTTTTCTACGCTGTGCATTCCTGTCTTTACGTTTGTCACAGTACAAAGGTTGTACTATGTATGAATGTCAGAGCTCAATGCCTCTCACTTCAGTTATTGTTTTTATTGTATTGCTCTGATTTTTAAGCAATAGATTGTATAATGCAACCCTATATTCCATGCTGTTCAACGATTCTAAGATTGCTGTCTGTTTACATTCATAGTATGTGAAAAGTACCATTATTAGGCGGGACATATGTCATGAGGTTCAGGTGGTTGATGAAGTTTTGACGCTAAATCTCTCAATATTACCCTGACGTGTTTGGTCCGAAGAGAATGTTACTTTCTATTCTCTGCAGCCATCCACGTGAATTTACACTCTCTTACCTCTGTTCAGTAAGCAAACCCATGTCTCTGTTTTGTGTTCAACATGACTGCGGTAATTAAAACACCAAATCAAGTGGAAATCCAAGTGTTTCCTTCCAGCGTGTCGGTTTTGTATTTGCCCAAATACACTGTCATAAAAACTGCCCATAAATCATTGAGTGAGGATTGATGAATAAAAGACCAGACTAAATGATTCAACAGAATATTGTTTTCTAACATTTAAATGACTGTAGAGTAATGTAGGTTTTTTTTTCTTTCAGTAAATTCTTATCTTTTACAAATCAGTGTCTCAAAACAGACATTTGACTTAAATTGCCTTCTATTCTTTTTCACTGCAGACATGTTTACTTTTCATAACCGGAAAAGCACAGGTGCAATCGGGACATTTATCACTGATCGTGTTACCGGAACACCCAGATATAATGCCACCACAATTCATAACTGTTATGTACACCTGTGCTTGTTCTGCTGTGACAAAGATCCATTATTGTAGTGATTATGCTAAACTGTATTATTGTGTCATACATGGAGCTATGCCCACCCCTATGGCCTTATGAGACACCACAACATATTATAAACCAGGGGTTCTCAAACTTTGTACATGACGTACCACCTCTCACCAGGCTCTCTCAAGTACCACCACCAAGACCAATGTTGAAATACAGTAGCGTAGACCGACACTATTAAGGTTCATTCGTAATCAGAAGATTATTTATTGTTGACTGTCTTCAGCCACAGCATGTCATAAGAAGGGGTAACAACAGAACGGACATGTCAGTGTTTTCAAACCAATCATTTTACCTCTGCTTACTCTCTTGCAATGCAGCGCTGTACCTGTAACCTGTGAACACATAGACTGTTACTCCTGTACCTGAACGCGTGGCTTAGTCTTGTCTGCGTTTCCAAATCCTGAGAGATGATTTGATCCGCCTGCATGCATTTCTCCTCCAGGGCAGTTCTATCAGTGCAAAGACATACTGTGGTTGACTCTGTTTACCTATAGCCTCTTCATCTCAACGCGTACAACACAACATTCAAGTGATGAATGAAAATTAAGAAACTAGACGAGACCTGATGAGCAGAATGTAATATTGAATTGCACTGTATTTACTGTAAATCATAAGCGTTTGTCTGACAGGGTAAATCACACACATAGTTTTCATGACTGAACTATTTGATCAAACAAACCAAGAGGTTTCATGGATTTCCTAACTTCCAGTTAACTTGCATTCTTACAATGTAACTGAGACACTGTAGGTAACCTATCACAGCTAGGGTTGCAAGGGGGCGGCACATTTCTGGTAAATTGCTGGAAACAAAAATATGACAGGAAATGCTGAACGTATTTTAAATTACATTTCAATGATCATAAAAGTTTGAATATTTAATTTAATAATTATTGTTTCCTTTTTCAAATTTTGGAGATCCGTTCAAGTACCAGTTTGAGAACCAGTGGTAAAAACCATCATCAGAATGCAGCACAGACATTTGCAAACAGAACATGCACACGCTTTTTTAATGCCAGTGCCCAATGCTGCATTCACTGTGTTGAACATGTTCTCATGGGCTCAGAGCAGAAACTAATGAGCATATTTGAATATATGTCCATGGTTATAAATCACGTTAGGGAGTTGTCCATGTTGGTTAATGCTCGCTCAAGGGCTAAGTCTATAATTTCCCGGCTGCTCTTGAATGGGACACAAATCACGAATTCCCGCCAGTTGCCGGCGCGCGAGCCTCAAGGACAAAAGAAGACACTGACTTTACCTTTTAATTTGACAGTTAACGGACTTCAACTTGTCTTTTAGTCAGTAATTCAAGATTATTGTCTTTTCTCTTTTACGTAATTGAACAAGCAAGCGTTTTAGTTTTGATACGTTAACCTGCAGTGAGGTTTATGTCATAAGTAGTTGAAAGAGTGTAGCTAGCGAAGTTAATATTTAACATTTAGCTAACTTAGCTCACCTTGGCTAGGTATCCCGAACCAGCTAAGTCTATTGTATATATCTTCATCATACTACATTGAAAATGAAAGTAGCAGAGGATCAGGTTGTTGAAGATGATACTGGTTTCCAGGATGATGAGGTGAGATATTATAGCTTAACATTTCAGTTTATCTTTTCTCATTTACTTTAGTGACTAGAAAATCCTCCAGACACTTGAATATAATGCTAATTATGAGCTTGTCTAATAGTTTAAATTATCTAACTGTCCAGAAAGCAATTCAGACATAACCTACTGTAAGTTAATATAATTTTAATGCATATGTATTTCAATTTAAAGAAACAGTTTAGTTACAAACACCTTATTGCAGTAGTGTGACAGCATACTATTTTTTAATAACTTATCAATAAGTGGTCAAGAATGCTAATTATGAGCTTTTCTAACAGTTTAAATAATTAGACTATCAAATCATACATAACATAAATTAATTAAATGTAAATAACATGTATTTAAATAAAAATAGTTTAGTTAAAAACACTTTATTACAATATGTGACAACCTATTTTTTTAATAACTTATAATAAGTTGTCATCAATGCTAATTATGAGCATTAAATAATTATGTATATAGATTAAAAAACATTACTTTTTAAAATAAAAAAAACTTTTTAGTTACAAACACTATATTACAATTGTGTGACCACCTAATATGTTTTTAATAAATAAATAAAAAGTTGCTACGGAGCTTTTATTTAGCTTTGTTAATGTTTTTTAAGGTAACATTATTATTACTACCTTATGAAGATCTTCTCTGACCCTAACAGGAGTCCTTCTTCCAAGACATTGACCTCTTACAGAAACATGGGATTGTGAGTATAACTCAGGGCTGTAACATAGTCAGAGTTAATCCCTTAACCAGATCAAAGTTGTCTCCGTTTGTAAGATTCTCTCTGTCCCTCCGCTCCTGTGACCACAGAATGTGGCAGACATCAAAAAGCTCAAGTTAGTGGGTATCTGCACTGTGAAGGGGATTCAGATGACGACTCGCAAGGCTTTGTGCAACATCAAGGGCCTGTCAGAGGCAAAAGTGGAAAAGATCAAGGAGGCTGCCGGGAAAATGCTGGTAAAACAGGATTTCATGTCATTCTCCAACCAGCACTACTTTATTTTTGTGGCCTTAAGACTGAATTGCTTGAGAACATTACAAAACATTTTTTGTATTAGATAATTTTCTTTACATTGTAGAATGTTGGTTTCCAGACTGCCTTTGAGTACAGTACCAAGAGGAAGCAGGTGTTTCACATCACGACTGGGAGCCAGGAGTTCGAGTTAAGATTTACTCTTGATGTTGATAACATGCAGACTGTAGGATTTACACTACTGAACTTATTATTTGTATATGTTTGTGTTGTATGTATTTACAATGAAATATACTCAAGGTGGGATATATAGTGATTGAAACAGTATCCTCCTGGATTTAGTGTTTTAATATTATGATATAACTCAAATATGTCTCATTGTGGTCTTAAATCTACATTACAGTAAATTGATATAATTTTTGCAATGCATTAGGTTTTTCTAACAAAGCAAAATGAACAATGAACACCTCAATTTGTGGAGTAATTTAATCTACATTACCAATGTTTATTTGTTGTCACATTATTGATATTGAGAAACAACTTATTTGACTTTAGCTTTCAAATGGAAATGCCCACTAAGCCTTAGGAAGAAGCAGGGATGTTAGGCAGTGTTAATGGTAGACCAACCACTCCTGTATTTTGGGAGGTAAAACTGTTTTTGTCAAAGGAGTCTGATGGCTTTGAAGCGAGCGATAAATGACAACAAGGTAAAGTAGTGAAAATAGTAGTAGTAGTAGTAAAGTATATTAAAACCACCAGACTCCTTTGGCAAAAGCTGTAATTTTACCTTGCGGAACATGGGAGTTTCTGCTTTTCCACGGCCTCGGTTGTTAATTAGTTTGTTTAATGTTGCTGGGTGGCTTTCGGATCAGAACGTGACGTCCACAGCAGTGTATTTTTCTGAGCCTCCGTGCCGGTACTACTGTCTGCTTCTTCTCCAAATGGGGTTTCTAAGGGCCTACTCAAACTATCCATTCGTACCGCACCCAATCATGAATCACTGCTTTAGTCTAGTTCGTTTGAACAATGTTCCTAGGCAACGGCACACTTCCGGGCCGCGGTCCAGTTGAGAGAGGTGGGTTTTAATAAAGCACGGATGCCAGCAGTCCTGATGTCTGTATATATGCAACTGTTCCCCACAACAGACATTTAAAAAGATGCCACCAATGGTTTCGCAGAGGTCTGATGCAGAGGAGGAGTGTTTACTCCAGATTTGGTCAGATGAAAATATTCAAAAACAGTTGAAAAAAAAAAAACTCAGGGGTTATGATGTGGGAAAACATGGGGAAATTCTTTTCGAAGGGCTTGGGCCTAAAACAGCATTTTGAGTACTTCGACCAACATGTGAATGTTTGGATTTTAATACATAAAGAACATAACTGGGAAGAAAAAGAATAGTATATAAACTTTAAAAAAGAAAACAAAAAATGATGGACCTGCCCATTTAAAAATGCCATCTGGAAGTTTATTTTTATGGTAAAATCTAGAAAACTACAACGTTTTTCAAACCTTGATATTAACCAGCAGATGTTATAGCTAGATGGATAAAGGTAACAAGTTAGTTTCTCTCTCTGAAATTTTGCTAATTCAAAGTAAAGATGTTACAACACATATCTTTGATCTCTGCAGTAAACTTTTGGGTGGAGGTATCGAGAGTATGGCCATCACAGAGGCCTTTGGAGGTGAGGAACTGTATTCCTACAGCTAAATATTCTGTGTATGATTATATTGTTTAAACATCACTGAGCTCCCTGCTTTGGCTCCAACTATTACCACATTATTTAATTTTACAGAGTTCCGCACGGGGAAAACGCAGCTGTCTCATACATTCTGTGGTGAGTAAGGAGCCTTTTGACAAAGGCTGCTCCAAAGTGATTGATAAAACAAGATTGTATACGTCCAATAAAACTGTTTTTTAAAATTGTCCAGTCACTGCTCAGCTGCCAGGTGAGGACGGCTACTCAGGTGGGAAAGTTGTCTTCATTGACACAGAGCACACCTTGTATCCTCATAGTGATGGGAGAAGCCACATAACATTTGACATACATTTTGGTTGATGTTTGACTGTATCTCAGAATTTAGTTAAGTATCATATGTTTATTATTTGTTGTCACAGGAAGAGAAAAATGAAAACATGTTTTTAGAGATATTTTTCCAGTAATTGTCATACTGTGACTACAATTACTGCTGTTTTCTTCTTGTTATTCTGTTTCACATTATCCTTGACTTATACCTGTCTGGTTCCAGTCGTCCAGACAGACTGAGAGACATCGCTGACAGGTTTAATGTGGACCACGGTGCTGTGTTGGACAACGTGCTTTACGCCCGGGCCTATACCAGTGCGAACATACAGTTCATTTAGACCAGTAAACTTTGACACATTCTGTGGTGTGCAAAGGCAGAGCCATTTGTATTGAAACACCGTCCTGGTATATAACAGGTTGGTGCACTAAATTTGTTTTGCTTGCTCCTCAGGTGAACACCAGATGGAGCTGTTGGACTTTGTAGCAGCCAAATTCCACGAGGAAGGAGGAGTGTTCAAACTACTGGTGAGTAAAAGAATGAACTCTAAGTACATGCTTTCACATCATCATCATTTTTGTGGTTTTACTTCCTCTATTTTAGTCATTCTCCTTGTGAAGCTATTGGAGGGAGAGATGGAACAATTTGTTTTTTTTTTGTGTGTGTAAAACAACAGGCATAAATCTAAATGAAATTCCTTCCTAGCCCAATCATCCTTTGAGTCTCCTTTTTGTCTTCTCCCTGTCAGATCATCGACTCCATCATGGCTCTGTTCAGAGTAGACTTTTCTGGTCGAGGTGAGCTGGCTGAGCGGCAGCAGAAACTGGCCCAGATGCTCTCCCGACTGCAGAAGATCTCTGAAGGTCTGAACCAGGAGGGTGTTCATGTACAATTATGTAAAAGGCACAAACAAGAGCCAAATATCTTTTCTGACATTTACAGGGAATGTCTGCAGAAATTCATATTTCTGTTTGTTGACTAATTCAACTTGGGTGTCTCTCACACGGTAGTCTCTAATATGCATCAAGTGAAATGAGTAATGTTCCTGATAATGCATCTCATTTTCTTTATGTTTTTTCTAAGAATACAACGTAGCAGTGTTTGTCACCAACCAAATGACAGCTGATCCCGGTGCGGGAATGACGTAAGAGATGGCAACTTCCCTCATTTGGAGTGAATCAGACAAGTTTTGTGCTTGCTGTTTTTGTTGCGGACACATCAGACGCAACATGGTTTGGAGCTTTGATGAGATATTGATTATTTAATTCTGTCCCTTTTTTAGGTTTCAAGCTGATCCAAAGAAGCCAATCGGTGGGCATATCCTGGCCCATGCCTCCACTACACGGATCAGCTTGAGGAAGGGGCGTGGAGAGATGAGAATTGCCAAAATATTTGACAGGTAGTTGGCAGTTTATAATGATAATGCAGGGTTTTTCATAATACACACTTTACTGTCTAAATAAAGATAATTAGTGAGTTTTCTCCCATAAAAAGGTACTGCACAGTGCACAATTGTGCTTTTTGAGCTGAAAACTAAATTATGTGACACATAAACATATATATAAAAATCTGTGTTTTATGGGTTAAAATGGCTCAACACGCCACCTAATGTTTAGAATCCGCCCAAACTTTGCAAGTCCAATGCTGAGATGAGTCGACTGCTTGGCACTTTATCTGTCATCAAATTTAAGAATATTAATGCGTTATAAACAGAGGTGGGCGCTCCACCTCAGCCCCTCTCACACTGTTTTGTATGTTTTAAAATAATACAGAAGTGAAGTTGAAGTTGCACTTGAAATACCTGAGAATATACGCTGCAACTGACAGTTGAAATTTGACTTCCTGTTACCATAATGCCAGATTAGATAAGCTTCAGCTAAACAAATTGACATGGGACTTTCCACACCCTAATAGATGTTGTGCAATCACAACAAGGTCTTCTACCTACCATGTTCATTTTTATTTTATTTTCTCGTATCATTGAGCTCAAGGCCTTTGCTCAACATTGCTTTTTGCTTATCTTATGATTAGTATGATTAGTTGAGTATTAAACATCTTTTCAACCTGTATCATCAACATAGGCCTGGTAGATCTGAAGATATGAAAATGTATCTTCAAACAAACCTTTGGCATGATTTGATATAGTGGTGAGCGTACATTGCATAGCATGTTGACTTTAAATGAATCAATATTAATTGTTTTTGAACAATCAAAACATTTTTACTCACATTTGCTCTCCTAATGCATGTCTCCTTGATATGCTCTAGTCCCGATATGCCTGAGAATGAGGCCACTTTTGCCATCTCTGCTGGAGGGATTACTGATGCCAAAGAGTGAAGGATACAAGGAAGAGACACCTGTGTGATCACAGTCCCCTGTTCTCGTCAGTTTGTTTATTTAAGGTGTTTGTAATGGATTTATTTATTGAATTGTATAACTTTTATATAACTTCTTAAAGTTACACTGACAATGGTACATTTTGGTGTATTTATTCTATTTATTTGTAGCAGTTCTCCTGTGATCCATGTTCAAATAAACACAAAAAGACAACGGTTTGTTATGTATATTTTTTAAATACCCAGAGATAAATGGAAATGTAGAGTTAGTGCTAACATGATGGTACAGTTACAGTAAGCAGGGCCCGGTGCTGGCCCCTGGCGGCGTGTGAAGGACGTGCAGCGGCTGTTACACCTCTTCTCGTCGGCTACGGGATCCGTATGCTTGCGAAAGCAAGGTTTAACAAAGCAATGGGAACTTCACCAAATGTGCTGCTGAGAGTCTGAAACACACCAGCAGCTGCACGCGTCTCAACGGGACTATAGAAACCATCCACGTTCCCCGGTAGAGGAAAGCTTGTCAACTCTGGAAAAAGGAGCGATGGACCCGAGAGACACAGCCCCGGATTCGTGGGAGCTGGAGGAGGATGCCGAGGCCCCGGCTGCCGCGGCGGAGCTCCCGACCGCCTTTGCCGCCCTCAATGTAAACGCCAAGCCGTTTGTCCCCAACGTTAACGCTCCGGTGTTTGTACCGAGCTTCCTTCAAGCCAGCGCCGTGGAAATGCCTGCCTCAGACGGTAGGTGAATGCACCACAGCTGTCTGGAAGTTAGCTTAGCTCGCTTGCTAATCCAGCTAAGTTAGCCTTCCTCTCGGCAACTCGCTGTGCCCAGTCCAGCCAGTGCCACAGTTCTCTCATGTCCACTAACTGATCAACAAGTCGACTTGAGTGTTAGTCATGTGGTGTAGAGGTGTGACAGCTGATTTATAACGCAGTAACAAGCACAACAAAACATTGTCATCATCTTGTCTCAATAAATATTTATGGTAGTTTGATATGCTTTGCTTTCTCTCCTCAAAGGTGCCCCTGATCCAGTTGCCAGCATGGAGGTGGCAGAAACAGCAGCCGGTATGCATCCACAGTGTACTCCAGGCACTGCATGTTTAGGTTATTAAGTTACAAATCAGGCAGGTTGTTACCTAAGGACAGGTGTAGTTATAGGCTCAGGTGTGCACATTTACCTGCAGCCACATTTGAACTTTCCAAACAAGCATCATGCAGACTAGGAGGCTTGGATGTTCACTTTTTGTGCCTTGTAGGGTCCCTTACTGAGCCATATTTGGACTGCTGGCATTGGTAAGCCCATGTGCTTGGGCCTACATACAACATGATGCAACCTCACTTGTCCATTCCTGAAATAGACATCCCATTGGCACACATTGTGAAATGTGTGAAGCGCTGCGTGTCCGAGGCCTCGGTCTACTGTGTGTCAGAGCGTTTTGAATGTATTTGGGTACTTCAGTCACTTTGCGCTGACTAGGCTTAATTTGCCCGAGTCAGGTTCACTCAAATGTTTGGCCTGACCTGGGATGTTGTGTGCCTCTGCTCAAGTTACAGAGAACTGGTGGTGTTTTTTTAATAGAGTTGCTGAGCACTGCAGCTGCTGTGGAGTGAGTGACACAGGGAGACAAATAACAGAAAGACATTAGATGAAGTGTATTTAAGAGAGTTTGATCTGGAGAAACCTTTCCTTTCCAAACTTCCAACAGGCATATTATTGAAGATGTTCTTCCTAATACGCACAGAAATTTCTCTCAACACGTCTTAAAGAAGAAATATAATAACAACGTGATGAGACAGTCGATAAAGTCAAGGCACAAATGTTTTTTCTGAGTTGCCAGTGGCAATATCTCACAGGCTGATTATAAACAAGGAGGTTTGAGAAGAAAATGGGCTTTGTGCATGACTGCTGGGCTGCATAATTTCATAGTTACAGAAACGGGAGGCTTATTTGTGTGTTTCCATGGGAAGATGCTTCTCCTGCAGGGCTCAGCAGATTTTTTGTTACTGTTTCTTTTATGTGAGTTGTTCTTGTTTGCTCGGCAGAACATTGCATTGATTGTGCTTCTAACAAGTGAACAGGACTAATGAATGATTAACTGCAGACCACACAGTGAAGGCGTGCAACTCTTTTTAGCCCCTCTGTGAATCGGCAAATACGTTTTATGCATTTCATGTGCTATCCTCAAGGCCTTTATATGCCAAATATAGCTAGCTTCAAGGCACAGCTCCAATAGTAGTTGGTGCACCTGGATACAAAATACCACTCTGTAACACAACTAAAAAGTATTTATTTCAGTCGGACGGATTGGATATTGACATTACAGTTACAGTGTTGATTGAACATTTGTAAATAGTGTGAGGTCACAATAAAGACTTTAGTTGGACAATATGTTCAATGTCACTATGTGCCAGTGTTGTTAGTGCGGTAAACAATATTATTTAAATTTTTAAGAGCTTTCATTTGAATTGAATGTGAGAAAAATATTTCAAATATATGAAATAAATAAAACATATAAAGCCAAACTACCGGAACAATAAACAAAATGGGTAAGGTTATATGAGGTCTTCATCCATAGTCAGTGTGAGTGACCTACAGTAGAGGGTGGATGGCACATCTACAGTTTAAAGAAGCAGACAGAGCACCGACACTGAAGCTAAGCAATGTACAGCTGACAGACGGGGCAGCTGCCAAAAAGATCCATTTCAGTTTAAATGTACGCTATATTAGAATATTTCCGTTGCCCCACCTTGCTGTCAAACCGTACTAGTTTTCACAGAAGTATCCCCACTCTCTCTTTCGCCCGTTCAGTCTCTTTCTGCAAAATTGCTTTGTAAACTCAGGCTCCTAACTGTTTATTCCATTAAAGTCTGACCCAAACAGCTGATTTGTGGAAAAATACAAATACAAACATGTGCTCATGTGTAGAAATATATGTTGAGAAAATGAAGTGGCAAAAGGAATGAGCTGTCGTAGTGAAAATATTCTAAAAAGTAGCATAAACACTTAAACTGACATGGATTTTTTTTTAGGTGGCTAAAATACATTTTGCGGCTGCCCCTGTTTACAACAGTTTCCACATCTGCCTGCTTCTCCAAACCATCATCTACTGTAGGTAACGTTATGGATAAGTACCTCATACAACTCCACTTTGAAAAGCCGACCTATCCCTTTAATCTGCAGGTGAACTTGGCTTTGTTCTTGAGCAATTCGATGCGTTTATTCACAGACAAATCCCCTAAAATGGGCGAGGTCACCAAAAATGTTCATGTCCAAATATCTTACCATAAGTCGATATAGTAATTCTCGTGACAGGCTTAAATATTAAGTAAAACGTTTTCCTGAGCCTAACTCTGGTAAAGGCACTTTTACAGCAGGTTCCCTGGAATCAGGATGCAATTACAATAGAATAAAGAATAGTTATTTTTACATAACTAATTATGACTTGCATAATACACAACGATTACCAATAATAACGCACAAAAGAAGTGCTGTCAGATCTGTCTTTGAAGTTAGAATGACTTCTGTACATGTTTGATGTGTGCAAAAGGGGATTTCGTTCCAAATGTTTGTGCAAATGTGGTAAAGGGATTTGAATTTGGTACAAACATAAAACTGGCAGAAATGTCACAGCTTGAATGAATTCCAGGATTTTTGGTTCCTGTTCCCTCCAAGCTGTGGGTTGCCTGTAGCGTGCAGACCCTACAGAGAACCCAGGTGCAGTAAATGTATATGATTCCAGCTCCAGTGGAGAATGGAGGCACAGAGGCAGACATGACTACGGAGGAAGAGACATGGGAGCAGAAAGAGGAGCCGGGGGGAGGAGGAGGAGGAGGAGGAGGCGGAGGACAGGACGACCTGGGTTCAGGAGGGTGCGAGGAGGGCGCCGCGACGAACGACGAGGAGGAGATGATGGAGGAGGAAGAGGAGGAGCTGCACTTGCCAAAAGTGGCTCCGGCACCGCCAGATGCCCCCAAGAAAGAACACGTGAATGTGGTGTTCATCGGTCACGTTGGTGCGTCTCATTTGTATGTTTGTTAATTTATCGAATTATTGTAGAAACGTTTTATTCATTTTATAACATTTATACCTCTGTGTGCCTCTTAGATGCTGGTAAATCGACTATTGGAGGACAAATCATGTGAGTAATCCATTTTTAATGGGGCCTGCAGGGCTGCACAGTGAATACAAATATCTAGTATTTCTCTCTAATGAGGTAAAGTGTAGCTTTTAATTTAAGAAAGCTGTGTCTTTTAGTTTAAGCATCAGTTTCACTATTGCTCCCATAATGCAGCATATACGGTAAATATAACCTCACTCCCTTGTCAACTTTCTAGGTACTTAACTGGAATGGTGGAAAAGCGAACGCTGGAAAAATATGAAAGAGAAGCAAAAGAAAAGAACAGGGAGACATGGTGAGAAAGGCTTGTGTTGTTCTCTCTCTTTTTTAACGTTTCCTCCTGATGTTAGTAAGTATAAATATATCTGAATAAATTACAGTAAGCTGCTTAAATCTTTCAATGAAGGCGTCTCAAAAGCGCTAAATTTGACCTACCATATGTTGTTATTCAGCATGTTTTTTTTTTAATCACCATGGAGTTCAATGTGAATCATTCAAGCAAGAGTTGCAATGGTTTTGATTACAGCAGGCTTGTTTTGCGACAGTTATGTTTAGATGTTATTTGTGTTGGTAGCTGACGCGCAGAAGGCGGCCCCCAACGTTTTCTTAAATTCATCATATATAAGCTGTGTTACATAAGGGATAATATGAAGCGAGCTGGTTATTATTATTACGAATGGAACCCTGACAGGGTGATGCAGAACTCCAACACAAAGCAGATCCCTGAGGAGGTTTCATTCACAATAACCACCGCCTCTCCTTACGTTATCCCGCATATTACACGACTACGTACTAAAGAATTCAATCATTTCACACACAAATTAATAAATTTAACACGGTTGTCGCAGGTACCTGTCGTGGGCTCTGGACACAAACCAGGAGGAGAGAGACAAGGGGAAGACGGTCGAGGTCGGGAGGGCTTACTTTGAGACCGAGAAAAAACACTTCACTATCCTGGATGCCCCCGGACACAAGAGCTTCGTCCCCAACATGATCGGCGGAGCGTCACAAGCCGATCTGGCAGTCCTGGTGAGACGGACGAGCATCCGTAGAAATTTCTGCGGCATATCCATTTGCCACTGTCCTTAAATATTTTATAAACAAGTTCACACAATGTATTCAAAGAAGAAAGCCACTTTTTCTAAATGTCACCACCTTATTGGTTTTCATCAGGTGATTTCAGCCAGAAAGGGGGAGTTTGAGACCGGCTTTGAGAAGGGTGGACAGACGCGGGAACACGCTATGCTTGCCAAAACAGCAGGAGTCAAGCATCTAATTGTCCTGGTCAACAAGATGGATGACCCCACTGTCAACTGGAGCCTAGAGAGGTGAACAGGGGACTTGGTTAAAATCAATATGATGTTTTTCTTTGGGCTTTAATGCTGTGTCAGTGACATTTCCACTCTTTGTTTAGTATGTTATGTTCCTTTTATAGTTCCCATGAATCCCTGATTTTATTTCAGAGTTTACTAAATAATGCGATCTTTTCATTACTTTCCTTGATGCAGGTATGAAGAGTGTAAAGAGAAGCTGGTTCCGTTTCTAAAGAAGGTGGGCTTCAACCCCAAGAAGGACATCTACTTTATGCCTTGCTCTGGTCTCACAGGTGCCAACCTCAAGGACCCTGTAACCGAATGCACCTGGTACACGTAAGTCAGCTCTGTGGAGGGGTTTAGTATGGTGGTGGCACAGTTTAGAAGTATTGTCAGGTTGGCTGGTTCACAGGAGACATTTCAGATTCTGTAACAGTCTTCCTCTGTATTCGCCACTCACCGAACACAGCTACACACACCCAAAATACTTGAACAATGATGCTTTGTTATATGTCCACAAAGTGATCATAGAAAATGATCACGTCTTAGTTCTCACATTTCCTATTTTACCTCAGGACATGATGAGTACAGCGTGAAATTGCGAGTACAAAGTTAGGGCGCCTTTTTGCAAAAATGAAAGGTACATTCAGGATACCTGGTTCATCTGTCAGCAGTTTCCTTTAATGCTACATCAGTATCACTGTATTTTGTGGCACATTTTTACTAAAGTTTCCCAGAGAGCTCTGGTATGCAGCACAGTCGTGCCCTTCTTGGCAGCTGCCTTTATATGCACTATATTTTTTCCCTGAAATGTTCTACACTGTAGATTTCTTAAACATGTTGCCCATCAAACAACTGCATATTACTTTTTAAAGGTAATCTTAAAGGTCCCATATTGTAAAAACCTTTTTTGATTATAAAGCTGGTGCATGTGTTACTGTGAAAGTATCAAAGCGCTCAATCCACAGAGAAATGCACACAAACTGTATTCTGTAAACGAGCCGTCAGGACTTCTGTAAGGTTGTGACGTCACAACTATACTTTATGCCCTAGCGATTATCAACAAACAAATTAGCCACTGATAGGGCTGATGCACGGAGGCCTGTCTAATGCACTTGTCTACATAAAGAGCTTGAGACCGTAACTGTGTTCCTTTTTGTTTATTGTAAGCAGCAGGTACGTGATGCTCAGATCTTACAGCAAACTGGACCAAATGGGTGACGCTATTAGCATTGCTTGGCATTAATTAGCAGTCAACGGAAAACAAAGACTCTTTGTGATAAACAAAACTGATAATGAACATGTGCGCAAGTGATTGTAATATCCACCTGGCCCTGCCAACGCACTCACACACCTCCAAATCAAATTGGATTTCTATGGAAGACAGACTGTAAATTGTTTTTTTTTGGTTGTTTTTTTAAATATGTGACATTTTGTTTTGTTTGATGCATTGGTTTGTGAGGAGAATGCTGCTCCTTAATCAATAAGTCTGCGAAAATGTGCTAAAATAGAGATAGCTTGAGTCATAGGCTGTTACAAACCACATAGTAGGCCAGGGTAGGACACAGTAGCTGCACGTCTGAAGGCATTCCTGATAAAATGTGAACTTGTGGAATTTTAATGACTGGTGATTTTTGTTCTTTACCAGGGGTTTGCCATTTATTCCCCATCTGGATAGTTTGCCAAACTTCACCAGATCCAACGACGGACCGGTCAGACTACCTATTGTAGACAAGTACAAGGTGAGTAGCTCAAGGCCGTCTCTTTCCACAGAGAGAAAAACAGAAATCTGCGGCAGCTTGTGGTTACTGCGCTGTCCTCAGCAGATGAGTGGGCGCCAGATTTCTTTTGCTTTTTGTTCCAAAATCTTTTTATGTTTCCTCTCTCCAGTTTGTCATTCTCCTTCCTGTTGGGTGATTTTCCAAGAGCCCACCAACATGCTCTCACACACACACACACACACACGCACGCACGCTGCAGCCTCTGCAAAGTCATTGCTCTTAAAGATAATTCAGCCTCTTGGCACTCGCCTCAGTTTAGATGCTGGAAGCAGTTCAACATGTACTCTTAAGTGTTGGTGGAATCAAGTTATTTTTGGAGCCTCCTCAGTTGTCCCGACATTAATCATCTTTACCTTTCCCACAAATCATCCTTTCTCTTCATCCTCTTGTCTTTAAGTTGTTGCCTCAGCTTGCGTTCTCCTGATGTAAGGGGATTATGGTTCAGTTAGCTGGGTGCTGCATACTAATGGCCCAGCCAGGACTTCCATACAGCAAGCTTTCTACATTCACACAGTCATAGGTGAAACACTTATCCTTATTATTTTGTGAGGAAAACTGAAAATCCGGAGTGTCAACCACAATCATTCATTAACAGAGGTTAATTTATGTATTTTCCATGAGTTTGTATTTCCTATCATTCTACTAAAGCACTCAATGTATTTTACCGCCTGCATTGTCAGTGGAGTAGTTTGGAAAAAAGTGCTTTTCTGACACCACCCTCATACCTGTCAGGTAAATATGAAGATATTTTCCTAAGCATTGTGTCAGAACAAACAAATAAAAATGTTGAGTTTTTTTAACTAGGCTAAATTCACATACTCTTCTGATATTCTGGACACCCGAGCAAACATACCAAATATGCTGAGATGATTAAAGTGTTTTAACCAATCAAATAGTTGTTGCTAGGTAGATGGAGCTGAGATGACACCAGTACTGTATGTCTGACAATAGTGTGAGACCGCAAAAGTGAGCAGTTGCTTTTATACTGTAGGTCAACAGTATATCAGCATTATAATAACATCAGTAGGGCTGGGTATCGTTTGAAAAAATGACGATACCAGTACAGTCAATTTTTGCTGAAGAAGTGGGATTTTATTTAATCAATATACATGGTTTTCATTGGACAGTGATGATGGAGTACATTAGGTATGCACTTTAATTTTATACTCACCACACTCATAAAACAGGAGGCATACTCCTTTTCACTCTGTTTGGACACATTCCTGCATTAAGGGAGCTTCACAAAACATTATTGTCCTTGTTTCAGTGATTTTATATGCATCAAACGTTACTGATGGGGTGTGTGTGTGTGTGTGTGTGTGTGTGTGTGTGTGTGTGTGTGTGTGTGTGTGTGTGTGTGTGTGTGTGTGTGTGTGTGTGTGTGTGTGTGTGTGTGTGTGTGTGTGTGTGTGTGTGTGTGTGTGTGTGTGTGTGTGTGTGTGTGTGTGTGTGTGTGTGTGTGTGTGTGTGTGTGTGTGTGTGTGTGTGTGTGTGTGTGTGTGTGTGTGTGTGGCTCTTACAGGACATGGGCACGGTTATCCTCGGGAAGCTGGAGTCTGGATGCATCAGTAAAGCCCAGCAGCTGGTCATGATGCCAAACAGGGTGAGATCTCCTCTGCATGACTTTACTGCTTCTCACAAGGGACCAATAAACCGTCTAATACTAAAATGATATAGTTTCACTTCACACTAGTCACGTATCCTGTTTCAATACAGCAATATTTTATTTATTTCAAGTAAATACGTATTTGCAAATAGCATTGTGTGTGTGTTTTGCAGCACACAGTGGAGGTATTGAGCCTGCTGAGCGACGACGTGGAGACAGACGATGCGTGTCCTGGGGAGAATCTGAAGTTGAGGCTGAAAGGCATCGAGGAGGAGGAAATCCTCCCTGGTTTTATCCTCTGTAGCCCTGACAACCTCTGCCACTCCGGCCGCACCTTTGACGCACAGGTACATCTGCGTCTGTGTCCTCATGGTACATCTGGCTTTCAGAGTCATTACTTTTGGGGAGTATTTGAATCAAAGTCTGTAGGTTGAGGCTTGATTAGCATTCATTTATTTCATTTGATGCAAAAAGACTCTAACAGACTCTGCCCCACACACTCCTGTATTTAATCTACTGATAGCCCGGTCTCGTAATGGTTTGTGGTGTGTCCAAGCAGGGTCTTCGTAGGTGAGAAGGCTGTGCTGCAAGCCCATTTATTTTAAGGCCAGAACATTATGCAGAGCCACTGTTGAAATGTCTGTGGCAGCAGCTCTTAGCTGCTTGTTTGATGCAGAACATTATTGTGATTATCTAGTTTTTTGGTGTTTAAAGTAGACTGTGGCTGCCAAACGTAGGCCAGGTTTGGAGTCAGACACATATTTACAAATGATAGTAGAGTTTTGCCTTCTGGAGAAGGTGCTTCAAAGTCTTTTTAGTGAAAATATTGTGTAAAAATAAAAACTAAATTATGTACCTACTGACTGTGTTGGGCTACTTGTTTAGTGCTGAAGTTTATTTACAATGCAACTATTTGCATGCTTCTAAGACTCAGAGCTTCAGATTACATTTACTGCGTCAGGCTTGACTCGGGTTCCAACACAAAAAGCTGAATTCCTGTCGGGTTTGGGTCTGGCTCGGTTGCTTCTCTCTCAAACATGTATTATGAATATGCCAAATCAGCGGATTGTGATTTTAAACATGTCTTAACTTTGGACATCGCTCATTTTCCCCTTGTTATTTCAGATCGTCATCATTGAGCACAAATCAATCATTTGTCCTGGTTACAATGCAGTCGTTCACATCCACACCTGCATCGAAGAAGTGCAAATCTCAGTAAGTCACTGCTCTACTTCCCAAGCTGTTGCAGGAACATGTAACAGTATTAGAATGTGCTTTTGTTATCAATTTTATTTGCTCAGCCGGTAGTTTTTGATGGCCTCCTGTGGTTCAACTCTGTAACTCCTGACTGCAGGCCTTAATCTGTCTGGTGGACAAGAAGACAGGGGAGAAGAGCAAAACACGCCCACGTTTTGTAAAGCAGGACCAGGTGTGTATCGCCAGGCTCCGGGCAGCTGGAGTCATCTGCTTAGAGACCTTCAAAGACTTCCCTCAGATGGGACGATTCACACTGCGAGACGAAGGTAAGGACACTGGGTGTGTGCTTGAAAGGAGTTTGAGTAGAATTTTCTCCCCTCTGTGCACATTTGGCTTATATCTCTAATGATATGAACGGAAGTCTCGACTCACGATTTTGTCCCTCACTTCTCTGCCTCCAACAGGCAAAACTATCGCCATCGGCAAAGTGCTGAAGCTGGTGCCAGAAAAGGACTAAATGCAACAGTGGCAGCATGCATGGAGTTCTTCCACCCGTTACCAGAGGAGAAATGCTGCTAGAGCCGACCCAAACAGCTACTCTCTACACACAACTATGCTGAAGAGAACAACAATGACAACAAGGAGCGGAGAAGGAGAATAAAATTGCGTCAAATGAAGAAAACAAGACTGAATCAGTTTTAATGATGAACAATATAAAATGAGAGACCAAGTCCAGTGTGTCAGCTTTCTCATATTGAGAGCTTAGCTATGCCACTAATGTAGCTACATGCCCCCCCCCCCTTCTGTACTCCCATGGCAAACCCTGCAGTCGGCTGGCCACGCCATTTGTTTTTAGAATGGAGATGGATGCAGTGTTACTGAGTTTGGGGAAGAATGATTTCATATCTTGCAGAAGAACAGAATTAGCCTGTAATTATAATTTGCAAAGTACATCTCCATTTTGAAGCGTGGGTTTTAAGATTAACAATCCAGTGGACATTTTATTTGGTCTTAAGGATTGCTGTACCAAAATTTTTAGTTTGGTCTCTCTCCACAGGAGATGGTTTGATTGGATTGAGCTCACGTAATACTCTGATGAACCACGGATAAACACACAAACAGACACACACAGCTGTTACATAATCTAAACCGAAAATAAATGATGAAGCTGCAACAGAAAGGTGTTTTATTTTCTTTTTAATAAGTATTCCCATTTGGGACGGGCATATCCATATCCAGTCTATCATGTATCACAGGGTTCGTAAAACATCTTAAAAGTCTGCAAATAAAAATGCTACACTTAATTTTTAGATATGTTCAAGGTTAGGAATAAGCTTGAAATTGAATATGTGCCAAAGCCCACATGTAGTGAAAAAAGTCTGGAAACTTGGTGGATGTACCATGAAAGTGCTTCTAATTTGAATTTTACTCTTAAAAGCAGTACAAACTATCAGTACTAACGGCAGACTATAAAAAGGACACTGGTATTTCCTTTTAAATAATAATAGCATGTTATTTCATATATATCATCTTCCTATAATGCATTTTCATAATAATAGAATTGGATGTATTGCTACCTTTGTTCATTCCGTTTCAGTGCAGATACTAAGATTGTAATATACCCATTATCTTTAACTTGGAACATTCTTGTCAGGCGCCGTGTTCAGTGTTTTTGATTTTGTTACTAATAAAGTTTCTTTGTATTCGGTGACGTAGAGCGTATCGTTTGCGCATGCGCGGCTCGGTGTTCCCACGTGAAGTAGCGGACAGCATGGCCGAAGCAGCAGACGTTGCGTTGGACCGGGCACAGGTAATAATTGCTCCCTTTGCTGCTGTTATACATTTAAACTGTTCTTAACTTTCATGTCGGTTAATAGAAGTAAACGTGACAGTAATTACCTACATTGTTTCGCATCTACAGCAGCTATGAGCTAACTAGTATGAGCTAGCGTGCTAAGTGGTTTAGCAACGAAGCTAGTTAGTTACCGCTTTGTCGGTGGGTATACAGACACGTTCGTAACTGGAGTTCATGTTTCTGTCAGGTGAAAAAGGCCGTCCAGGCTCTGCAGGCTTTCCTCAAAACCAAGTCTACCGGTGACTCCCTGTTCCTGGACGACACTCAGCAGATCAGCCTGCTCTTCACCCTCTGGAAGATCCCCAAACAGCCACAGGCCATCCGCATGTGAGTCCACCACCACACGGGGATAGAAAGCAGCATGCATGCCTCACCTGCTTCTCTTCTGTAGCAGATATCTGCTCTCATCTGAACCTTTTATGATTATAACATCTCATTCCGCCCCTCAGTCCCCTGCCCCATGGCCAACGGACTGACACAGACGAGGTTTGCCTCTTCACCAGAGATGAGCCCAACATGAGCTCAGAGCAGACCCAGAGGTTTTATAAGAAGCTGCTGGAGGAGAGGGGCGTGAAAAACATCACCGAGGTACCAGTCAGAGTCCTTATGGAGCACTGGCAGCTGCTGATTTGAGCATTCATGCATGCAAAACCGCAGACAAACACATTCATCAGCGTGGATAAATGTAAATTGGAGTATAACATACATTTATTATAGCACAGTAGTTGTCTACTAGCCGCAGTGGCTGGTAATGCTGCCTTCACGTGCTATGTGTTGTGTTCAAGTGCTTTTGAAGATTTAGATTCAAGATTCAAGAAGCTTTATTTATCCCAAGGGAACATATTTTGCAACAGTTTCAATACAAAGGTGGGTAAGGATCAGAGTAACAATAAGCTAACATAATCAAATCAAAATAAAGTTAACATAAAATAAATCAAACAATGAACTAAGTGTGACAGAGTGCAACAGACATTGTGGTTAAGCGTAGGTATATACAATATACAACAATACGCAGCGTGCAGTTTAGCAGCAGATTGAAATAAAATAAGTACAAACTAAATAAGTGAGAAGGAGCGATAAGTGATAACAGTGTTAGAAATGTAGTAGCATTTCCTACAGAACTAAGTGACAGTATGGCACAGGGAAGTGTAGCAGCATTTCTTAGTGAAGTAAGTTACAGTAAAGTACAGTGTAGCAGCATTTTATTGAGATACGTTACAGTAAACCACAGTGAAATGTAGCAGCATTTCCTACAGAACTAGGTTACAGTAAAGCACAGTAAAGTGTAGCAGCAGTAAGTTACAGTACCACTAAATAAAGTGATGTGGTGGTGATATAAAGTGACAGTGTAAAGTGTAGCAGCACTAAGTTACAGTACCACTAAATAAAGTGATGTGGTGGTGATATAAAGTGACAGTGTAAAGTGTAGCAAAGAAATGAAACATGTCAGACCCACAGATCCTGGCCTGCTAGCTAGCATCTGCTCTGGGTAGGTAGACCAAACAATAACACTATTTTTAAAAAAGGTTTAAAAAGTGTAAACACATGATATTGGGATAGTCTGTCACAACATTGTGTAGGCTACAGAAACTATCCGCTCACCGCAGCAGAAAACCTTTAATGGCGTGCAGTGCTTACCATTCACGGCTCTTGCGTTGTGCTCCGCCATGTTGAAAAGGTCAAAGGTTATTTTATCTATGCAACTCGTGTATCTAAGTATTCTACAAGCTCCAAAGTGAAAATTTCCACATGAGTTGGGTATTCATGGGCAATTTACACGTCCGCTTTTGGTATTTACCATATTTTCCATAGGACGTGAAGGCTCCATTAGTCCTAAATCTTACACACCACTAATGTTTTACCAGTAAAGGTTTTGGTCTACATTAAGACCTCTTATTGATGGCTTCTTGATGTGTTCCTATACGGCGCAGATCATCCCATACAAAGTCCTGAGAACGGAGTATAAACCGTATGAAGCCAAGCGCCGTCTGCTGGGAAACTTTGACATGTTCATTTCTGACGACCGCATCCGCCGCCTGCTGCCATCGCACATCGGAAAGCATTTCTACCTGGGGAAAAAGTAAGACCTCTGTTGTACCTTCAAATGTTAATATCTTCAACACGATAAAACAGCAAATGTGACAGTCACGTGTCAGTTGTTCAGTGCTCTCCCCCGTGAGTCCTCCATGATCTAAAATAAAAAGGTATACCACTTATGGCTGTCAAAAACACACGTTAGATTCGATCAATTTTAAAAAAAACATGAACGCCAGAAAAAAATCACGCTCTGTTGTTTGTATGTGTGATCAGAGATCAAAGGAGAGGGGAGAAAGGCAGTAAAAACTCTCACAATGAGCAGAAATCAGCCCTAATAATGGCTATTCTTTGCCACACTCATTGACTAAAATCCCCTTAAATATTTTTAAATGTCTCTCACGGCAAATATAGATTAATTCATCACAAAGCATTTAGTAAATTAGATTTTTTTTAAATAGTTTGAAAGCCCAAAAAGTTCATATGTTACAAAAAAGTAATTTAATAATCATAAAATGGTGCCAAGATTAATGTTAATTTGCTGCCTACCATGCCTGCAAGTTATTCTACCAAAACTGCCAAACTGAGAATTTGCTCTGCTGTACGTGCTCCTCTTCTTAGCCCCTTTTCTGTGTTTTCCAGAGAGCCGCTGAGTGTGAACCTGCAGAGCAAACATCTGGCCAGAGACATCGAGAGAGTCATCCAGGGCACCATCTTGAAGGTTAACAACAAGGGCTGCTGCTGGTGAGAATCGCTCTATTTCTCTGTGTTTCTAATCAACTCTGAAACTTCTCTATCTCTCTCAGTGAAACAAACTTTTTTGAGCTTATTGCTCATTATAATTGCTTTAACAAGATGGCAAACAAAACTAGGGGTGCACCAATCTGACTTTTTTTTAGTCCCAGTGGGCTTTTCGCTACCGATCTGTGTATGTTTGAAGTTGTATGCTTCATTGTCTGGAAGTGACTGAGATCATTCTTTTATGTTTAAGACAACATCAGGGTTGACTTAAACATCGCTTTTCTAACTTCGTAAAACACATATACACTTACTGAATTGTTATTTATTAAAATTATTAATGGTGCACCAGGCTAAAATATCTTCAAAAGACAAAGAAATTACAATTCCTGTTTAACCCTTTTGCCGTACAGCAACCAGTTGGTGAAAACATGGACATAAATTTCATAATATATACAGAGTTTAACATAGAATATAACAGATTGTCCCTGATATGTGATTCAGCTGTTTAAGTCAGTATTGATCATTTAATGGTATTGGTCGCTGCATCCCCTAAAAAAAACATTTTAGTTTCCCAGAATGTTTTTGTAATTGTCAAGAGCACCTCTTAGCAACCCTGTCGATTCTGTGAAGTGTTTGATACGGGCGATTGCTGGTGCCACAGAGATTCAATGCAAATCCAGATGGACCTCCTCTTCCTGTGGAGCCCGTCTCTACAACTTTGATACACAATATGGAACGTTCACATGAACCGCAAGAATACCTGTATCTGTACCACTTGCATTGATGCTTAGTTTCACACGGTAACCTGATCATGATCGGCCTGTATTGTAGCATGGCACGTGTGGCCCACGCCGGCATGACCGCAGATGAGGTGACGGAAAACATCGAGGCTGCTTTCCAAACAGTGGTGGCCAATCTACACATGGTGAGTGTAGCTGCCCAGTGAATTTCATTAGGGTTGGTTTAGTCAGAGGTCATTAATGGACCAAGTTTCCTGCATAACTTCCACTTTTTTTTATATAAGCAACTGTATAAATTGTTTTGTTTTATTTAATTCTATTGTAAATAAAATACAAACCCCAATTCCAATGTCGTTGTGGTGTTAAAGCATAAATAAAATCAGAATACGATTTTCAAATCCTTTTCAACCTATATTCCGTTGAATACACAACAAAGACAAGATATGTAATGTTCAAACTGATAAACTTTTGTTTGCAAATATTCAAAGCTTCAACAATTAGTGTCTTCCGTTCCCAAACGCGTATTGAGCGTTAAAAAGAAAGGGGGTTTAGCACAGGCACAGTTTTTTGGGAACAGGTTGCAGGTATCAAATTATTGTGAATGAGTGAATATTTGCAAAAAAAAACATTGGCTATTAAATATCTTGTCTTTGTAGTTTTTTCAAATGAATATAGGTTGAAAAGGATTAGCAAATCATATTCTGTTTTTTATAATTACGTTTTACACATCATCCCTACTTCTTTGCAATTGGGGTTTGTATATGTACAGATGTTTTATGTCTGTGGGGGGGTTGCTTATATTTCATTGTGCATACCTGTGTGGTAAAATGACAAGTAAATGAGTCTTGTAATGTTCTTCACTATTTTGGTTTTGTTAGCATTGTCTTGTGCTGCGTCTCTCTTTTTGTAGATGGTGCTTTGCAACATATTGCATCTTTGTTGCTTTAGGGCTTGTGCAGCAAATTCAACTTTTGGCCACCCTGAAATCTGTACTGCCTTTTTCCTGATTATGTCTTATATTTGCATGATTATGGACAGAAAGGACCAGTGATAAAGCTTGCCCATATAAAGAGTCAAACGTCCGTTGCCCTACCCGTCTACACCTCCGACCTGAACCACCTCAACCTGCTGGAGGAGGCAGAGAAACAGGCTCAGACTGCCAAGAAAGAGGTTAGAGTAAGAAGTTGAAGCTCAAATGTGCATCTTGTGTCTGAGCTGGATTTATTAGAAAAGATGCGTAAAATAACCAGCTCATGTGTTTGTGGTTTCCAGAGAGGTGCAGCCAAAAAGGCAAAGAAGAACAAGACTGAGAACATACAGCAAACGGATACTACTGCAGAGGGAGAGGAGGAAGAAATCCCACAGCTGGTTCCCATAGCAACACCTAGCAAAAAGCCTAAACTGGAGGTCAGTACTGCTCAATTTAAATACTTGAGACTCCTGAGATAACTGTTTATTGTCGTGATGACCAATCCGCGTTGACTGACTTGATTTGAATTGACAAAAGAAGGGTTGAACCAGGGTCATATAACCCAGGTCTGACCCCGGTCATTGGTTTGAAAGGGGAAGTGGACTGCAGACCCTTATTTCCTTTCTGTCTTTCTCTGTAGAAACCATCCAACAAGAAGCAGCTGGAGAAGGCACCCAAGCCCGCTCAAGTGAAGAAGGGAAGAAAAGCACCGACCAAGAAGCCGAAGAAGGCCGGCAAGACCGACTTCAAAGTCAAAAGAAAAGTGCCTAAAGTGAAATGATTCTCAGTCGAGCATCTTTGCACATTACCCTCTCAACATGGACATTTTACACAACACACAGGACCAGATAGCTCAGTCTCAGTATATTGAGTCTGTTTTGACTGTTTTTGCTTGGTTGAAGCAGTTTATAAACTTTATCTGAAACTATCCATGTTGTGTTCTCTTAATGCTTTGTAACAATAGGCCTTTGTCACAGTAGATATAATAATCATAGCAGGAAAAGCACAGGTGGAACTAATATTGCTGTTTTTATTTAAATGAGCAATGTTTAGGGTATAGTGGCATCTAGCGGCGAGCTTGCAGATTGCAGCCAACTGAATACCCCTCCACACACCCCTCTGTTTCCAAGCGTGAGGGTGGATGTTAAAGTGTAGTCACCGAGCGTCGCTGGTTACGTCTTACGTCCGGGGGTGGCGGTAGTAAGAGTTGGGGGTGCAGAGAGAAACTGTGACACCATAACGTCATATTAAATGCGTGACATTAATGGTTTAATAGTTACTGACAATTTGACACTCATGAGTGTTAAACACCACAACAGGCAGCAAACTTAAACACCAACATACCGTATGTTAAAGCCACAACTACTGCAGGAGGGAGTGAGATGCCAGAGACCTGTGACCCATTACCAGGTTATAGTTTACAAGATCGCAGGACAATAACTTAAACCTGACCCTGCAGAGGTTCATATGAGACATCTGTCACTCTTTTTCACTCTAACTCCAGTCTGCAGTTTAACTTCACTGGTAAATGAGACTTAAACAGAGGCTTCCACCCTTTGACAAATAGCCATGCTTTACAGACTGCTTACGCTAAAAACAAGTAAACTTTTGCTTTGCAGTTAAACCAATTTAGAGTGCGGATCAATTGTTGACGTTCGCACAGTATGTGTGAACTTTTGATTACTTGATGACTACTTCCTAGCATCCACCATCATATTCATAACTGGTTTTATTAGTGTATACTCTCCTGAAACTTAGGATGAGCTCTATGATCTATATATTGTATCTTCTTCCACACTGACCGCCCTGTTTTAAAGTAGCCCAGAACAGACAAACCAAACAGTGGCTCTAGAGAGGGCCTTTTTCACGTTACATTACCTGAAAGCCAGCACAACCGTTCTTAGTTTCAGACGATTATACACAAACGAAAACATGGTTATGAGTTTTCCATTTCTGCCAATAGATCCTAAACACTGCTCCTTTTAAGAATGTCATAGAGCGATCATACAGTACAAAGTGACAGGGCTCTGAAACTAGTGAAGCTTAATGGAGTGCGGCCCTTTATTAACATTAAATACACCTGTTGATGCAATATCAATGAGTGTGAAAAATACCTATAAACGCTTATGATGGCTTAGTGATTATTCATGTATAGCTTAAAGTACAGTATATGATAGATCCTCCAAGAATGTATTTCTCAAAATGGGAGTCACCACATTATTACTTTAAAAATGACTCATGGATAAATGATAGAATTATGAAGTTTTCAGCTTTTGGGCTGAAGAATTAGTTTGCACTCTTTTAGATCCTCACCGTCAGGCTCTACGTATGGTTCTATACACTTCATAAATATGAACTGTTTATACACCTTTTGTGTACTTGAACATCTAAAGTGCTTTAGCCTTGAGACCTGTTTGCTCAGGGTGAATTTAACCATCAGCCCTGTGCGCGTTTAGCAGCCAGCCGTATCCGATGACATGTCTATTGTTAATGAGATCTCACTCTGGCTTGTACAGCTGCTGTCTTCTACTTGAGTGTAAAACTGCCATGTGGGCACAAATGCATTCCCCGTGAGTCTTTGCATCTTCACCATACTTACTGAAAATACAAGCTCTGACTCTACATGCCGATCTGAGACATTAATATATTACATTACTACATTTCTGCAGACACTATTTTTCTTTTGAGGGTATAATGCAACAAGATGGTCACGATATTGCTGTCAACAGGTGGGCTGGGTCTGTTTATTCATCCAAGCCCTCCCTTTGCTGTGGGGGCGTGGTGGGCCATTTGGAATTACAGTGTTCACGGGTTACTGGGCAGGAGAGTAAGAGATGCATCATGCAAACACCCTCTTGTTGATCATACGGGAGGATATAGCTCCTTCGTGTGACTGTTGGGAGAAGGCTGCATTGATTTCCACAGACCGGACAGGCTCGAGGCGAGCTCTGGATGTTCACTGTCTGTTGTTTCCATTATTCATGTGTTCTCATAGAGGAGAAACAAGGCAGTAATCATTCTGTGAAGCGGCCATGGAAGCAATTGGAGAAACTTCATTTCCAGATGACTCTGGGAATCAAAGCCTGTGCCCAGACCCTCACACAGACGCTGCAGCGGCCCCAGGCTTGGCCCACCTCCACAAACCCATCATCGTGATGGTGATGGGATCTCTGATGTCTGCTGCAGGCGGGCTCCTCTTCCTGCTCCAGTCATTGGGGGTGACTGAAGCGTCCCGCTCTGTAGCCTCAGCCTGCCTGTCCATAGGGCTGATGTTTGTTGTGATGGGGCTGGTGTGGATCCCCGTACTGAAAGAGAAGCAAAGGCGGAAGCGGTACTGCCAGGGGGGCTTGAATAGAAGTGACTTTATACTGTGAGAGTGGAAACTATTTTTGTCTGCGATGATGCAACTGTTTCCTTTGAAACATCCAATACAGTCACAATGCTGGTGTGGTTTTTGCTGATAACGTTCTGTCGTAAATTGTACTTTGACCGCTGCAGGTTGTTTCATGTTAGTCGATGAGGATTACACTTCACTGTCCTGCAGACACACATCTGGATTAACTTCTTGTTTGGAGGATCTCCACTGCCACCATGTCAACATCTGTACAGTTGGAGCCAGTCATGGAGAGAAGGTACGAAGGAGTCGGTCGCTGCAAGTGCTCGTTCTGGTTTGCGGTGGCCCATGACATAGTCGGTATCTTCATCATGATGGTGGGGGTGTTTGGAGGACTGGTTATCCACGATTTGTTCATCTATGCGGGGGCAATCATCATTTTCCTCAGCCTGATCTGGTGGGTGTTCTGGTACTCCGGGAACATCGACGTGCCACCCGAGGAGCTGGAGGACGACGTGGGCCTGATCAAGCTGAAGAACCGCGGACTCAGCAGGGCGGTGAGGCGTGCATCTGACCGCCTTACAAGCAGGATCAGGAACTCTTTCAGAAAGAATGAACGGTCCATCAGAGAAGACTCCACAGGCAACAACAGACCTTCAAACACTGCTACAGAGGTGTCGCTCTCCACTATCTACGGCAACACCATCGCCTCGTCATCTAAAGAACTTGTGAGAGAGACCATGTCAGTATGAACATCACAGAGTGTAAATGACAGACACTGAACCTGGATCTTTGTTTTGTTTCCTTTGCTCGTCAGTTTATCCTGCTGAAAGGCATTTTGTGTTTGCACTGCTAACGCACCAGTAATGATTAGACAGCACTGAAGTCTTGTCTAGATAACATCCACATGTTCTTATCAGGCTGATAAGATGTCAACTTTGCACACTATAACAGTGTGCAAATGGCTCTGATTTAGACCACAGCATTCTCATCAGTCACTTATTCGTTGTCATGTTTGCTTGAGTTGCAGAGTTTGCAGAGGAGTAAAGTAAATATTGTTTAGAAAAATAAAAGCTATAATATATAAGTATATGATGAGGCTGACTCTTGTGTGACAGGAATATTTAAAGCTCCTTTATTGTAAAAGGACACCAGTGGATATGAACCAATTGCAGCCAGAAAGATGTTCATTTATTTAATGTATAATGGTAAATTGAAACTTCATAATCTCACCTGTCTAACAGATAAAGTACAGTACATGTTCAAACATTCAACCACTCAATGTCACCTGTCTCCAACTGCACTGAAAGGAACATCCCATAGTTATTGTGTATATTCAGTGCATTTGAATAGTTGGACAATGATTAGCTTTCACAATATTTGTGATGTCACTGATTGGGCCTGACTTGGCGCGTTGTGTTTGGGCCGCGCTGTAATTTCTCAAAATTCCTTCGGGCTGGAATCAAATTGGGATTGTGCAAATTTCCTAGATATCTATTCATTTTTCTCTTACTGTCCGTCTGAATATACACTGGAGATCAAAGTTAGAGAACAAAGTATTTAAACTTGATTTATTCTGAAATACTGTTTTTTGTTCATAATTTGATAGAATATCCGCGGTGGCTGTACCCCTGCTGTACTAGCATGTTCTTTTAAATAACCAAGGCACTTCAACAAAAACCTTTATTATGTGAAAAAAAGAGTAAAATTAGAGAACAGTAACCATTGTGTCAGAAGAGAAGATGTAAACAATGTTTTCTTCGGGCTATTTTCTCACACTGCTATGCTTTGATCTGGGTCCATTCTGACTCAGTTCAGTAACTGTAATGGGTTTATTAGACGTTACTTTGACGCCAAGGATTTTCCAGAGATTCTCTTTGGGGTTTAGAGCTTGACTCTGGGCCGGACATTTCATTGTTTTCAATATTCTTAGCTTTAAGGAACTGCCTAACCCATTTGCAGTTTGATAGGGGGCATTGTCTTGAATGAAAATTGCAGCTGATTTGGAGACAACTGCAGTGAAGCATTCACATAAACCTTTGCATTCACCCTGCCATGTAGCTGTACAAGAGCCCAACTCCTGCTGCAGAAAACAGGGGTAAAGCCTCAGCGGATAGTCTATCAAATTATGAACATGGGGAGTGACTGTAGCGGCACTTTCTACCTTACAAACATACAGAAGTGCTGACAGCTCATTTAAAGTCATTCATTCATTCATTCATCTTCAACCACTTGTCCCTATCGGGGTCGCGTTGGGCTGGAGCTGATCCCAGCTGATATCGGGCGTGAGGCGGGGTACACCCTGGACAGGACGCCAGTCTATTACAGGGCACAAAGAGACAAACAGAGACAGACAACCATTCACACCTACAGGCAAATTATATGTCATCATGGAATGAGTGTTTTGATACTTTCACAGTTTTAATATAGCAACATTAAAAAAACACATGCTAAACTCACTTTTTACAGAATGCGACCAGGACTAGCTGCCAGGAGCAAACTTCTGCTGGAGAAACACTACATCCCTTTATGTACTAAATATACTGAACTTTCTCAAACGTATCTTGCTCTCTACTCATGCATTGGTGTTTTTTTACAAGCATGAGCAGCAGCCTAGTGTAAGTTTGTTCTCTATCAAACAGTGTGAAATAAAGAGTTACGTCATTCTTTCTCGTGGTATAGCCAATGCTTTAAACTTGTGTGTTTGTATAAGTCACACTCCACAGATTCATCTGGCTCCAAAGGCCTCACCAGCAACAGTTCACATCCCACACATATACAGTACAGTATGTGCTTTAAAGGAATACATCCCTGGACGTAAGAACAAAGACAGAGCCAGCTAAAGACTAAAATGACCCAATCGTTATTGAGAGCCTTTTTTTAAGATTGTTTTTTGGCAGTTTTCCAAGCCTTTATTATATAGGACAGATATGAAATGAGGTGAGAGAGAGAGAGAGGGAGACATGCAGCAAAGAGCCGCAGGTCAGAGTCACACCTGCCACCATCTGAGCGAGGGCGGTGGAAGCCGTGGGGTAAAAAGTAGAGAAGACCCTGACTCACACACGCACACGCGCACACGCGCACACGCACAGACACACACACATACACACACACACACACACACACACTTTAAGACCCTGGATCGATTTGGAGGAAGCTTCACAACAGTGCAAGATGCAGTCATGAAACTTGGCATCTACTGTCGACCTTTTAACTGCCCCTAAAGATCCCCTGTGCATGTGTGTGTGTGTGTGTGTGTGTGCACACCCCTCTCAAAAGTCTGTGGCCCAGGACAAAGAAAATGTTTCAAAGGAGCATCTTGCTCCACTCTTGGGGATGAAACCTACTTATTCAGTGTTAACATACATTTTATTGATAAATTCACAGGAATAATTACAATTGGAGCACCTGCAAAATACTTTCATTTGTGAAGCTCAGTCTCAGCATGTGTACTCAAACACTGTATTAGGCTGCTTTTTGTGGCAGTATTGTTGGATTTGGTGTGATAATACTTTTAAAATGATGCCCCTGTGAGTATTGCTTCAACAGGTTTCCAATTAAGTAATTGTCAAATCAAATGGGGATTATGTTCATTCAGTGTTTTATTCTGTTATTAAATTAAATTCAATTCAATTTTATTTAAAGTGCCAACAAATGATAACAAAAGTTATCTCAGGACACTTTACAACCTAGGTAAAGACCACACTCTATGACTTATTTATGATAAAAATAGACCCGACAATTGCCCACATTAAGAATATTGTCCGAGTTTGTTTTTGCACTGTATGTTGTATGTAAAGATTTCTGAATCTTAAAAATGTAAATGAAAATATAAAAAACAAGTAGGATAAATAAAATAAGAATATATTTGATAAATATAAGAAAATAAAAAACACCTCTGTCTTTCTATCCGCCTCACAGGCATGCACGTGCGTGCGTCAGTAGGCGCCATGGCAACAGAATGATGGCCCGGCCTATATAAGAGCTGCGGACCAGTCCATCTCTCCCTTTGCACTTGGACTCGGACACTACGTGACCTTCAGCCCAAACTGTGGAAAACGAACTCTTGAGTTTGAAACCGCTGCAGAGAATTTTCAGAAAAACAAAACAAATCTTGAGAAACAAAACGAGCCTACTCAACTATTGTGGAAAACGGAAGAGCTTCAAAATGGCCCTCCATCTTCCACAGGTCAGAGAGGAACACCTGCTGGGAGCCGTCCACCCAGGTAAGACAACTTTTACATTTATTATTTAACATTTTATGTCTGATTTATCGATTTATCCACTGAACAATACTAATACTAATCCTACTTTTACCAGTAAGTTAGTTATATAACGTTAACATCGGCCTCAAAGGTGAACTTTTGACAAATTTGGTGAACTCAGACTTTTTCTCGACGATTTCTTCACGTTTATGATTATTTGATGTAAATAATATATGAAATATTCTGTGACATGTGTGAAACGTATTAATGAATAGTTAAGTGATATGAAAACGCAATTATTTTGGTTTAAGGGCATTAAATTTGACTAATTTGGCATGAAGTTATTAAAACAAAGATGGCGACCGGCCTGACTTTCATAAAAAGCCAGAAACGCGCATCGTTGTTCACCATGGAGACGATGGAACTCTTAGGAGCAGGCCGTCATGACGCACAGGCGCGCGCAGGTGAACCAGGGCACGTTCCGGCGTGGATGGGAGCTTACTAATGCAGAAACATCCTTTTAGTTTCAGATCATCACAGTAAATGAACTTGTTTTATATTCAGGACTATTCTCTGTCCTCTTTGTCTGTGTTTATTATTATTAGTAGTAGTAATAGTATATATATATATTTTGTATATTATCATTATGCTGTTATCTGCGAATTTGATGAATAGTGTTCAACCACATAGAGTAATGTACTTGTATTTTCAAGTCAATTTAAAAAAAAATGTTTTTTACAACATAGCAAAAGCTAGATTAAGTTGATCAAGTGATCAAGAAGAGAAGCTGATGGTTCTCTTTAGGTCTCACTTTGATGCAGTGTAAATTGATTCCCATGTGTTTAACATAATTGAAAGCTGCACAATGTTTGATATAACTTATAAAACGGTAGCCTCTGTTGTGTTGGTGGCTTTATCACAGTGTCGTGCAGGTATTAGAGCCAGGCTAATCTATATTAGACATATCAGTATTTGTATGTATCAGTGTTTTTTTTTTAACTGAACATGTAATTCAGAAAGTTTTGCTTGGGATGATTTCAAAAGGGTTTCATTTAGCTATTTAAACAAAAGTATTTTAATGGTCAGCCACTGTCTTATTGATACTGAACCTGATGTTTATTAAGCAATTTCTATTTTTATATATTCTTTATATTCTAATACATTGTATATATAATGTATAATATCGTTAAATATTCTATAATGTAGTTCCTTGTTCAGGAAAGCATCTTTCTGAGTACCTTTGCAGTCACATCGCTGTAAAAGTGATGCACTAGTCACATAGGATATTTCATTCCAGCTCAAATACTCACTATGTTTACTGCCTTATGGGTAATTGGTGAATATTTCCCCTCTAATGTCGGTATCTGCATCAAGAACACAATATCTGTCTGGCTCTGATAGGTATGCTGTTAACTTTGATTGTTGCTAATTTAGTCCAACGGCTTCATGTTATGAGAAATCCTGATGATTTGTAGTCATATTTTCAGGCTTTTTATCTTTTTTCCCCTCAGGTGGTGGAAACTTCTTCATCAGACGTCCTCCAGGAGAGGGCCTCCCTGAAGGAGCAGGTGAGTATGGGATTTATGTTGTAGGTGACCTCATTCCCCCTCTCTTCTCAGTTGAAGAAAATGAAGAAGTCTTTCCCCTGGACACCGATGAGGAGGAGGATGAAGACACTGAGGATGATGACGACTTTTCTGACGGCGTCAGCGAAGATTCCGGGTATGAGTCCCTGTCTGAAGATGAAGATGAAGAGGACGTTGACGAGGATGTTGAAATGGACGTTGAAGAGGACGATGATAACAACATCCGACCTCGCTCCCCTCTCGTCCAGCAGTTACTACCTCCAAGCTTTTGGCAGGGCATGTATCAAGAGTTCCCTCCTGTTCCCGCCGGCGCTCCCTCCTGGTCCTGTCCTTTTGGCATGCAGCGTCCTCAAGACGGTCTGCCCTCAGCCTCTCAAAGGCCAGAAGAGTCTGCTCCATCAACTTCAGGCCTTGGCTCCTCCAGAAAGAGAACCAGGGAAGAGAGCGATACAGGGGAGGTGAGTACGAAGAGGCAGAAGTGGAACTTTGAGGACAGCAATGAGGAGTCAACGCCCTCAACCTCAGGCCTCAGCTTCTCCACAGACAGGACCAGAGAAGAGAGCTACAGGGACTCAGCACCCTCAACCTCAGGCCTCAGCTTCTCCACAGGCAGGACCAGAGAAGAGAGCTACAGGGACTCAGCACCCTCAACCTCAGGCCTGGGCTTCTCCACAAACAGGACCAGAGAAGAGAGCTACTGGGACTCAGCACCCTCAACCTCAGGCCTAGGCTACAGAAGATACTTCCACTACCCAGTGGTTGATGACAGTGACTCTGATTAAGGCTCAGAGACCAGTTTGCTGCAGGATTGCAAACCTTTGCATCTGGCAGGGCAGATAAATCCTCATGTAGCCTTTGCGTCTGGCGAGGCTAACAAAGCCCTCGGTAGCGTATTGCAACAGAGCCTGTTTGTATAGATTTGGTAGGTAGCCTTCCCATACGTCTGGCGGGATTGGCAATGCCTTTGGTAGCGTGTTGCACCCGGTCATTTTCTCTTTTAAATATTAGCACCCTTTAATGGTAGGTAATGAATGCATTTATGTTGTACTTTCATTTACTCAGTCACACACACTAATGGCAGCAAGCTACCCTGCAAGGCACTGGCCTGACCATTGGGAGCAATGTGGGGTTCAGTGTCTTGCCCAAGGGCACTCTTTGATTTCTTTTTTAAGGTGTATACGCAGAAACCATGGGTAAGTTATCAACTCATTAACAAAAAGGTAAGTCAATACTTAATTGAAGCATTAACTCCTAAAAGTCTTCAGCTCACAGTAATTCAAAGATTCTTGATTTGACACGTTGTGTTGTGCACTGTCATGTGTTTGTTTTCAGTAGGATGTAGTTGGCTGTAACAGACCAGGGTAATTAACAAAAGTTCTTTTTTGTTTCATTCTCTTTGTCTTAACATTCAGGATTTCCTTGATGACAGAGAAGCTGTGTTCACTCTAAACCAGACGAGAAGGACGGATGACTACAGGACCAGCAGGAGAGCGGGGTCATCTTTCTTCAGTCGGCTAATTAAGTAATCCCCTCACTCAGACTACAAAAGTACCAGTAGTGACATAAAGTAGTGTCATGTTACATTTACACATGGATTATATTTATTCCAGGCTCTGTCTTCTTCTCCACCTCTGACCCCCACCTCCACCATCTTCGCCCACCAGCCAAGAGGACGAGGAGTGCCCCAGTACGACCAGCACAGAGACGTTGTTACCAACTGCTTCTTCTGTGCAGGTGTGTTTGGGATGCTCCTCACACATAGGAACCTTTTTAAATATTTATTTATTCCATATTATTATATCTCAAATAAAAAATAAATATTGTGAAATTTATGATTCAGTGTGTTCTGCCTTTTGTTAGTGTTACAAGTGTAACTTTTGACTGTGTCTTGTTGTTGTTGTTGTTGTTCTGTATAACTTGGGAAGTACAATAAGTATTATAAACAAAGTTCCTAATGAATAGACTTACCATTTCTTTTAAAGGGTAATTATTTCACTGTTCTTCATGAAATGTGAAATCATTTGATAAATTGTTAAAACTCAACCAAATATGAAATGTTATTTCATGATTCTATGATATTTCATTACGGTTCGGTTCAACATTCAGAAAAGTCCTGATGCATGTCTGCATCCTCATCAATTATGTGTTTAATTGGGTTCCAAATGCAACATACACACTATATGAAGGTAAGAGCTGAAGACAAAGGAAGAGATGTTTACAAATTAAATAATCACCTTATTAATTATTAATGAGGCAGATTCATTTTTCCTGGTTAAAAAGGGCACCAGGCCATTATCTGCAGGATTTTTTTTAACTTTTAGTGAGAGTTTAAAACGTGTTAAAGTAGAAGAATACTTTTATCAACTTCTCTAATCAATTAATTGTAAATCTCAAACTGAAAACGCTTGTTCTGATAAAACAGGGACCTCAAGACTCTTTGCAAACAGACTAAAAGATCACAGAAAACAACTTGGGCTTTTGGTGATTTAGTACAAAAATATAAATATATACATATATATATCTCATCTCATCTTCATCCGCTTATCCGTGGTCGGGTCGGGGGGGCAGCAGCTTTAGCAGGGGACCCCAAACTTCCCTTTCCCAGGCCACATTAACCAGCTCTAACTGGGGGATCCCGAGGCGTTCCCAGGCCAGTGTGGAGATATAATCTCTCCACCTGGTCCTGGGTCTTCCCCGAGGCCTGGAACACCTCCCTAGGGAGGCGACCAGGGGGCATCCTTACTAGATGCCTGAACCACCTCAACTGGCTCCTTTCAACGCTAAGGAGCAGCAGCTCTACTCCGAGTTCCTCATGGATGGCTGAACTTCTCACCCTATCTCTAGGGGAGACTCCAGCCACCCTCCTGAGAAAACCCATTTCGGCCGCTTGTACCCGCGACCTTGTTCTTTCGGTCATCACCCAGCTTTCATGACCATAGGTGAGGGTAGGAACGAAGATTGACAGGTAGATCGAGAGCTTTGCCTTCCAGCTCAGCTCTCTTTTCGTCACAATGGTGCGGTAGAGCTTCTGCAACACCGCCTCCGCTGCTCCGATTCTCCGGCCAAACTCACACTCCATCGTCCCCTCACTCGTGAACATGATCCCGAGGTACTTGAACTCCTTCACTTGGGGTAAGGACTCATTCCCTACCTGGAGTAAGCAATCCACTGGTTTCCTGCTAAGAGCCATGGCCTCAGATTTAGAGATGCTGATCCTCATCCCAGCCGTTTCACACTCGGCTGCGAACCGATCCAGTGAGTGCTGAAGGTCACTGACCGACGATGCCATCCGGACCACATCATCTGCGAAAAGCAGAGACGAGATCCTCAGCCCACCGAACTGCAACCCCTCCCCATCACGACTACGCCTTGATATCCTGTCCATGACAATCACAAACAGGATTGGTGACAAAGCGCACCCCTGGCCAACCCCCACCGGAAAGGAATCTGACTTACTCCCGAGGATCTGGACACAGCTCTCGCTTTGGGTGTATAGAGATTGGATGGCCCACAGAAGTGACCCCTTCACCCCATACTCACGCAGCACCTCCCACAGTATCTCCCGAGGAACCCGGTCATATGCCTTCTCCAGATCCACAAAACACATGTAGACTGGATGAGCATACTCCCAGGCCCCCTCCAGGATCCTTGCCTAGAATGAAGAGCTGGTCCGTTGTTCCACGTCCAGGACGGAATCCACATTGTTCCTCTTCAATCTGAGGTTCAACTATAGGACGAACCCTCCTTTCCAGCACCTTAGAGTAGACTTTACCAGGGAGGCTGAGTAGTGTGATACCCCTGTAATTGGCACACACCCTCTGGTCCCCCTTTTTAAAAAGGGGAACCACCACCCCGGTCTGCCACTCCCTTGGCACTGTCTCAGACTTCCACTCAATTTTGAAGAGGCGTGTTAACCAAGACAGCCCCTCCCAACCCAAAGCTTTCAGCATTTCTGGACGAATCTCATCAACCCCTGGGGCTTTGCCACTGTGGAGATGTTTGACTACCTCAGTGACTTCCGCCAGGGATATTGACAATAATTCTCCATCAGCCTCCAGCTCTGCCTCTACAAAAGAGGGCGTGTTAGTCGGATTAAGGAGTTCCTCAAAGTGCTCCTTTCACCGCCTGATTACCTCATCGGCCGAGGTCACCAGCGTCCCGTCTTTACTGTAAACAGCTTGGACAGTTCCCCGTTTCCCCCTCCTGAGATGTCGAATGGTTTTCCAGAAGCACCTTGGTGCCGCCCGAAAGTCCTTCTCCATGGCTTCTCCGAACTCCTCCCACACACGCTGCTTTGCCTCTGACACAGCAGATGCTGCAGCCCTTCTGGCCTGTCGGTACCTTGCAACTGCCTCTGGGGTCTTCTGGGATAGCATATCCCGGAAGGCCTCCTTCTTCAGTCGGACAGCTTCCCTGACCACCAGTGTCCACCACGGTGTTCGAGGGTTACCGCCCCTTGAGGCACCTAAGACCTTGAGGCCACAGCTCACCGCTGCAGCTTCAGCAATGGAAGCTTTGAACATTGCCCACTCCGGTTCAATGCCCCCCACCTCCACAGGGATGCCAGAAAAGCTCCGCCGGAGGTGTGAGTTGAAGATCTCTCGTACGGGGGCCTCCTCCAGACGTTCCCAGTTCACCCGCACTACTAATTTGGGTTTACCTGGTCTGTCCAGAATCTTCCCCCATCCTCTGATCCAACTCATCACCAGATGGTGATCAGTTGACAGCTCTGCCCCTCTCTTCACTCGAGTGTCCAAAACATACGGCCTCAGATCAGATGACACAATCACAAAATCGATCATCGACCTTTGGCCTAGGGTGCTCTGGTACCACGTACACTTATGAGCATCCTTATGTTCGAACATGGTGTTAGTTATAGATAATCCGTGACTAGCACAGAAGTCTAATAACTGACGACCACTCGGATTTAGATCAGGGAGGCCGTTCCTCCCAATCACGCCTCTCCAGGTGTCTCCATCATTGCCCACGTGGGCGTTGAAGTCTCCCAACAGAACTATGGAGTCCCCTTCCGGAGCCCCATGCAGGACTCCATTCAGGGTCTCCAAGAAGGCTGAATACTCTGAACTGCTGTTTGGTGCATATGCACAAACAACAGTCAGAGTTTTCCCTCCTACCACCCGCAGGCGTAAGGAGGCGACCCTCTCATCCACCGGGGTGAACTCCAACACCGCGGTGCTCAGCCGGGGGTTTGTGAGTATCCCCACACCCGCCTCACACCCTGGGCAACTCCAGAGAAGAATAGTGTCCAACCCCTATCCAGGAGTACGGTTCCAGAACCGAGACTGTGTGTGGAGGTAAGCCCCACCAGATCTAACTGGTAGCGCTCCACCTCCCGCAAAAGCTCCGGCTCCTTCCCCGACAGAGAGGTGACATTCCACGTCCCAAGAGCCAGCTTCTGCTGCCCGTGTCTGGTTCGTCGAGGCCTCTCACCTTCACTGCCACCCGTGCAGCAGCGCACCCGACCCAAGTGGTTCCTCCTGCGAGTGGTGGGCCCACAAGATGGAGAGGAGGGAGGTGCCACGTCACTTTTTCGGGCTGTGCCCCGCCGGGCTCCGTGGCAAACCCGGCCACCAGACGCTCGCCGGCAAGCCCTCCGTCTGGGCCTGGCTCCAGACGGGGGCCCCGGGCTTCCTCCGGGCAGGGTCTCTCTTCCTCTTCGTTGTTTGTCCATTGAGTCTTTGTGAACCATTCTTAGTCCGGCCCCTCGCCTGAGACCACTTTACCATGGGAGACCCTACCAGGAGCACTAGGCTCCAGACAACACAGCCCTCAGGTTCACAGGGACACACAAACCTCTCCACCACGATAATGTGATGGTTCCCGGAGAGGTATATATATATATATATATATATATATATATATATATATATATATATACCGATACCGATAACTGGGGGGATCTATAAGCGTTCTCTAATTTTGCTCACTGTTTTTTTCACAAAATAAAAGTTTTTGTTGAAGTGCCTTGGATTTTGAAAAAAGAAAACACTAGTAAAACAGGGGTAAAGCCACAGCGGATAGTCTATCAAATTATGAACAAAAAAATAACACTATTTCAGATTAATCAAGTATGTATAACTTGTTCTCTAATGTTGATCTCCAGTTCACCTGTATTCACCTTAGACTGTATGGTATTCACCCTCTGTTTCAGCGCCTGTCTCTGAAGTGTCCCTCCTGATTGGGCCGTGTTTCTGGGTCTTCCACAGTTGCTCCCTCTGCATCTCTACGCCATCACTGCAGCCGGAGAATGACTGTAGCGGCACTTTCTACCTTACAACCATACAAGAGTGCTGACGGCTCATTTAAAGTCACAGTTTCTGAATACGGCTGTGTGCATTTCTCTGTGGATTGAGTGTTTTGATACTTTCACAGTTTTAATATAGCAACATTAAAAAAACACATGCTAAACTCACTTTTTACAGAATGAGACCAGGACTAGTTGCCAGGAGCAAACTTGTGCTGGAGAAATACTACATCCCTTTATGTACTAAATATACTGAACTTTCTCAAACGTATCTTGCTCTCTACTCATGCATTGGTGTTTTTTTACAAGCATGAGCAGCAGCCTAGTGTAAGTTTGTTCTTTATTAAACAGTGTGAAATAAAGAGTTACGTCATTCTTTCTCGTGGTATAGCCGATGCTTTAAACTTGTGTGTTTGTATAAGTCACATTCCACAGATTAATCTGGCTCCAAAGGCCTCACCAGCAACAGTTCACATCCCACACATATACAGTACAGTATGTGCTTTAAAGGAATACATCCCTGGACGTAAGAACAAAGACAGCTAGCTAAAGACTAAAACGACCCAATCATTATTGAGAGCCTTTTTCTAAGATAGTTTTTTGGCAGTTTTCCAAGCCTTTATTATAAAGGACAGATATGAAATGAGGTGAGAGAGAGAGGGGGAGACATGCAGCAAACAGCCGCAGGTCACAGTCAAACCTGCCACCGTCTGAGCGAGGGCGGTGGAAGCCGTGGGGTAAAAGAGTAGAGTAGTGGACAAGACCCTGACATACACACACACACACACACACACACACAAACACACACACACACACACACACACACACACACACACACACACACACACACACACACACACACACTTTAAGATCCAGGATCAATTTGGGGAAAGCATCACAACAGTGCAAGATGCAGTCATGAAACTTGGCATCTACTGTCGACCTTTTAACTGCCCCTAAAGATCCCCTTTGTGTGTGTGTGTGTGTGTGTGTGCGTGCACCCCTCTCAAAAGTCTGTGGCCCAGGACAAAGAAAATGTTTCAAAGGAGCATCTTGCTCCACTCTTGGGCATGAAACCTACTTATTCAGTGTTATCATACATTTTATTGATAAATTCACAGGAATAATTACAATTGGAGCACCTGCAAAATACTTTCATTTGTGAAGCTCAGTCTCAGCATGTGTACTCAAACACTGTATTAGGCTGCTTTTTGTGGCAGTATTGTTGGATTTGGTGTGATAATACTTTTAAAATGATGCCACTGTGAGTAATGCTTAAACAGGTTTCCAATTAAGTAATTGTCAAATCTAATGGGGATTATGTTCATTCAGTGTTTTATTCTGTTATTAAATTCAATTTTATTTATAGTGCCAACAAATGATAACAAAAGTTATCTCAGTACACTTTACAAACTAGGTAAAGACCACACTCTATGACTCATTTATGATAAAAATAGACCCAACAATTGCCCACATTAAGAATATTGTCCGAGTTTGTTTTTGCACTGTATGTTGTGCGCGCACGCACACACACACACGCGCGCGGCGGGCGCACACACCCATTGTCCGTCTAGGCGTCTGTCTATCGCTCTGCCTACCTGTCTGTCTCTGTCTGTCTAAACACCTGTCTGTATAGATGCCTGCCTGTCTCTCAGTCTGAGGGTCTGTCTGTCTGTCTAAACACCTGTCTGTCTGAATGCCTGTCTATCTGTCTTATTGCCTGTCTGGCATTTGCTCTGTTGCCTATATGTTCTGGAGGGAAGAGGGGGTGTAGAAGCAGGAAAAGTTTGGGGCTGTCTGTCTGTTTGTCTGTCTGTTTGTCTATATGTCTGTTTTGTTTGTCATGTATATCTGTTTGTGTCACTACAATATATTGTATTGTTATAATATGTTATTTTGGGTTGGGTGGTGCTGGGTGAGGGGTTGGAAATTTATAAGCGTTGCTTCCTTCCATCCCCTTTTCAGACTGTATGTGTAATTGTGTATTTTTTTTTCTTTTTTTCTTCTTCTTTCTTTCTTTATCTTTTTAAGTTTCAATGTGTTTTTTTTTCTTCTTTGGATTACAGGTCTGAAATAAATGAATAAATAAAAAAAATGTATGTAAAGATTTCTGAATCTTAAAAATGTAAATGAAAATATAAAAAACAAGTAGGATAAATAAAATAAGAATATATTTGATAAATGTAAGAAAAGAAAACACCTCTGTCTTTCTATCCGCCTCAATGACCTGCACGCGGGTGCGTCAGTAGGCGCCATGGCAACAGAATGATGGCCCGGCCTATATAAGAGCTGCGGACCAGTCCGATCTCTCCCTTTGCACTTGGACTCGGACACTACGTGACCTTCAGCCCAAACTGTGGAAAACGAACTCTTGAGTTTGAAACCGCTGCAGAGAATTTTCAGAAAAACAAAACAAATCTTGAGAAACAAAACGAGCCTACTCAACTATTGTGGAAAACGGAAGAGCTTCAAAATGGCCCTCCATCTTCCACAGGTCAGAGAGGAACACCTGCTGGGAGCCGTCCACCCAGGTAAGACAACTTTTACATTTATTATAACATTTTATGTCTGATTAATCGATTTATCCACTGAACAATACTAATGCTAATCCTACTTTTACCAGTAAGTTAGTTATATAACGTTAACATCGGCATTAAAGGTGAACTTTTGACAAATTTGGTGAACACAGACTTTTACTCGACGATTTCTTCACGTTTATGATTATTTGATGGAAATAATATATGAAATATTCCGTGACATGTGTGAAACGTATTAATGAATAGTTAAGTGAAATGAAAACGCAATTATTTTGGTTTAAGGGCATTAAATTTGACTAATTTGGCATGAAGTTATTAAAACAAAGATGGCGACCGGCCTGACTTTCATAAAAAGCCAGAAACGCGCATCGTTGTTCACCATGGAGACGATGGAACTCTTAGGAGCAGGCCGTCATGACGCACAGGCGCGCGCAGGGGAACCAGGGCACGTTCCGGCGTGGATGGGAGCTTACTAATGCAGAAACATCCTTTTAGTTTCAGATCATCACAGTAAATGAACTTGTTTTATATTCAGGCCTATTTTCTGTCCTCTTTGTCTGTGTTTATTATTGTTAGTAGTAATAGTATATATATATATTTTATATATTATTATTACTATTATGCTGTTGTTATCTGCAACTTTGATGAATAGACCATAAAATAGTCATGCTCCAGTAAAAGGCTTCATTCACAAATAGGAATGTACTTGTAATATTAAGTCAATTAAAAACTTTTTTTTTTTTTTTTACAACATAGCAAAGGCTAGATTAAGTTGTAAGTGTAAATTGATTCCCATGTGTTTAAAATAATTGAAAGCTGAACAATGTTTGATATAACTTATAAAACCGTAGCCTCTTTTGTGTTGGTGGCTTTATCACAGTGTCGTGCAGGTATTAGAGCCAGGCTAATATATATTAGACATATCAATATTTGTATGTATCAGCGTATGTTTTCGAATATGTGTTGATGTGAATTTATTTTTAACTGAACATGTAATTCAGAAAGTTTTGCTTGGGATGATTTCAAAAGGGTTTCATTTAGCTATTTAAACAAAAGTATTTTAATGGTCAGCCACTGTCTTATTGATACTGAACCTGATGTTTATTAAGCAATTTCTATTTTTTTTATATTCTAATACATTGTATATATAATGTATAATAATGTTAAATATTCTATAGTGAAGTTATTTGTTCAGGAAAGCAGCTTTCTGAGTACCTTTGCAGTCACATCGCTGCAAAAGTGATGCACTAGTCACATAGGATATTTCATTCCAGCTCAAATACTCACCATGTTTACTGCCATATGGGTAATTGGTGAATATTTCCCCTCTAATGTCGGTATCTGCATCAAGAACACAATATCTGTCTGGCTCTGATAGGTATGCTGTTAACTTTGATTGTTACTAATTTAGTCCAACGGCTTCATGTTATGAGAAATGCTGATGATTTGTAGTCATATTTTCAGGCTTTTTTATCTTTTTTCCCCTCAGGTGGTGGAAACTTCTTCATCAGACGTCCTCCAGGAGAGGGCCTCCCTGAAGGAGCAGGTGAGTATGGGATGTATGTTGTAGGTGAGCTCATTCCCCCTCTCTTCTCAGTTGAAGAAAATGAAGAAGTCTTTCCCCTGGACACCGATGAGGAGGAGAAGGATGAGTCCCTGTCTGAAGATGAAGATGAAGAGGACGTTGACGAGGATGTTGAAATGGACGTTGAAGAGGACGATGATAACAACATCCGACTTCGCTCCCCTCTCTTCCAGCAGTTACTACCTCCATTTCCTACCTTTTGGCAGGGCATGTATCAAGAGTTCCCTCCTGTTCCCGCCGGCGCTCCCTCCTGGTCCCGTCCTTTTGGCATGGAGCGGCCTGAAGACGGTCTGCCCTCAGCCTCTCAAAGGCCAGAAGAGTCTGCTCCATCATCTTCAGGCCTTGGCTCCTCCAGAAAGAGAACCAGGGAAGAGAGCGATACAGGGGAGGTGAGTACGAAGAGGCAGAAGTGGAACTGTGAGGACAGCAATGAGGAGTCAACGCCCTCAACCTCAGGCCTCAGCTTCTCCACAGACAGGACCAGAGAAGAGAGCTACAGGGACTCAGCACCCTCAACCTCAGGCCTGGGCTTCTCCACAGACAGGACCAGAGAAGAGAGCTACAGGGACTCAGCACCCTCAACCTCAGGCCTCGGCTTCTCCACAGGCAGGACCAGAGAAGAGAGCTACAGGGACTCAGCACCCTCAACCTCAGGCCTCAGCTTCACCACAGGCAGGACCAGAGAAGAGAGCTACAGGGACTCAGCACCCTCAACCTCAGGCCTGGGCTTCTCCACAGGCAGGACCAGAGAAGAGAGCTACAGGGACTCAGCACCCTCAACCTCAGGCCTGGGCTTCTCCACAGGCAGGACCAGAGAAGAGAGCTACTGGGACTCAGCACCCTCAACCTCAGGCCTCGGCTTCTCCACAGGCAGGACCAGAGAAGAGAGCTACAGGGACTCAGTACTCTCAACCTCAGGCCTGGGCTTCTCCACAGGCAGGACCAGAGAAGAGAGCTACAGGGACTCAGTACTCTCAACCTCAGGCCTAGGCTACAGAAGATACTTCCACTACCCAGTGGTTGATGACAGTGACTCTGATTAAGGCTCAGAGACCAGTTTGCTGCAGGATTGCAAACCTTTGCATCTGGCAGGGGAGATAAATCCTCATGTAGCCTTTGCGTATGGTGAGGCTAACACAGCCCTCGGTAGCGTATTGCAACAGAGCCTGTTTGTACAGATTTGGTAGGTAGCCTTCCCATACGTCTGGCGGGATTGGCAATGCCTTTGGTAGCGTCTTGCACCAGATCATTTTCTCTTTTAAATATTAGCTCCCTTTAATGGTAGGTAATGAATGCATTTATGTTGTACTTTCATTTACTCAGTCACACGCACTAATGGCAGCAAGCTACCCTGCAAGGCACTGGCCTGACCTTTGGGAGCAATGTGGGGTTCAGTGTCTTGCCCAAGGGCACTCTTTGATTTCTTTTTTAAGGTGTATACGCAGAAACCATGGGTAAGTTATCAACTCATTAACAAAAAGGTAAGTCAATACTTAATTGAAGCATTAACTCCTGAAAGTCTTCAGCTCACAGTAATTCAAAGATTCTTGATTTGACACGTTCTGTTGTGCACTGTCATGTGTTTTCAGTAGGATGTAGTTGGCTGTAACAGACCAGGGTAATTATCAAAAGTTTTTTTTTGTTTCTTTCTCTTTGTCTTAACATTCAGGATTTCCTTGATGACAGAAAAGCTGTGACTCTGAACCAGACGAGAAGGACGGATGACTACAGGACCAGCAGGAGAGCGGGGTCATCTTTCTTCAGTCGGCTAATTAAGTAATCCCCTCACTCAGACTACAAAAGTACCACTAGTGACATAAAGTAGTGTCATGTTACATTTACGCATGGATTATATTTATTCCAGGCTCTGTCTTCTTCTCCACCTCTGACCCCTACCTCCACCATCTTCGCCCACCAGCCAAGAGGACGAGGAGTTCCCCAGTACGACCAGCACAGAGACGTTACCAACTGCTTCTCTGTGCAGGTGTTTGGGATGCTCCTCACACACAGGAACCTTTTTAATATTTCTTTATTCCATATTATTAAATCTCAAATAAAAAATAAATATTGTGCAAATTATGATTTAGTGTGTTCTGCCTTTCATTAGTGTTACAAGTGTAACTTTTGACTGTGTCTTGTTGTTGTTGTTGTTGTTCTGTATAACTTGGGAAGTACAATAAGTATTGTAAACAAAGTTCCTAATAAATACACTTACCATTCATTTTAAAGGGTAATTATTTCTCTGTTCTTCATGAAATGTGAAATAATTTGATAAAGTGTTAAAACTGTTATTTCATGATTCTATGACATTTCATTACGGTTCGGTTCAACATTCAGAAAAGTCCTGATGCATGTCTGCATCCTGATCATTTATGTGTTTAATTGGGTTCCAAATGCAACATACACACTATATGAAGGTAAGCGCTGAAGACAAAGGAAGAGATGTTTACAAATGAATTAATCACCTTATTAATTATTAATGAGGCAGATTCATTTTTCCTGGTTAAAAAGGGCACCAGGCCATTATCTGCAGGGTTTTTGTTTAACTTTTAGTGAGAGTTTAATACGTGTTAAAGTAGAATAATAATAATAGTAATCAATTAATTGTCAATCTCAAACTGAAAACGCTTGTTCTGATAAAACAGGGACCTCAAGACTCTTTGCAAACGGACTAAAAGATCACAGAAAACAACTTGGGCTTTTGGTGATTTAGTACAAGAATATAAACATATATAAATATATACATAGTAGGTTGTAACATGAAAGGACACACAGGAAAACAACACAGAAAATGGATGGTGGGAGTGTCCTTCAGTGAACCCATTTGCAGTTTGACAGGAGGCATTGCATTATCAGTTAGATCAACTTCAAATGTGCATTAAGGAAATAAAAAGCTGGATGACTCTGCAATTTTCTGATGTTAAACTCAGATAAAGCTGAAGTCATTGTACTTGGCCCCAAAGGCCTCCAAGACTCAATAGCTAAAGACACTGTTACTCTGGATGATGTTGTGTTGTCCTCCAGCACCACAGTAAGGAATCTGGGTGTTATTTTTGATCAGGATATGTCCTTCCATTCTCACATAACACTAACAACAAGGACTGCATATTTTCACCTGCGTAATATTACGAAAATTAGGAACATTGTGTCTCAGAAAGATGCAGAAAATCTAGTCAATGTAATCGCCCTTTCTCTGTGTAGTCAGAAAATACAAGTCTAAATCTGAATCAATTTGGTCTTTCAGAACACAACTATCTAAGCCCACACAACCCAGGGCTCAAATAACTAGGATTCGTAAGGAGATTGGCAATGGTAACTCTGCTTAGAGTGAGAAGGAACCTCCAACCATAATAAGAGACTGACAATTACTTGAGTGGAAAAGTACATGTATTGTCAAAATTTTAACCATTCTCACTAAAGACTTGACCCAAAAAATTGTTTCACAACATGGACATGAACAAAAACAATTGGAACAAAGAATTCAATCAGTCGAATGACATCTGTTACCGATGAGTTATCAGTTTCGATCCTGTTCATTTAGGTTGTTCCCCTTTCCAGCAGTTCTTCTCACTGTCCATATCAGTTTGTCGCAACCAGTTTTTTTTGTATGCGTGTGTGTCAGGCCTGACCCAAATAAAAAAATATGAGAGGGTCTGAGATCTCAGATAAAAAGTAAAGAAAATCTTCCAAAGGAAATGGGAAATCCGTTTCTTTGTCCTCCCACCCTCCTGGAAAGCAGGTGGCCATCAGATCCAGAACGTCCTTTGCAGACTCTTCAGGCAGAACCCAGTCCATGGATAGCACTACAGATTCTTTAAACCGATTCTATCAATGGAAAAAAAAAAACAGCCAGGATATTCTTCAACAATATTCTCTCCTCGGCTTAAACCATCACAGGACTCGACCATATCACTTTACAACGTACAAAAAGGACATTTTCAGAGATAAAACTATGTTTTTTTCTCCTAGCCGTTTCTCGCTGGGACTCTCAGAGGAGTGAAGAAAGTTCTCTCCCTCGCTAACCGAGGCTGCCGTGTGCAGTCCTGCGGTGCATTCACAGTAAATTGGAAAAAACAATACTTAGCGAAAAACTGCCATTTGCGGCACTGTGACCCATTCATTGTACATAGGAAAAAACAATATCTGGCAGAAAGACTCACATTGACTGAAAAAATGAAAATAAAATAAAAGTTCTAACAATAAAATAACACTGGGTTACACATGCATTTGTTACTTCTAGGCTGGACTACTGCAACTCCTTATTATCAGGCTGCTCCAATGAGTCTGTTAAGAGTCTCCAGTTGGTCCAAAATGCTGCCTCGAGGACACTCAGCCTCTTTACATGGGGCGGCTGCTCTAACCACTGTTCCGCCAGCCGCCCCATTAAGAGGCTTTTTCAAATCAACTACTAGAATTTCAAGTGTACAAACTTTAGCATCCAAGTAAAGAAGAAATCTGAAGTTACCTAGAGTTATCAAAATCTCTGATACTTTTTTATTTTAGCTCTGGTCTGAAAATATCTCCTGTTTGTGTCCTCTGTGTGTTGAAACTGCAACACAAGCAAACATATACACAGACACTAAACACTTAGATCAGATCAGACCAGACAGATTTCAGCACACTAGGATGGGTGTGGTCTGAGCGAGGGCGGTGGAGGCCGTGGGGTAAAAAGTAGAGAAGACCCCGACACACACACACACACACACACACACACACACACACACACACACACACACACACACACACACACACACACACTTTAAGACCCAGGATCAATTTAGGGAAAGCATCACAACAGTGCAAGATGCAGTCATGAAACTTGGCATCTACTGTCGACCTTTTATCTGCCCCTAAAGATCCCCTTTGCGTGTGTGCGTGTGTGTGTGTGTGTGTGTGTGTGTGTGTGCATGTGCGTGTGTGTGCGCGTACCCCTCTCAAAAGTCTGTGGCCCAGGACAAAGAAAATGTTTTAAAGGGGCATCTTGCTCCACTCTTGGGGATGAAACCTACTTATTCAGTGTTAACATACATTTTATTTATAAATTCACAGGAATAATTACAATTGGAGCACCTGCAAAATACTTTCATTTGTGAAGCTCAGTCTCAGCATGTGTACTCAAACACTGTATTAGGCTGCTTTTTGTGGCAGTATTGTTGGATTTGGTGTGATAATACTTTTAAAATGATGCCCCTGTGAGTGTTGCTTAAACAGGTCTCCAATTAAGTAATTGTCATATCTAATGGGGATTCTTTTCATTCTGTGTTTTATTCTGTTATTAAATTAAATTCAATTCAATTTTATTTATAGTGCCAACAAATGATAACAAAAGTTATCTCAGGACACTTTACAAACTAGGTAAAGACCACACTCTATGACTTATTTATGATAAAAATAGACCCAACAATTGCCCACATTAAGAATATTGTCCAAGTTTGTTTTTGCACTGTATGTTGTATGTAAAGATTTCTGAATCTTAAAAATGTAAATGAAAATATAAAAAACAAGTAGGATAAATAAAATAAGAATATATTTGATAAATATAAGAAAAAAAAACACCTCTGTCTTTCTATCCGCCTCACGGGCATGCACGTGCGTGCGTCAGTAGGCGCCATGGCAACAGAATGATGGCCCGGCCTATATAAGGGCTGCGGACCAGTCCGATCTCTCCCTTTGCACTTGGACTCGGACACTACGTGACCTTCAGCCCAAACTGTGGAAAACGAACTCTTGAGTTTGAAACCGCTGCAGAGAATTTTCAGAAAAACAAAACAAATCTTGAGAAACAAAACGAGCCTACTCAACTATTGTGGAAAACGGAAGAGCTTCAAAATGGCCCTCCATCTTCCACAGGTCAGAGAGGAACACCTGCTGGGAGCCGTCCACCCAGGTAAGACAACTTTTACATTTATTATTTAACATTTTATGTCTAATTCATCGATTTATCCACTGAACAATACTTATACTAATCCTACTTTTACCAGTAAGTTAGTTATATAACGTTAACATTGGAATTAAAGGTGAACTTTTGACAAATTTGGTGAACTCAGACTTTTACTCGACGATTTCTTCACGTTTATGATTATTTGATGTAAATAATATATGAAATATTCTGTGACATGTGTGAAACGTATTAATGAATAGTTAAGTGATATGAAAACACAATTATTTTGGTTTAAGGGCATTAAATTTGACTAATTTGGCATGAAGTTATTAAAACAAAGATGGCGACCGGCCTGACTTTCATAAAAAGCCAGAAACGCGCATCGTTGTTCACCATGGAGACGATGGAACTCTTAGGAGCAGGCCGTCATGACGCACAGGCGCGCGCAGGGGAACCAGGGCACGTTCCGGCGTGGATGGGAGCTTACTAATGCAGAAACATCCTTTTAGATTCAGATCATCACAGTAAATGAACTTGTTTTATATTCAGGCCTATTCTCTGTCCTCTTTGTCTCTGTTTATTATTATTAGTAGTAATAGTAATAGTATATATATATATTTTTTATATATTATTATTACTATTATGCTGTTGTTATCTGCAACTTTGATGAATAGTGTTCAACCACATAGAGTAATGTACTTGTAATTTCAAGTCAATTTAAAAAAATATTTTTTTACGACATAGCAAAAGCTGGATTAAGTTGATCAAGTGATCAAGAAGAGAAGCTGATGGTTCTCTTTAGGTCTCACTTTGATGCAGGGTAAATTGATTCCCATGTGTTTAAAATAATAGAAAGCTGCACAATGTTTGACATAACTTATAAAACGGTAGCCTCTTTTGTGTTGGTGGCTTTATCACAGTGTCGTGCCGGTATTAGAGCCAGGCTAATATATATTAGACATATCAGTATTTGTATGTATCAGCGTATATTTTTGAATATGTGTTGATATGAATTTATTTTTAACTGAACATGTAATTCAGAAAGTTTTGCTTGGGATGATTTCAAAAGAGTTTCATTTAGCTATTTAAACAAAAGTATTTTAATGGTCAGCCACTGTCTTATTGATATTGAACCTGATGTTTATTAAGCAATTTCTATTTTTATATATTCTTTATATTCTAATACATTGTGTATATATAATGTATAATATTGTTAAATACTCTATAATGTAGTTATTTGTTCAGGAAAGCAGCTTTCTGAGTACCTTTGCAGTCACATCGCTGTAAAAGTGATGCACTAGTCACATAGGATATTTCATTCCAGCTCAAATACTCACCATGTTTACTGCCTTATGGGTAATTGGTGAATATTTCCCCTCTAATGTCGGTATCTGCATCAAGAACACAATATCTGTCTGGCTCTGATAGGTATGCTGTTAACTTTGATTGTTGCTAATTTGGTCCAAAGGTTTCATGTTATGAGAAATGCTGATGATTTCTAGTCATATTTTCAGGCTTTTTATCTTTTTTCCCCTCAGGTGGTGGAAACTTCTTCATCAGACGTCCTCCAGGAGAGGGCCTCCCTGAAGGAGCAGGTGAGTATGGGATTTATGTTGTAGGTGAGCTCATTCCCCCTCTCTTCTCAGACGAAGAAAATGAAGAAGTCTTTCCCCTGGACACCGATGAGGAGGAGGAGGATGAAGACACTGAGGATGATGACGACTTTTCTGACGGCGTCAGCGAAGATTCCGGGTATGAGTCCCTGTCTGAAGATGAAGATGAAGAGGACGTTGACGAGGATGTTGAAATGGACGTTGAAGAGGACGATGATAACAACATCCGACCTCGCTCCCCTCTAGTCCAGCAGTTACTACCTCCATTTTCTACCTTTTGGCAGGGCATGTATCAAGAGTTCCCTCCTGTTCCCGCCGGCGCTCCCTCCTGGTCCTGTCCTTTTGGCATGGAGCGTCCTGAAGACGGTCTGCCCTCAGCCTCTCAAAGGCCAGAAGAGTCTGCTCCCTCAACTTCAGGCCTTGGCTCCTCCAGAAAGAGAACCAGGGAAGAGAGCGATACAGGGGAGGTGAGTACGAAGAGGCAGAAGTGGAACTGTGAGGAGTCAACGCCCTCAACCTCAGGCCTCAGCTTCTCCACAGACAGGACCAGAGAAGAGAGCTACAGGGACTCAGCACCCTCAACCTCAGGCCTCAGCTTCTCCACAGGCAGGACCAGAGAAGAGAGCTACAGGGACTCAGCACCCTCAACCTCAGGCCTCAGCTTCTCCACAAACAGGACCAGAGAAGAGAGCTACAGGGACTCAGCACCCTCAACCTCAGGCCTGGGCTACAGAAGATACTTCCACTACCCAGTGGTTGATGACAGTGACTCTGATTAAGGCTCAGAGACCAGTTTGCTGCAGGATTGCAAACCTTTGCATCTGGCAGGGCAGATAAATCCTCATGTAGCCTTTGCGTCTGGTGAGGCTAACACAGCCCTCGGTAGCGTAGTGCAACAGAGCCTGTTTGTACAGATTTGGTAGGTAGCCTTCCCATACGCCTGGTGGGATTGGCAATGCCTTTGGTAGCGTCTTGCACCAGGTCATTTTCTCTTTTAAATATTAGCTCCCTTTAATGGTAGGTAATGAATGCATTCATGTTGTACTTTCATTTACTCAGTCACACACTAATGGCAGCAAGCTACCCTGCAAGGCACTGGCCTGACCATTGGGAGCAATGTGGGGTTCAGTGTCTTGCCCAAGGGCACTCTTTGATTTTTTTTTTTTAAGGTGTATACGCGGAAACCATGGGTAAGTTATCAACTCATTAACAAAAAGGTGAGTCAATACTTAATTGAAGCATTAACTCCTGAAAGTCTTCAGCTCACAGTAATTCAAAGATTATTGATTTGACACGTTGTGTTGTGCACTGTCATGTGTTTTCAGTAGGATGTAGTTGGCTGTAACAGACCAGGGTAATTAACAAAAGGTTTTTTTTGTTTCTTTCTCTTTGTCTTAACATTCAGGATTTCCTTGATGACAGAGAAGCTGTGTTCACTCTGAACCAGAGGAGAAGGACGGATGACTACAGGACCAGCAGGAGAGCGGGGTCATCTTTCTTCAGTCGGCTAATTAAGTAATCCCCTCACTCAGACTACAAAAGTACCAGTAGTGACATAAAGTAGTGTCATGTTACATTTACACATGGATTATATTTATTCCAGGCTCTGTCTTCTTCTCCACCTCTGACCCCCACCTCCACCATCTTCGCCCACCAGCCAAGAGGACGAGGAGTGCCCCAGTACGACCAGCACAGAGACGTTACCAACTGCTTCTCTGTGCAGGTGTGTTTGGGATGCTCCTCACACACAGGAACCTTTTTAAATATTTAATTATTCCATATTATTAAATCTCAAATAAAAAATAAATATTGTGCAAATTATGATTTAGTGTGTTCTGCCTATTGTTAGTGTTACAAGTGTAACTTTTGACTGTGTCCTATTGTTGTTGTTGTTTTGTATAACTTGGGAAGTACAATAAGTATTATAAACAAAGTTCCTAACAATGAAGGTAAGCGCTGTAGAAAAAGGAAGAGATATCTACGATATGAATTAAGCATTTACAAAATAATCACCTTAATAATTATTGATGAGGCAGATTTATTTTTCCTGGTTAAAAATGGCTCCAGGCCATTATCTGCAGGATTTTTATTCAACTTTTAGTGAGAGTTTAAAACGTGTTAAAGTAGAAGAATACTTTTATCAATTTCTCTAATCAATTAATTGTAAATCTCAAACTGAAAACGCTTGTTCTGATAAAACAGGGACCTCAAGACTCTTTGCAAACGGACTAAAAGATCACAGAAAACAACTTGGGCTTTTGGTTATTTAGTACAAGAATATAAACATATATAAATATATACATAGTAGGTTGTAACATGAAAGGACACACAGGAAAACAACACAGAAAATGGATGGTGGGAGTGTCCTTCCTTTAACCCATTTAGATCAACTTCAAATGTGCATTAAGGAAATAAAAAGCTGGATGACTCTGCAATTTTCTGATGTTAAACTCAGATAAAGCTGAAGTCATCATACTTGGCCCCAAAGGCCTCCAAGACTCAATAGCTAAAGACACTGTTACTCTGGATGATGTTGTGTTGTCCTCCAGCACCACAGTAAGGAATCTGGGTGTTATCTTTGATCAGGATATGTCCTTCCATTCTCACATAACACTAACAACAAGGACTGCTTATTTTCACCTGCGTAATATTGCAAAAATTAGGAACATTGTGTCTCAGAAAGATGCAGAAAATCTAGTCCATGCATTTGTTACTTCTAGGCTGGACTACTGCAACTCCTTATTATCAGGCTGCTCCAATAAGTCTGTTCAGAGTCTCCAGTTGGTCCAAAATGCTGCAGCTCAAGTACTAGAAGAAGAAGAAGAATTACTTTATTAGTCCCGTGAATTGGGAACTTCAATTTTCACTCTATTATTTTTTCATTTTACACACACACAGGCCCGAAATACACAGACAGGACCTATATACATGCAACCAATGGAGAGATGTTAGAGCGAGGGGGCTGCCAGTGACCGGCGCCCAGAGCAGTTGGGGGCTCGGTGCTTTGCTCAACAGCACCTCAGCAGTCCCCAGGAGAAGAACTGGCACCTCTCCAGCCACCAGTCCACACTCCATTCATGGTCCACACAGGGACTTAAACCAGCGACCCTCCGGTTCCCAGCCAAGTCACCTATGGACTGAGCTACTACCGCCGCCTAACAAATTCAAATCGAAGAGAACATATTTCTCCTGTATTTGCCTCTTTGCACTGGCTACCTGTAAAATCTAGAATAAAATTTAAAATCCTCCTCCTTACCTACAAAGCTGTTATTGGTCAGGCTCCGTCGTATCATAAAGAGCTCATAGTACCGTATTACCCGACTAGATCGCTGCGCTCTGAGAATGCAGGGCTACTCGTCGTTCCTAGAGTCTCAGAAAGTAGAATGGGAGGCAGAGCCTTCAGCTACCAAGCTCCTCTCCTCTGGAACCAACTCCCAAATGTTATTCGGGAGGCAGACACCGTCCACATATTTAAGAGTAAACTTAAAACTTTCCTTTTTGATAAAGCTTACAGCTAGGGCTTACGAGCCCTAAGCAATGTTGTTATTTTTAAGCTGATTTTGTTCTGCTTAATGATGCTGCTATAGGCCTAGTCTGCCGGGGGACAATACTTTTCCAGATACTCTGAGCTTCTCTCCTCTCTGTCTGTATCATTCATGTCTCATCAATGCATGTTACTAATTCAACTTCTTCCCTGGAGTTGTTTGTGCTTTGATGTCTCACAGGCCTCTGCTGATCGTGGTGGTGCCTGCTGCCGTGGTCCTGCATGACGCTTCCTGCTGCTATTATAATCTATAACCTTAGCTGTGCTTGTTTCTACTATTCTTCTGTATTAACTGCCATAACTTATAAGTCATATTCACATTACTATAGATATTATTATAGTTACTGTAAGTGTGTCTGTCTTTGTGTCTGTCTTTGTCTTTCTCTGTCCATCTGTCCGTCTTTTCTCTCTTTCTCTCTCCTTTTCTTCCTCCCCAACCGGTGCAGACAGATGTCCGTCCTCCACAGAGCTGGGTCTATCTGACGTTCCTGTCTGTTAAAGGGAAGGTTTTCGTTGCCACCGTTCTCTACTGAGGAATTGTTGGGTCTATGTTTATCATAAATAAGTCATAGAGTGTGGCATATACCTAGTTTGTAAAGTGTCCTGAGATAACTTTTGTTATGATTTGGCACAATAAATAAAATAAAATTGAATTGAATTGAATTGAAAATTGAATGAAAATTGCAGCTGATTGGGAGACAACTGCAGTGAAGCATTCACATGAACATTTGCATTCACCCTGCCATGTAGCTGTACAAGAGGCCCAACTCCTGCTGCAGAAAACAGGGGTAAAGCCTCAGCGGATAGTCTATCAAATTATGAAAATGGGGAGTGACTGTAGCGGCACTTTCTACCTTACAAACATACGGAAGTGCTGACAGCTCATTTAAAGTCATTCATTCATTCATTCATCTTCAACCGCTTGTCCCTGTCGGGGTCGCGTTGGGCTGGAGCCGATCCCAGCTGACATCGGGCGTGAGGCGGGGTACACCCTGGACAGGACGCCAGTCTATTACAGGGCACAAAGAGACAAACAGAGACAGACAACCATTCACACCTACGGGCAATTTTAATGTCATCATGGAATGAGTGTTTTGATACTTTCACAGTATTATTATAGCAACATTAAAAAAACACATGCTAAACTCACTTTTTACAGAATGCGACCAGGACTAGCTGCCAGGAGCAAACTTCTGCTGGAGAAACACTACATCCCTTTATGTACTAAATATACTGAACTTTCTCAAACGTATCTTGCTCTCTACTCATGCATTGGTGTTTTTTTACAAACATGAGCAGCAGCCTAGTGTAAGTTTGTTCTTTATTAAACAGTGTGAAATAAAGAGTTACGTCATTCTTTCTCGTGGTATAGCCGATGCTTTAAACTTGTGTGTTTGTATAAGTCACACTCCACAGATTCATCTGGCTCCAAAGGCCTCATCAGCAACAGCTCACATCCCACACATATACAGTACAGTATGTGCTTTAAAGGAATACATCCCTGGACGTAAGAACAAAGATAGAGCTAGCTAAAGACTAAAATGACCCAATCATTATTGAGAGCCTTTTTTTAAGATTGTTTTTTGGCAGTTTTCCAAGACTTTATTATATTGGACAGATATGAAATGAGGTGAGGGAGAGAGGGGGAGACATGCAGCAAAGAGCCACAGGTCAGAGTCACACCTGCCACCGTCTGAGCGAGGGCGGTGGAAGCCGTGGGGGAAAATATAGAGAAGATCCTGACACACACACACACACACACACACACGCACACACGCACAGACACACACACATACACACACACACACACACACTTTAAGACCCTGGATCGATTTGGAGGAAGCTTCACAACAGTGCAAGATGCAGTCATGAAACTTGGCATCTACTGTTTTATACCTTTATACCTTTTAACTGCCCCTAAAAATCCTCTTTGTTTGTGTGTGTGTGTGTGTGTGTGTGTGTGTGCACCCCTCTCAAAAGTCTGTGGCCCAGGACAAAGAAAATGTTTTAAAGGGGCATCTTGCTCCACTCTTGCGGATGAAACCTACTTATTCAGTGTTAACATACAATTTATTGATAAATTCACAGGAATAATTACAATTGGAGCACCTGCAAAATACTTTCATTTGTGAAGCTCAGTCTCAGCATGTGTACTCAAACACTGTATTAGGCTGCTATTTGTGGCAGTGTTGTTGGATTTGGTGTTATAATACTTTTAAAATGATGCCCCTGTGAGTAATGCTTAAACAGGTTTCCAATTAAGTAATTGTCAAATCTAATGGGGATTATGTTCATTCAGTGTTTTATTCTGTTATTAAATTCAATTTTATTTATATTGCCAACAAATGATAACAAAAGTTACCTCAGGACACTTTACAACCTAGGTACAGACCACACTCTATGACTTATTTATGATAAAAATAGACCCAACAATTGCCCACATTAAGACTATTGTCCGAGTTTGTTTTTGCACTGTATGTTGTGCGCGCACGCACACACACACACACACGCGCGCGGCGGGCGCACACACCCATTGTCCGTCTAGGCGTCTGTCTATCGCTCTGCCTACATGTCTGTCTCTGTCTGTCTAAACACCTGTCTGTATAGATGCCTGCCTGTCTCTCAGTCTGAGGGTCTGTCTGTCTTTCTAAACACCTGTCTGTCTGGATGCCTGTCTATCTGTCTAATTGCCTGTCTGGCATTTGCTCTGTTGCCTATATGTTCTGGAGGGAAGAGGGGGAGTAGAAGCAGGAAAGGTTTGGGCCTGTCTGTCTGTTTGTCTATATGTCAGTTTTGTTTGTCATGTATGTCCGTTTGTGTCACTACAATATATTGTGTTGTTATAATATGTTATTCTGGGTTGGGTGGTGCTGGGTGAGGGGTTGGAAATTTATAAGCGTTGCTTCCTTCCATCCCCTTTTCAGGCTGTATGTGTAAATTGTTAATTTTTCTTTCTTTTTTTTTCTTTTTTTTCCTTCTTTCTTTCTATATCTTTTTAAGTTTCAATGTGTTTTTTTTTCTTCTTTGGATTACAGGTCTGAAATAAATGAATAAAAAAAATGTATGTAAAGATTTCTGAATCTTAAAAATGTAAATTAAAATGTAAAAAACAAGTAGGATAAATAAAATAAGAATATATTTGATAAATATAAGAAAATAAAACACCTCTGTCTTTCTATCCGCCTCAATGACATGCACGTGCGTGCGTCAGTAGGCGCCATGGCAACAGAATGATGGCCCGGCCTATATAACGGCTGCGGACCAGTCCGATCTCTCCCTTTGCACTTGGACTCGGACACTACGTGACCTTCAGCCCAAACTGTGGAAAACGAACTCTTGAGTTTGAAACCGCTGCAGAGAATTTTCAGAAAAACAAAACAAATCTTGAGAAACAAAACGAGCCTACTCAACTATTGTGGAAAACGGAAGAGCTTCAAAATGGCCCTCCATCTTCCACAGGTCAGAGAGGAACACCTGCTGGGAGCCGTCCACCCAGGTAAGTCAACTTTTACATTTATTATAACATTTTATGTCTGATTTATCGATTTATCCACTGAACAACACTAATACTAATCCTACTTTTACCAGTAAGTTAGTTATATAACGTTAACATCCGAAATAAAGGTGAACTTTTGACAAATTTGGTGAACACAGACTTTTACTCGACGATTTCTTCACGTTTATGATTATTTGATGGAAATAATATATGAAATATTCCGTGACATGTGTGAAACGTATTAATGAATAGTTAAGTGACATGAAAACGCAATTATTCTGGTTTAAGGGCATTAAATTTGACTAATTTGGCATGAAGTTATTAAAACAAAGATGGCGACCGGCCTGACTTTCATAAAAAGCCAGAAACGCGCATCGTTGTTCACCATGGAGACGATGGAACTCTTAGGAGCAGGCCGTCATGACGCACAGGCGCGCGGAACCAGGGCACGTTCCGGCGTGGATGGGAGCTTACTAATGCAGAAACATCCTTTTAGATTCAGATCATCACAGTAAATGAACTTGTTTTATATTCAGGACTATTTTCTGTCCTCTTTGTCTGTGTTTATTATTATTAGTAGTAATAGTATATATATATATTTTATATATTATCATTATGCTGTTATCTGCGAATTTGATGAATAGTGTTCAACCACATAGAGTAATGTACTTGTATTTTCAAGTCAATTTAAAAAAAAATGTTTTTTACAACATAGCAAAAGCTTGATTAAGTTTATCAAGTGATCAAGAAGAGAAGCTGATGGTTCTCTTTAGGTCTCACTTTGATGCAGTGTAAATTGATTCCCATGTGTTTAAAATAATTGAAAGCTGCACAATGTTTGATATAACTTATAAAACGGTAGCCTCTTTTGTGTTGGTGGCTTTATCACAGTGTCGTGCAGGTATTAGAGCCAGGCTAATCTATATTAGACATATCAGTATTTGTATGTATCAGCGTATATTTTTGAATATGTGTTGATATTAATTTTTTTTAACTGAACATGTAATTCAGAAAGTTTAGCTTGGGATGATTTCAAAAGGGTTTCATTTAGCTATTTAAACAAAAGTATTTTAATGGTCAGCAACTGTCTTATTGATACTGAACCTGATGTTTATTAAGCAATTTCTATTTTTATATATTCTTTATATTCTAATACATTGTATATATAAGATATAATAATGTTAAATATTCTATAATGTAGTTATTTGTTCAGGAAAGCAGCTTTCTGAGTACCTTTGCAGTCACATCGCTGTAAAAGTGATGCACTAGTCACATAGGATATTTCATTCCAGCTCAAATACTCACCATGTTTACTGCCATATGGGTAATTGGTGAATATTTCCCCTCTAATGTCGGTATCTGCATGAAGAACACAATATGTGTCTGGCTCTGATAGGTATGCTGTTAACTTTGATTGTTGCTAATTTAGTCCAACGGTTTCATGTTATGAGAAATGCTGATGATTTGTAGTCATATTTTCAGGCTTTTTATCTTTTTTCCCCTCAGGTGGTGGAAACTTCTTCATCAGACGTCCTCCAGGAGAGGGCCTCCCTGAAGGAGCAGGTGAGTATGGGATGTATGTTGTAGGTGAGCTCATTCCCCCTCTCTTCTCAGACCAAGAAAATGAAGAAGTCTTTCCCCTGGACACCGATGAGGAGGAGGATGAAGACACTGAGGATGATGACGACTTTTCTGACGGCGTCAGCGAAGATTCCGGGTATGAGTCCCTGTCTGAAGATGAAGATGAAGAGGACGTTGACGAGGATGTTGAAATGGACGTTGAAGAGGACGATGATAACAACATCCGACCTCGCTCCCCTCTCGTCCAGCAGTTACTACCTCCAAGCTTTTGGCAGGGCATGTATCAAGAGTTCCCTCCTGTTCCCGCCGGCACTCCCTCCTGGTCCTGTCCTTTTGGCATGGAGCGTCCTGAAGACGGTCTGCCCTCAGCCTCTCAAAGGCCAGAAGAGTCTGCTCCATCAACTTCAGGCCTTGGCTCCTCCAGAAAGAGAACCAGGGAAGAGAGCGATACAGGGGAGGTGAGTACGAAGAGGCAGAAGTGGAACTGTGAGGACAGCAATGAGGAGTCAACGCCCTCAACTTCAGGCCTGGGCTTCTCCACAGACAGGACCAGAGAAGAGAGCTACAGGGACTCAGCACCCTCAACCTCAGGCCTGGGCTTCTCCACAGGCAGGACCAGAGAAGAGAGCTACTGGGACTCAGTACTCTCAACCTCAGGCTTGGACTACAGAAGATACTTCCACTACCCAGTGGTTGATGACAGTGACTCTGATTAAGGCTCAGAGACAAGTTTGCTGCAGGATTGCAAACCTTTGCATCTGGCAGGGCAGATAAATCCTCATGTAGCCTTTGCGTATGGCGAGGCTAACACAGCCCTCGGGAGCGTATTGCAACAGAGCCTGTTTGTACAGATTTGGTAGGTAGCCTTCCCATACGTCTGGTGGGATTGGCAATGCCTTTGGTAGCGTGTTGCACCAGGTAATTTTCTCTTTTAAATATTAGCTCCCTTTAATGGTAGGTAATGAATGCATTTATGTTGTACTTTCATTTACTCAGTCACACACACTAATGGCAGCAAGCTACCCTGCAAGGCACTGGCCTGACCTTTGGGAGCAATGTGGGGTTCAGTGTCTTGCCCAAGGGCACTCTTTGATTTTCTTTTAAGGTGTATACGCAGAAACCATGGGTAAGTTATCAACTCATTAACAAAAAGGTAAGTCAATACTTAATTGAAGCATTAACTCCTAAAAGTCTTCAGCTCACAGTAATTCAAAGATTCTTGCTTTGACACGTTGTGTTGTGCACTGTCATGTGTTTTCAGTAGGATGTAGTTGGCTGTAACAGACCAGGTTAATTAACTAAAGGTTTTTTTTGTTTCATTCTCTTTGTCTTAACATTCAGGATTTCCTTGATGACAGAGAAGCTGTGTTCACTCTGAACCAGAGGAGAAGGACGGATGACTACAGGACCAGCAGGAGAGCGGGGTCATCTTTCTTCAGTCGGCTAATTAAGTAATCCCCTCACTCAGACTACAAAAGTACCAGTAGTGACATAAAGTAGTGTCATGTTACATTTACACATGGATTATATTTATTCCAGGCTCTGTCTTCTTCTCCACCTCTGACCCCCACCTCCACCATCTTCGCCCACCAGCCAAGAGGACGAGGAGTGCCCCAGTACGACCAGCACAGAGACGTTGTTACCAACTGCTTCTTCTGTGCAGGTGTGTTTGGGATGCTCCTCACACACAGGAACCTTTTTAAAATGTCTTTATTCCATATTATTATATCTCAAATAAAAAATAAATATTGTGCAAATTATGATTTAGTGTGTTCTGCCTTTTGTTAGTGTTACAAGTGTAACTTTTGACTGTGTCCTGTTGTTGTTGTTGTTGTTTTGTATAACTTGGGAAGTACACAATAAGTATTATAAACAAAGTTCCTAATAAATACACTTACCATTCATTTTAAAGGGTAATTATTTCTCTGTTCTTCATGAAATGTGAAATAATTTGATAAAGTGTTAAAACTGTTATTTCATGATTCTATGACATTTCATTACGGTTCGGTTCAACATTCAGAAAAGTCCTGATGCATGTCTGCATCCTCATCATTTATGTGTTTAATTGGGTTCCAAATGCAACATACACACTATATGAAGGTAAGCGCTGAAGACAAAGGAAGAGATGTTTACAAATGAATTAATCACCTTATTAATTATTAATGAGGCAGATTCATTTTTCCTGGTTAAAAAGGGCACCAGGCCATTATCTGCAGGGTTTTTATTTAACTTTTAGTGAGAGTTTAATACGTGTTAAAGTAGAATAATAATAATAGTAATCAATTAATTGTCAATCTCAAACTGAAAACGCTTGTTCTGATAAAACAGGACCTCAAGACTCTTTGCAAACAGACTAAAAGATCACAGAAAACAACTTGGGCTTTTGGTTATTTAGTACAAAAATATAAACCAATATAAATATATACATAGTAGGTTAGAACATGAAAGGACACACAGGAAAACAACACAGAAAATGGATGGTGGGAGTGTCCTTCCGTTAACCCATTTGCAGTTTGACAGGGGGCATTGCATTATCAGTTAGATCAACTTCAAATGTGCATTAAGGAAATAAAAAGCTGGATGACTCTGCAATTTACTGATGTTAAACTCAGATAAAGCTGAAGTCATTGTACTTGGCCCCAAAGGCCTCCAAGACTCAATAGCTAAAGACACTGTTACTCTGGATGATGTTGTGTTGTCCTCCAGCACCACAGTAAGAAATCTGGGTGTTATTTTTGATCAGGATATGTCCTTCGATTCTCACATAAAACTAACAACAAGGACTGCTTATTTTCACCTGCGTAATATTGCAAAAATTAGGAACATTGTGTCTCAGAAAGATGCAGAAAATCTAGTCCATGCATTTGTTACTTCTAGGCTGGACGACTGCAACTCCTTATTATCAGGCTGCTCCAATAAGTCTGTTCAGAGTCTCCAGTTGGTCCAAAATACTGCAGCTCAAGTACTAGAAGAAGAAGAAGAAGAAGAATTACTTTATTAGTCCCGCGAATTGGGAACTTCAATTTTCACACAGGCCGGAAATACACAGACAGGACCTATATACATGCAACCAATGGAGAGATGTTAGAGCGAGGGGGCTGCCAGTGACCGGCGCCCGAGCAGTTGGGGGCTCGGTGCCTTGCTCAACAGCACCTCAGCAGATGACCTGGCACCTCTCCAGCCACCAGTCCACACTCCATTCATGGTCCACACAGGGACTTAAACCAGCGACCCTCCGGTTCCCAGCCAAGTCACCTATGGACTGAGCTACTACCACCGCCTAACAAATTCAAATCGAAGAGAACATATTTCTTCTGTATTAGCTTCTTTGCACTGGCTACCTGTAAAATCTAGAATAGAATTTAAAATCCTTCTCCTTACCTACAAAGCTCTTATTGGTCAGGATCCGTCGTATCATAAAGAGCTCATAGTACCGTATTACCCGACTAGATCGCTGCGCTCTGAGAATGCAGGGCTACTTGTCGTTCCTAGAGTCTCCAAAAGTAGAATGGGAGGCAGAGCCTTCAGCTGCTATAGGCCTAGTCTGCCAGGGGACAATACTTTTCCTGATTCTCTGAGCTTCTTCTGTAGCGGCACTTTCTACCTTAGTCATACAGAAGTGCTGACGGCTCATTTAAAGTCACAGTTTCTGAATACGGCTGTGTGCATTTCTCTGTGGAATGAGTGTTTTGATACTTTCACAGTATTATTATAGCAACATTAAAAAAACACATGCTAAACTCACTTTTTACAGAATGCGACCAGGACTAGCTGCCAGGAGCAAACTTCTGCTGGAGAAACACTACATCCCTTTATGTACTAAATATACTGAACTTTCTCAAACGTATCTTGCTCTCTACTCATGCATTGGTGTTTTTTTACAAACATGAGCAGCAGCCTAGTGTAAGTTTGTTCTTTATTAAACAGTGTGAAATAAAGGGTTACGTCATTCTTTCTCGTGGTATAGCCAATGCTTTAAACTTGTGTGTTTGTATAAGTCACATTCCTCAGATTCATCTGGCTCCAAAGGCCTCACCAGCAACAGTTCACATCCCACACATATACAGTACAGTATGTGCTTTAAAGGAATACATCTCTGGACGTAAGAACAAAGACAGAGCCAGCTAAAGACTAAAACGACCCAATCATTATTGAGAGCCTTTTTTTAAGACTGTTTTTTGGCAGTTTTCCAAGCCTTTATTATATAGGACAGATATGAAATGAGGTGAGAGAGAGAGAGGGAGACATGCAGCAAACAGCCGCAGGTCAGAGTCGAACCTTCCACCGCTGCCATGAGGACACTCAGCCTCTTCACATGGGGCGGCCGCTCTAACCACTGTGCCACTGCCCACCCCATTAAGAGGCTTTTTCAAATCAATTCCTCGAAGTTCAAGTGTACAAACTTTAGAATCCAAGTAAAGAAGAAATCTGAAGTTACCTAGAGTCATCAAAATCTCTGATACTTTTTTATTTTAGCTCTGGTCTGACAATATCTCCTGTTTGTGTCCTCTGTGTGTTGAAACTGCAGCACAAGCAAACATATACACAGACACTAAACACTTAGATTAGATCAGACCAGACAGATTTCAGCACACTAGGATGGGTGTGGTCTGAGCGAGGGCCGTGGAAGCCGTGGGGTAAAAAGTAGAGAAGACCCGACACACACACACACACACACACACACACACACACACACACTTTAGGACCCAGGATCAATTTGGGGAAAGCATCACAACAGTGCAAGATGCAGTCATGAAACTTGGCATCTACTGTTGACCTTTTATCTGCCCCTAAAGATCCCCTTTGTGTGTGTGTGTGTGTGTGTGTGTGTGTGTGTGTGTGTGTGTGCACCCCAGGACCAGAGAAGAGAGCTACAGGGACTCAGCACCCTCAACTTCAGGCCTTAGCTCCTCCAGAAAGAGAACCAGGGAAGAGAGCGATACAGGGGAGGTGAGTACGAAGAGGCAGAAGTGGAACTGTGAGGACAGCAATGAGGAGTCAGCACCCTCAACTTCAGGCCTCAGCTTCTCCACAGGCAGGACCAGAGAAGAGAGCTACAGGGACTCAGCACCCTCAACCTCAGGCCTGGGCTTCTCCACAGGCAGGACCAGAGAAGAGAGCTACAGGGACTCAGTACCCTCAACCTCAGGCCTCATCTTCTCCCCAGGCAGGACCAGAGAAGAGAGCTACAGGGACTCAGCACCCTCAACCTCAGATCTGGGCTTCTCCACAAACAGGACCAGAGAAGTGAGCTACAGGGACTCAGTACTCTCAACCTCATGCCTAGGCTACAGAAGATACTTCCACCCAGTGGTTGATGACAGTGACTCTGATTAAGGCTCAGAGACCAGTTTGCTGCAGGATTGCAAACCTTTGCATCTGGCAGGGCAGATAAATTCTCATGTATGCATTTATGTTGTACTTTCATTTACTCAGTCACACACACTAATGGCCAGCAAGCTACCCTGCAAGGCACTGGCTGTGACAGACCAGGGTAATTAACAAAAGTTTTTTTTTTGTTTCTTTCTCTTTTTCTTAACATTCAGGATTTTCTTGATGACAGAGAAGCTGTGTTCACTCTGAACCAGAGGAGAAGGACGGATGACTACAGGACCAGCAGGAGAGCGGGGTCATCTTTCTTCAGTCGGCTAATTAAGTAATCCCCTCACTCAGACTACAAAAGTACCAGTAGTGACATAAAGTAGTGTCATGTTACGAAAACAACTTGGGCTTTTGGTGATTTAGTACAAAAAAAAAATATATATATATATCTATATATATATATATATATATATATATATATATATATATATATATATATATATATATATAATAGGTTGTTATAGTAGGTTGTAACATGAAAGGACACACAGGAAAACAACACTCAGCCTCTTTACATGGGGCGGCTGCTCTAACCACTGTGCCACCGCCCGCCCCATTAAGAGGCTTTTTCAAATCAACTACTAGAATTTCAAGTGTACAAACTTTAGCATCCAAGTAAAGAAGAAATCTGAAGTTACCTAGAGTCATCAAAATCTCTGATACTTTTTTATTTTAGCTCTGGTCTGACAATATCTCCTGTTTGTGTCCTCTGTGTGTTGAAACTGCAGCACAAGCAAACATATACACAGACACTAAACACTTAGATTAGATCAGACCAGACAGATTTCAGCACACTAGGATGGGTGTGGTCTGAGCGAGGGCCGTGGAAGCCATGGGGTAAAGAGTAGAGAAGACCCTGACACACACACACACACACACACACACGCACACTTGAGGACCCTGGATCGATTTGGGGAAAGCATCACAACAGTGCAAGATGCAGTCATGAAACTTGGCATCTACTGTTGACCTTTTATCTGCCCCTAAAAATCCCCTTTGTGTGTGTGTGTATGTGTGTGTGTATGTGTGTCTGCGTGTGTGTGTGGGTGTGTGTGTCTGCGTATGTGTGTGCGTGTGTGTGTGTGTGTGCACCCCTCTAAAAAGTCGGTGGCCCAGGACAAAGAAAATGTTTTAAAGGGGCATCTTGCTCCACTCTTGGGGATGAAACCTACTTATTCAGTGTTAACATACATTTTATTGATAAATTCACAGGAATAATTACAATTGGAGCACCTGCAAAATACTTTCATTTGTGAAGCTCAGTCTCAGCATGTGTACTCAAACACTGTATTAGGCTGCTTTTTGTGGCAGTATTGTTGGATTTGCTGTGATAATACTTTTAAAATGATGCCCCTGTGAGTTTTGCTTAAACAGGTCTCCAATTAAGTAATTGTCAAATCTAATGGGGATTATGTTCATTCTGTGTTTTATTCTGTTATTAAATTAAATTCAATTTTATTTATAGTGCCAACAAATGATAACAAAAGTTATCTCAGTACACTTTACAACCTAGGTAAAGACCACACTCTATGACTCATTTATGATAAAAATAGACCCAACAATTCCCCACATTAAGAATATTGTCCGAGTTTGTTTTTGCACTGTATGTTGTATGTAAAGATTTCTGAATCTTAAAAAAGTAAATGAAAATATAAAAAACAAGTAGGATAAATAAAATAATAATATATTTGATAAATGTAAGAAAATAAAAAACACCTCTGTCTTTCTATCCGCCTCACAGGCATGCACGTGCGTGCGTCAGTAGGCGCCATGGCAACAGAATGATGGCCCGGCCTATATAAGAGCTGCGGACCAGTCCGATCTCTCCCTTTGCACTTGGACTCGGACACTACGTGACCTTCAGCCCAAACTGTGGAAAACGAACTCTTGAGTTTGAAACCGCTGCAGAGAATTTTCAGAAAAACAAAACAAATCTTGAGAAACAAAACGAGCCTACTCAACTATTGTGGAAAACGGAAGAGCTTCAAAATGGCCCTCCATCTTCCACAGGTCAGAGAGGAACACCTGCTGGGAGCCGTCCACCCAGGTAAGACAACTTTTACATTTATTATTTAACATTTTATGTCTAATTTATCGATTTATCCACTGAACAATACTAATACTAATCCTACTTTTACCAGTAACTTAGTTATATAACGTTAACATCGGAATTAAAGGTGAACATTTGACAAATTTGGTGAACACAGACTTTTACTCGACGATTTCTTCACGTTTATGATTATTTGATGGAAATAATATATGAAATATTCCGTGACATGTGTGAAACGTATTAATGAATAGTTAAGTGATATGAAAACGAAATTATTTTGGTTTAAGGGCATTAAATTTGACTAATTTGGCATGAAGTTATTAAAACAAAGATGGCGACCGGCCTGACTTTCATAAAAAGCCAGAAACGCGCATCGTTGTTCACCATGGAGACGATGGAACTCTTAGGAGCAGGCCGTCATGACGCACAGGCGCGCGCAGGGGAACCAGGGCACGTTCCGGCGTGGATGGGAGCTTACTAATGCAGAAACATCCTTTTAGTTTCAGATCATCACAGTAAATGAACTTGTTTTATATTCAGGCCTATTCTCTGTCTTCTTTGTCTGTGTGTTTATTATTATTAGTAGTAATAGTATATCTTTTTTTTATATATATTATTACCATTTTGCTGTTGTTATCTGCAACTTTGATGAATAGACCAGAAAATAGTCATGCTCCAGTAAAAGGCTTCATCCACAAATAGGAATGTACTTGTAATATTAAGTCAATTTAAAAAATTTTTTTTACAACATAGCAAAAGCTAGATTAAGTTTATCAAGTGATCAAGAAGAGAAGCTGATGGTTCTCTTTAGGTCTCACTTTGATGCAGTGTAAATTGATTCCCATGTGTTTAAAATAATTGAAAGCTGCACAATGTTTGTCAATGTTTTGACATAAATCAGCGTATGTTTACGAATATGTGTTGATATGAATTATTTTTTTAACTGAACATGTAATTCAGAAAGTTTTGCTTGGGATGATTTCAAAAGGGTTTCATTTAGCTATTTAAAAAAAGTATTTTAATGGTCAGCCACTGTCTTATTGATACTGAACCTGATGTTTATTAAGCAATTTATATTTTATATATATTCTAATACATTGTATATATAATGTATAATAATGTTAAATATTCTATAGTGAAGTTATTTGTTCAGGAAAGCAGCTTTCTGAGTACCTTTGCAGTCACATCGCTGTAAAAGTGATGCACTAGTCACATAGGATATTTCATTCCAGCTCAAATACTCACCATGTTTACTGCCTTATGGGTAATCGGTGAATATTTCCCCTCTAATGTCGGTATCTGCATCAAAAACACAACATCTGTCTGGCTCTGATAGGTATGCTGTTAACTTTGATTGTTGCTAATTGATTTCAACGGTTTCATGTTGTGAGAAATGCTGATGATTTGTAGTCATATTTTCAGGCTTTTTATCTTTTTTCCCCTCAGGTGGTGGAAACTTCTTCATCAGACGTCCTCCAGGAGAGGGCCTCCCTGAAGGAGCAGGTGAGTATGGGATTTATGTTGTAGGTGAGCTCATTCCCCCTCTCTTCTCAGACGAAGAAAATCAAGAAGTCTTTCCCCTGGACACCAATGAGGAGGAGGAGGAGGATGAGTCCCTGTCTGAAGATGAAGATGAAGAGGACGTTGACGAGGATGTTGAAATGGACGTTGAAGAGGACGATGATAACAGCATCCGACTTCGCTCCCCTCTCGTCCAGCAGTTACTACCTCCAAGCTTTTGGCAGGGCATGTATCAAGAGTTCCCTCCTGTTCCCGCCGGCGCTCCCTCCTGGTCCTGTCCTTTTGGCATGGAGCGGCCTGAAGACGGTCTGCCCTCAGCCTCTCAAAGGCCAGAAGAGTCTGCTCACTCAACTTCAGGCCTTGGCTCCTCCAGAAAGAGAACCAGGGAAGAGAGCGATACAGGGGAGGTGAGTACGAAGAGGCAGAAGTGGAACTGTGAGGACAGCAATGAGGAGTCAACGCCCTCAACCTCAGGCCTCAGCTTCTCCACAGACAGGACCAGAGAAGAGAGCTACAGGGACTCAGCACCCTCAACCTCAGGCCTCGGCTTCTCCACAGGCAGGACCAGAGAAGAGAGCTACAGGGACTCAGCACCCTCAACCTCAGGCCTCAGCTTCTCCACAGGCAGGACCAGAGAAGAGAGCTACAGGGACTCAGTACTCTCAACCTCAGGCCTCAGCTTCTCCACAGGCAGGACCAGAGAAGAGAGCTACAGGGACTCAACGCCCTCAACATCAGGCCTGGGCTTCTCCACAGGCAGGACCAGAGAAGAGAGCTACTGGGACTCAGCACCCTCAACCTCAGGCCTGGGCTTCTCCACAGGCAGGACCAGAGAAGAGAGCTACAGGGACTCAGCACCCTCAACCTCAGGCCTGGGCTTCTCCACAGGCAGGACCAGAGAAGAGAGCTACAGGGACTCAGTACTCTCAACCTCAGGCTTAGGCTACAGAAGATACTTCCACTACCCAGTGGTTGATGACAGTGACTCTGATTAAGGCTCAGAGACCAGTTTGCTGCAGGATTGAAAACCTTTGCATCTGGCAGGGCAGATAAATCCTCATGTAGCCTTTGCGTCTGGCGAGGCTAACACAGCCCTCGGTAGCGTATTGCAACACAGCCTGTTTGTACAGATTTGGTAGGTAGCCTTCCCGTACGTCTGCCGGGATTGGCAATGCCTTTGGTAGCGTCTTGCACCAGGTCATTTTCTCTTTTAAATATTAGCTCCCTTTAATGGTAGGTAATGAATGCATTTATGTTGTACTTTCATTTACTCAGTCACACACACTAATGGCAGCAAGCTACCCTGCAAGGCACTGTCCTGACCATTGGGAGCAATGTGGGGTTCAGTGTCTTGCCCAAGGGCACTCTTTGATTTTTTTTTTTTAAGGTGTATACGCAGAAACCATGGGTAAGTTATCAACTCATTAACAAAAAGGTAAGTCAATACTTAATTGAAGCATTAACTCCTAAAAGTCTTCAGCTCACAGTAATTCAAAGATTCTTGATTTGACACGTTGTGTTGTGCACTGTCATGTGTTTTCAGTAGGATGTAGTTGGCTGTAACAGACCAGGGTAATTAACAAAAGTTCTTTTTTTTGTTTAATTCTCTTTGTCTTAACATTCAGGATTTCCTTGATGACAGAGAAGCTGTGTTCACTCTAAACCAGAGGAGAAGGACGGATGACTACAGGACCAGCAGGAGAGCGGGGTCGTCTTTCTTCAGTCGGCTAATTAAGTAATTCCCTCACTCAGACTACAAAAGTACCAGTAGTGACATAAAGTAGTGTCATGTTACATTTACACATGGATTATATTTATTCCAGGCTCGGTCTTCTTCTCCACCTCTGACCCCCACCTCCACCATCTTCGCCCACCAGCCAAGAGGACGAGGAGTGCCCCAGTACGACCAGCACAGAGACGTTGTTACCAACTGGTGTGTTTGGGATGCTCCTCACACACAGGAACCTTTTTAAATATTTATTTATTCCATATTATTATATCTTAAATAAAAAATAAATATTGTGCAAATTATGATTTATTGTGTTCTGCCTTTTGTTAGTGTAACAAGTGTAACTTTTGACTGTGTCCTGTTGTTGTTGTTGTTGTTGTTCTGTATAACTTGGGAAGTACAATAAGTATTATAAACAAAGTTCCTAATAAATAAACTTACCATTCATTTTAAAGGGTCATTATTTCACTGTTCTTCATGAAATGTGAAATCATTTGATAAAGTGTTAAAACTGTTATTTCATGATTCTATGACATTTCATTACGGTTCGGTTCAACATTCAGAAAAGTCCTGATGCTTGTCTGCATCCTCATCATTTATGTGTTTAATTGGGTTCCAAATGCAACATACACAGTATATGAAGGTAAGAGCTGAAGACAAAGGAAGAGATGTTTACAAATGAATTAATCACCTTATTAATTATTAATGAGGCAGATTCATTTTTCCTGGTTAAAAAGGGCACCAGGCCATTATCTGCAGGGTTTTTATTTAACTTTTAGTGAGAGTTTAATACGTGTTAAAGTAGAATAATAATAATAGTAATCAATTAATTGTCAATCTCAAACTGAAAACGCTTGTTCTGATAAAACAGGACCTCAAGACTCTTTGCAAACAGAATAAAAGATCACAGAAAACAACTTGGGCTTTTGGTTATTTAGTACAAAAATATAAACATATATAAATATATACATAGTAGGTTAGAACATGAAAGGACACACAGGAAAACAACACAGAAAATGGATGGTGGGAGTGTCCTTCCTTTAACCCATTTAGATCAACTTCAAATGTGCATTAAGGAAATAAAAAGCTGGATGACTCTGCAATTTTCTGATGTTAAACTCAGATAAAGCACAAGTCATTGTACTTGGCCCCAAAGGCCTCCAAGACTCAATAGTTAAAGACACTGTTACTCTGGATGATGTTGTGTTGTCCTCCAGCACCACAGTAAGGAATCTGGGTGTTATTTTTGATTTTCTCACATAAAACTAACAACAAGGACTGTATATCTTCACCTGCGTAATATTGCAAAAATTAGGAACAGTGGGCCTCATTTATCAAACGAACGTACGGCAGAAAAACGTGCGTACGACCATTTCCTGGCAAACGTCGGCATTTATCAATTTGGACGTGAGCGGGAGCTACGATCAAATCTCACGTCTGGTCTGAGATCGTGTACGCACATTTGAGCCTGTGTATTTGCGGTGCAGCACAGCAAAATCTGGCTGAAAATAAGGAACAAACCTCAGCTGTCATTAAGCATAAGCAGTCACATATTAAGAAAAGATCAAAACGGATTCTTAAAACGAATAAAAAAAATAAAAAATTGTGGTTGGAGCAATTGATTGTACTCATGTGCGTCTGAAGGCACCATCCATGAATGATTACGCATTCATCAATCGCCAAAACTACCACTCAATAAAAGAAATGTACAGGGGATTTGTGATGCCAAGCTGTCGCTTTTAAACGTGGTGGCCAGGTGACCAGGGGGAGGACACACGATTCTTTTATGTTTCAAAACAGCTCGGCTCCAGCCCCCCGCGACCCCGACATTGAATGAATGAATGCATGTGTTGGCGCGTGGCTGCAGCAAGACGCACTGCAGAGCCAAAGTCATCTCCTCAGTCGGTGGCTACCCTCGATAAATTGCATTAAATCAAACAAGGTATCAGATGATTAACATCTTGGTATGGTTTTTCTAGGTGACAAAGGTATTCTCTTACGGAATACCTAATAACCCCGCTGGCAAACCCCGCTACAGAGCAAGAGCGCCGGTGTTGTGCCCTATTCACCCCTGCCGTGAAATGCACCCCTCGCATTAAAGGTGATATTCTGGATCAGAAGGCTGTTGTTTCCACCTATAGGAGTAGTTTATATACAGCTAACCCACAACGGTCAGAACACTGGTTACTTACAGTCTTTAAACTATTTTAAAGAGTTTAAAATCACAAACTTGGATAATAGCGAACACAAAACAACACCCTTTTGTATGTTCTGTCAAAATATACTGCAGCAATAGTTACAAAATGAATGAAATGGATCTTTTGAGCAAGTTGAATGTATTTGATTTAGGGTTTCCTAAATATAATCCCAGCTTTTCTTGCAATTCATAGGTTCAAACGTGTGTGCTTTTAATTGGGTTACACCTGTCCAACAGTGCGCACAGGCGCACTCGGGTCACGGTGGAGCGCTGCGGTTATTCTTTTCCATACAGCGTTTTTATGGGCCCCTTTTATTCTACTCTTTAGACTGACAAAAAGCACATCTTTACTTTGCTCCATCTCGGATGTCAGGATGCCGATCTCTGTGTCGGAAAAGTTTATTTCCTAACCTGAGTTCCTTCTCTCCATGTTTGACCTCAGTGGGCGAGGCCTCCGAACCAGGAATATTTAGGGGCGTAACATGTTAATGACGATCGAATTCAGCCGCCGCATTTATCAAGGCCCGCTCATTTATACACTGAGATTGGTCAGATACGAATGTTTCATAAATCACACGTGGGTCCTTTCCTACGACCAATTCTGCGCTCAGATCTGCGCCCGTTTTCACGCAAGATTGATAAATGAGGCCCATTGTGTCTCAGAAAGATGCAGAAAATCTAGTCCATGCATTAGTTACTTCTAGGCTGGACTACTGCAACTCCTTATTATCGGGCTGCTCCAATAAGTCTGTTCAGAGTCTCCAGTTGGTCCAAAATGCTGCAGCTCGAGTACTAGAAGAAGAATTACTTTATTAGTCCCGTGAATTGGGAACTTCAATTTTCACTCTATCATTTTTTCATTTTACACACACACAGGCCCGAAATACACAGACAGGACCTATATACATGCAACCAATGGAGAGATGTTAGAGCGAGGGGGCTGCCAGTGACCGGCGCCCCGAGCAGTTGGGGGCTCAGTGCCTTGCTCAACAGCACCTCAGCAGTCCCCAGGAGATGAACTGGCACCTCTCCAGCCACCAGTCCACACTCCATTCATGGTCCACACAGGGACTTAAACCAGCGACCCTCCGGTTCCCAGCCAAGTCACCTATGGACTGAGCTACTACCACCGCCTAACAAAATCAAATCGAAGACATCATTTTTCTCCTGTATTTGCCTCTTTGCACTGGCTACCTGTAAAATCTAGAATAGAATTTAAAATCCTTCTCCTTACCTACAAAGCTCTTATTGGTCAGGCTCCGTCGTATCATAAAGAGCTCATAGTACCGTATCACCCGACTAGATCACTGCGCTCTGAGAATGCAGGGCTACTCGTCGTTCCTAGAGTCTCCAAAAGTAGAATGAGAGGCAGAGCCTTCAGTTACCAAGCTCCTCTCCTGTGGAACCAACTCCCAAGTGTTATTCGGAATACAGACACCGTCCACATATTTAAGAGTAAACTTAAAACTTTCCTTTTTGATAAAGCTTACAGCTAGGTCTTACGAGCCCTAAGCAATGTTGATATTTTTAAGCTGATTTTGTTCTGCTTAATGATGCTGCTATAGGCCTAGTCTGCCGGGGGATAATACTTTTCCTGATACTCTGAGCTTCTCTCCTCTCCTTCTGTATCGTTCATGTCTCATCAATGCATGTTACTAATTCAACTTCTTCCCCGGAGTTGTTTGTGCTTTGTCGTCTGGCAGGTCTGATCGTAGTGGTGCCTGCTGCCGTGGTCCTGCATGACACTTCCTGCTACTATTATAATCTATCACCTTAGCTGTGCTTGTTTCTACTATTCTGCTGTATTAACTGCCATAACATATAAGTCATATTCACATTACTATAGATATTATTATAGTTACTGGAAGTGTGTCTGTCTCTGTCTTTGTGTCTGTCTTTGTCTCTCTCTGTCCATCTGTCCCTCTTTTCTCTCTTTCTCTCTCCTTTTCTTCCTCCCCAACCGGTGCAGACAGATGTCCGTCCTCCACAGAGCTGGGTCTGTCTGACGTTCCTGCCTGTTAAAGGGAAGGTTTTCGTTGCCACTGTACTCTACAGAGGAATTGTTGGGTCTATGTTTATCATAAATAAGTCATAGAGTGTGGTCTATACCTAGTTTGTAAAGTGTCCTGAGATAACTTTTGTTATGATTTGGCACAATAAATAAAATTGAATTGAATTGAAAATTGAATGAAAATTGCAGCTGATTGGGAGACAACTGCAGTGAAGCATTCACATGAACATTTACATTCACCCTGCCATGTAGCTGTACAAGAGGCTCAACTCCTGCTGCAGAAAACATCCCCCAAAACCATGACACTTCCTCCTCCAAATTGAACTGACTTCTTTACACACTTTGGGTTCAGTCTTCCCACAGTCCTGCACTGAACATAATGTTTCCCATCAGACCCAAACAAACTGTACGTCCTCTCATCATCAGTGTTGAACCGATTCCCCACTGAATGTCTTCATAATCCTGTCCTCTCGCATACTTGTTTTACGTGGACGACCGGCCTTTTTGAGGGACTTGAATGAATCTGTGTCCTTGAAATTCTTGAAATCACAGACTGTGAACGCCCAACCTCTCTCTGATGGCTGAGAGGGTCATCCCTATGGACAACCTGCTGTCCCAGGGGTTCAGTCACATTAGAGCAGCTCGCCATCTTGTAAAGTAACCAGGAGAGTGTCTAATAAATAGGGTGCGTACAACAATTAAGTCAATTTTCACCAGGTGTCAGATTAACACAGATAACTGGGGGGAATCTGAAAGTGTTCTCTAATTTTGCTCACTGTTTTTTTCACAAAATAAAAGTTGCCTTGGATATTTGAAAAAAAATACTAGTAAAACTGGGGTAAAGCCCCAGCGGATAGAAAAAAATAACACTATTTCAGATTAATCAAGTATGTATAACTTGTTCTCTAATGTTGATCTCCAGTTCACCTGTATTCACCTTAGACCAGGGGTGTCAAACTCCGGCAAATCATTTTTAGCCCGCAAGATCATATCCAGGTTCTATGAGTATAAAGCACATCCACCGCTACTTTTCTGTTAACAAACACGAGCATAAATGCTATCAGTCTCTTCAGACAAACTTAATCCACCCCTCCCCAAAACGGCCAAAAGAAAGATGGAAAACAGATGCTTTCAACACAGGTGGCACGCAGATTATCTGTTTATGAAGGTAAAAGCTTTTTGTCTCATCTGCAGAGCCACCGTGGCGCTAACAAAAGAATAAAACATAAGAAACACCACGACAAGAACAAGGACCTGCACTGAAAAGGTTCAACAATACACACCTGGAGAGAAGGGAAACATGCACATTTGCAGTCTTATTTATTTTTTTGTTGATATTTAGTTTGGCCCGCACTTTGTCCCAGTTTTTAAATTTGGCCCACTGTGAATTTGAGTTTGACAACGCTGCCTTAGACTGTATGGTATTCACTCTCTGTTTCAGCGCCTGTCTCCTTAAGTGCCCCTCCTGAAAAAGCCAAGTTTGCTCTGATTGGGCCGTGTTTCTGGGTCTTCCACAGTTGCTCCCTCTGCATCTCTACGCCATCACTGCAGTCGGGGAATGACTGTAGCGGCACTTTCGACCTTACAACCATACAAGAGTGCTGACGGCTCATTTAAAGTCACAGTTTCTGAATACGGCTGTGTGCATTTCTCTGTGGATTGAGTGTTTTGATACTTTCACAGTTTTAAAATAGCAACATTAAAAAACACATGCAAAACTCACTTTTTACAGAATGCGACCAGGACTAGCTGCCAGGAGCAAACTTCTGCTGGAGAAACACTACATCCCTTTATGTACTAAATATACTGAACTTTCTCAAACGTATCTTGCTCTCTACTCATGCATTGGTGTTTTTTTACAAGCATGAGCAGCAGCCTAGTGTAAGTTTGTTCTTTATTAAACAGTGTGAAATAAAGAGTTACGTCATTCTTTCTCGTGGTATAGCCAATGCTTTAAACTTGTGTGTTTGTATAATTCACATTCCACAGATTCATCTGGCTCCAAAGGCCTCACCAGCAACAGTTCACATCCCACACATATACAGTACAGTATGTGCTTTAAAGGAATACATCCCTGGACGTAAGAACAAAGAGAGAGCTAACTAAAGACTAAAACGACCCAATCATTATTGAGAGCCTTTTTTTAAGATAGTTTTTTGGCAGTTTTCCAAGCCTTTATTATATAGGACAGATAGGAAATGAGGTGAGGGAGAGAGAGGGGGAGACATGCAGCAAAGAGCCGCAGGTCACAGTCAAACCTGCCACCGTCTGAGTGAGGGCGGTGGAAGCCGTGGGGTAAAAGAGTAGAGAAGACCCTGACACACACACACACACACGCACACACACAAACACTTTAAGACCCAGGATCAATTCGGGCAAAGCATCACAACAGTGCAAGATGCAGTCATGAAACTTGGCATCTACTGTCGACCTTTTATCTGCCCCTAAAGATCCCCTGTGCATGTGTGTGTGTGTGTGTGTGTGTGTGTGTGTGTGTGTGCACCCCTCTCAAAAGTCTGTGGCCCAGGACAAAGAAAATGTTTTAAAGGGGCATCTTGCTCCACTCTTGGGGATGAAACCTACTTATTCAGTGTTAACATACATTTTATTGATAAATTCACAGGAATAATTACAATTGGAGCACCTGCAAAATACTTTCATTTGTGAAGCTCAGTCTCAGCATGTGTACTCAAACACTGTATTAGGCTGCTTTTTGTGGCAGTATTGTTGGATTTGGTGTGATAATACTTTTAAAATGATGCCCATGTGAGTATTGTTTAAACAGGTTTCCAATTAAGTAATTGTCAAATCTAATGGGGATTCTTTTCATTCTGTGTTTTATTCTGTTATTAAATTCAATTTTATTTATAGTGCCAACAAATGATAACAAAAGTTATCTCAGGACACTTTACAGAGTAGGTAAAGACCACACTCTATGACTTATTTATGATAAAAATAGACCCAACAATTCCCCACATTAAGAATATTGTCCGAGTTTGTTTTTGCACTGTATGTTGTATGTAAAGATTTCTGAATCTTAAAAATGTAAATGAAAATATAAAAAACAAGTAGGATAAATAAAATAAGAATATATTTGATAAATATAAGAAAAGAAAACACCTCTGTCTTTCTATCCGCCTCACAGGCATGCACGTGCGTGCGTCAGTAGGCGCCATGGCAACAGAATGATGGCCCGGCCTATATAAGAGCTGCGGACCAGTCCGATCTCTCCCTTTGCACTTGGACTCGGACACTACGTGACCTTCAGCCCAAACTGTGGAAAACGAACTCTTGAGTTTGAAACCGCTGCAGAGAATTTTCAGAAAAACAAAACAAATCTTGAGAAACAAAACGAGCCTACTCAACTATTGTGGAAAACGGAAGAGCTTCAAAATGGCCCTCCATCTTCCACAGGTCAGAGAGGAACACCTGCTGGGAGCCGTCCACCCAGGTAAGACAACTTTTACATTTATTATAACATTTTATGTCTAATTTATCGATTTATCCACTGAACAATACTAATGCTAATCCTACTTTTACCAGTAACTTAGTTATATAACGTTAACATCCGAAATAAAGGTGAACTTTTGACAAATTTGGTGAACACAGACTTTTACTCGACGATTTCTTCACGTTTATGATTATTTGATGGAAATAATATATGAAATATTCCGTGACATGTGTGAAACGTATTAATGAATAGTTAAGTGATATGAAAACGCAATTATTTTGGTTTAAGGGCATTAAATTTGACTAATTTGGCATGAAGTTATTAAAACAAAGATGGCGACCGGCCTGACTTTCATAAAAAGCCAGAAACGCGCATCGTTGTTCACCATGGAGACGATGGAACTCTTAGGAGCAGGCCGTCATGACGCACAGGCGCGCGCAGGGGAACCAGGGCACGTTCCGGCGTGGATGGGAGCTTACTAATGCAGAAACATCCTTTTAGTTTCAGGTCATCACAGTAAATGAACTTGTTTTATATTCAGGCCTATTCTCTGTCATCTTTGTCTCTGTTTATTATTATTAGTAGTAATAGTATATCTTTTTTTTAATATATATTATTATTACCATTTTGCTGTTGTTATCTGCAACTTTGATGAATAGACCAGAAAATAGTCATGCTCCAGTAAAAGGCTTCATCCACAAATAGGAATGTACTTGTAATATTAAGTCAATTTAAAACATTTTTTTTTACAACATAGCAAAAGCTAGATTAAGTTTATCAAGTGATCAAGAAGAGAAGCTGATGGTTCTCTTTAGGTCTCACTTTGATGCAGTGTAAATTGATTCCCATGTGTTTAAAATAATTGAAAGCTGCACAATGTTTGTCAATGTTTTGACATAAATCAGCGTATGTTTACGAATATGTGTTGATATGAATTTTTTTTTAACTGAACATGTAATTCAAAAAGTTTTGCTTGGGATGATTTCAAAAGGGTTTCATTTAGCTATTTAAACAAAAGTATTTTAATGGTCAGCCACTGTCTTATTGATACTGAACCTGATGTTTATTAAGCAATTTCTATTTTTTATATATTCTAATACATTGTATATATAATGTATAATAATGTTAAATATTCTATAGTGAAGTTATTTGTTCAGGAAAGCAGCTTTCTGAGTACCTTTGCAGTCACATCGCTGTAAAAGTGATGCACTAGTCAAATTGGATATTTCATTCCAGCTCAAATACTCACTATGTTTACTGCCATATGGGTAATTGGTGAATATTTCCCCTCTAATGTTGGTATCTGCATCAAAAACACATTATCTGTCTGGCTCTGATAGGTATTCTGTTAACTTTGATTGTTGCTAATTAATTTCAACGGTTTCATGTTTTGAGAAATGCTGATGATTTGTAGTCATATTTTCAGGCTTTTTATCTTTTTTCCACTCAGGTGGTGGCAACTTCTTCATCAGACGTCCTCCAGGAGAGGGCCTCCCTGAAGGAGCAGGTGAGTATGGGATTTATGTTGTAGGTGAGCTCATTCCCCCTCTCTTCTCAGACGAAGAAAATGAAGAAGTCTTTCCCCTGGACACCAATGAGGAGGAGGAGGATGAGTCCCTGTCTGAAGATGAAGATGAAGAGGACGTTGACGAGGATGTTGAAATGGACGTTGAAGAGGACGATGATAACAGCATCCGACTTCGCTCCCCTCTCGTCCAGCAGTTACTACCTCCAAGCTTTTGGCAGGGCATGTATCAAGAGTTCCCTCCTGTTCCCGCCGGCGCTCCCTCCTGGTCCTGTCCTTTTGGCATGGAGCGGCCTGAAGACGGTCTGCCCTCAGCCTCTCAAAGGCCAGAAGAGTCTGCTCACTCAACTTCAGGCCTTGGCTCCTCCAGAAAGAGACCCAGGGAAGAGAGCGATACAGGAGAGGTGAGTACGAAGAGGCAGAAGTGGAACTGTGAGGACAGCAATGAGGAGTCAACGCCCTCAACCTCAGGCCTCAGCTTCTCCACAGGCAGGACCAGAGAAGAGAGCTACAGGGACTCAGCACCCTCAACCTCAGGCCTCAGCTTCTCCACAGGCAGGACCAGAGAAGAGAGCTACAGGGACTCAGCACCCTCAACCTCAGGCCTCAGCTTCTCCACAGGCAGGACCAGAGAAGAGAGCTACAGGGACTCAGCACCCTCAACCTCAGGCCTCAGCTTCTCCACAGGCAGGACCAGAGAAGAGAGCTACAGGGACTCAGCACCCTCAACCTCAGGCCTCAGCTTCTCCCCAGGCAGGACCAGAGAAGAGAGCTACAGGGACTCAGCACCCTCAACCTCAGGCCTCAGCTTCTCCACAGGCAGGACCAGAGAAGAGAGCTACTGGGACTCAGCACCCTCAACCTCAGGCCTAGGCTACAGAAGATACTTCCACTACCCAGTGGTTGATGACAGTGACTCTGATTAAGGCTCAGAGACCAGTTTGCTGCAGGATTGCAAACCTTTGCATCTGGCAGGGCAGATAAATCCTCATGTAGCCTTTGCGTCTGGCGAGGCTAACACAGCCCTCGGTAGCGTATTGCAACAGAGCCTGTTTGTACAGATTTGGTAGGTAGCCTTCCCATACGCCTGGTGGGATTGGCAATGCCTTTGGTAGCGTCTTGCACCAGGTCATTTTCTCTTTTAAATATTAGCTCCCTTTAATGGTAGGTAATGAATGCATTTATGTTGTACTTTCATTTACTCAGTCACACACACTAATGGCAGCAAGCTACCCTGCAAGGCACTGGCCTGACCATTGGGAGCAATGTGGGGTTCAGTGTCTTGCCCAAGGGCACTCTTTGATTTCTTTTTAAGGTGTATACGCAGAAACCATGGGTAAGTTATCAACTCATTAACAAAAAGGTAAGTCAACACTTAATTGAAGCATTAACTCCTAAAAGTCTTCAGCTCACAGTAATTCAAAGATTCTTGATTTGACACGTTCTGTTGTGCACTGTCATGTGTTTTCAGTAGGATGTAGTTGGCTGTAACAGACCAGGTTAATTAACAAAAGTTTTTTTTTGTTTCTTTCTCTTTGTCTTAACATTCAGGATTTCCTTGATGACAGAGAAGCTGTGTTCACTCTGAACCAGACGAGAAGGACGGATGACTACAGGACCAGCAGGAGAGCGGGGTCATCTTTCTTCAGTCGGCTAATTAAGTAATCCCCTCACTCAGACTACAAAAGTACCAGTAGTGACATAAAGTAGTGTCATGTTACATTCACACATGGATTATATTTATTCCAGGCTCTGTCTTCTTCTCCACCTCTGACCCCCACCTCCACCATCTTCGCCCACCAGCCAAGAGGACGAGGAGTGCCCCAGTACGACCAGCACAGAGACGTTGTTACCAACTGCTTCTCTGTGCAGGTGTGTTTGGGAGGCTCCTCACACACAGGAACCTTTTTAAATATTTCTTTATTCCATATTATTAAATCTCAAATAAAAAATAAATATTGTGCAAATTATGATTTAGTGTGTTCTGCCTTTTGTTAGTGTTACAAGTGTAACTTTTGACTGTGTCCTCTTGTTGTTGTTGTTTTGTATAATTAGGGAAGTACAATAAGTATTATAAACAAAGTTCCTAATAAATAAACTTACCATTTATTTTAAAGGGTCATTATTTCACTGTTCTTCATGAAATGTGAAATCATTTGATAAAGTGTTAAAACTGTTATTTCATGATTCTATGACATTTCATTACGGTTCGGTTCAACATTCAGAAAAGTCCTGATGCATGTCTGCATCCTGATCATTTATGTGTTTAATTGGGTTCCAAATGCAACATACACAGTATATGAAGGTAAGCGCTGAAGACAAAGGAAGAGATGTTTACAAATGAATTAATCACCTTATTAATTATTAATGAGGCAGATTCATTTTTCCTGGTTAAAAAGGGCACCAGGCCATTATCTGCAGGATTTTTGTTTAACTTTTAGTGAGAGTTTAACACGTGTTAAAGTAGAAGAATACTTTTATCAATTTCTCTAATCAATTAATTGTCAATCTCACACTGAAAACGCTTGCTCTGATAAAACAGGGACCTCAAGACTCTTTGCAAACAGACTAAAAGATCACAGAAAACAACTTGGGCTTTTGGTTATTTAGTACAAAAATATAAACATATATAAATATATACATAGTAGGTTGTAACATGAAAGGACACACAGGAAAACAACACAGAAAATGGATGGTGGGAGTGTCCTTCCTTTAACCCATTTGCAGTTTGACAGGGGGCATTGCATTATCAGTTAGCTAAACTTCAAATGTGCATTAAGGAAATAAAAAGCTGGATGACTCTGCAATTTTCTGATGTTAAACTCAGATAAAGCTGAAGTCATTGTACTTGGCCCCAAAGGCCTCCAAGACTCAATAGCTAAAGACACTGTTACTCTGGATGATGTTGTGTTGTCCTCCAGCACCACAGTAAGAAATCTGGGTGTTATCTTTGATCAGGATATGTCCTTCCATTCTCACATAAAACTAACAACAAGGACTGCTTATTTTCACCTGCGTAATATTGCAAAAATTAGGAACATTGTGTCTCAGAAAGATGCAGAAAATCTAGTCCATGCATTTGTTACTTCTAGGCTGGACGACTGCAACTCCTTATTATCAGGCTGCTCCAATAAGTCTGTTCAGAGTCTCCAGTTGGTCCAAAATGCTGCCTCGAGGACACTCAGCCTCTTCACATGGGGCGGCTGCTCTAACCACTGTGCCACCGCCCGCCCCATTAAGAGGCTTTTTCAAATCAACTTCTAGAAGTTCAAGTGTACAAACTTTAGCATCCAAGTAAAGAAGAAATCTGAAGTTACCTAGAGTTATCAAAATCTCTGATACTTTTTTATTTTAGATCTGGTGTGAAAATATCTCCTGTTTGTGTCCTCTGTGTGTTGAAACTGCAACACAAGCAAACATATACACAGACACTAAACACTTGGATCAGATCAGACCAGACAGATTTCAGCACACTAGCATTGGGTGTGGTCTGAGCGAGGGCGGTGGAGGCCGTGGGGTAAAAAGTAGAGAAGACCCCGACACACACACACACACTCAACACACACACACACACACACACACACACACACACTCAACACACACACACACACACATACACACACACACACACACACACACACACACACACACACACACTTTAGGGCCCAGGATCAATTTGGGGAAAGCATCACAACAGTGCAAGATGCAGTCATGAAACTTGGCATCTACTGTTAACCTTTGATCTGCCCCTAAAGATCCCCTTTGTGTGTGTGCGTGTGTGTGTGTGTGTGTGTGTGTGTGTGTGTGTGTGTGTGTGTGTGTGTGTGTGTGTGTGTGTGTGTGTGTGTGTGTGTGTGCACCACTCTCAAAAGACTGTGGCCCAGGACAAAGAAAATGTTTCAAAGGAGCATCTTGCTCCACTCTTGGGGATGAAACCTACTTATTCAGTGTTAACATACATTTTATATATAAATTCACAGGAATAATTACAATTGGAGCACCTGCAAAATACTTTCATTTGTGAAGCTCAGTCTCAGCATGTGTACTCAAACACTGTGTTAGGCTGCTTTTTGTGGCAGTGTTGTTGGATTTGGTGTGATAATACTTTTAAAATGATGCCCCTGTGAGTGTTGCTTAAACAGGTGTCCAATTAAGTAATTGTCAAATCTAATGGGGATTATGTTCATTCAGTGTTTTATTCTGTTATTAAATTCAATTCAATTCAATTTTATTTATAGTGCCAACAAATGATAACAAAAGTTATCTCAGGACACTTTACAGAGTAGGTAAAGACCACACTCTATGACTTATTTATGATAAAAATAGACCCAACAATTGCCCACATTAAGAATATTGTCCGAGTTTGTTTTTGCACTGTATGTTGTATGTAAAGATTTCTGAATCTTAAAAATGTAAATTAAAATGTAAAAAACAAGTAGGATAAATAAAATAAGAATATATTTGATAAATATAAGAAAATAAAAAACACCTCTGTCTTTCTATCCGCCTCAATGACATGCACGTGCGTGCGTCAGTAGGCGCCATGGCAACAGAATGATGGCCCGGCCTATATAAGGGCTGCGGACCAGTCCGATCTCTCCCTTTGCACTTGGACTCGGACACTACGTGACCTTCAGCCCAAACTGTGGAAAACGAACTCTTGAGTTTGAAACCGCTGCAGAGAATTTTCAGAAAAACAAAACAAATCTTGAGAAACAAAACGAGCCTACTCAACTATTGTGGAAAACGGAAGAGCTTCAAAATGGCCCTCCATCTTCCACAGGTCAGAGAGGAACACCTGCTGGGAGCCGTCCACCCAGGTAAGACAACTTTTACATTTATTATAACATTTTATGTCTAATTTATCGATTTATCCAGTGAACAACACTAATACTAATCCTACTTTTACCAGTAAGTTAGTTATATAAAGTTAACATCGGCATTAAAGGTGAACTTTTGACAAATTTGGTGAACACAGACTTTTACTCGACGATTTCTTCACGTTTATGATTATTTGATGGAAATAATATATGAAATATTCCGTGACATGTGTGAAACGTATTAATGAATAGTTAAGTGATATGAAAACGCAATTATTTTGGTTTAAGGGCATTAAATTTGACTAATTTGGCATGAAGTTATTAAAACAAAGATGGCGACCGGCCTGACTTTCATAAAAAGCCAGAAACGCGCATCGTTGTTCACCATGGAGACGATGGAACTCTTAGGAGCAGGCCGTCATGACGCACAGGCGCGCAGGGGAACCAGGGCACGTGCCGGCGTGGATGGGAGCTTACTAATGCAGAAACATCCTTTTAGTTTCAGGTCATCACAGTAAATGAACTTGTTTTATATTCAGGCCTTTTTTCTGTCCTCTTTGTCTGTGTTTATTATTAGTAGTAATAGTAATAGTATATATATATTTTATATATTATTATTACTTTTATGTTGTTGTCGGCTGTTGCTGTTATCTGCAACTTTGATGAATAGACCATAAAATAGTCATGCTCCAGTAAAAGGCTTCATTCACAAATAGGAGTGTACTTGTAATATTAAGTCAATTAAAAAAAACTTTTTTTTTTTCTACAACATAGCAAAGGCTAGATTAAGTTGTAAGTGTAAATTGATTCCCATGTGTTTAAAATAATAGAAAGCTGAACAATGTTTGACATAACTTATAAAACGGTAGCCTCTTTTGTGTTGGTGGCTTTATCACAGTGTCGTGCAGGTATTAGAGCCAGGCTAATATATATTAGACATATCAGTATTTGTATGTATCAGTGTATGTTTACGAATATGTTGATGTGAATTTATTTTTAACTGAACATGTAATTCAGAAAGTTTTGCTTGCATCAAGAACACAACATCTGTCTGGCTCTGATAGGTATGCTGTTAACTTTGATTGTTACTAATTTGGTCCAACGGTTTCATGTTGTGAGAAATGCTGATGATTTGTCGTCATATTTTCAGGCTTTTTATCTTTTTTCCCCTCAGGTGGTGGAAACTTCTTCATCAGACGTCCTCCAGGAGAGGGCCTCCCTGAAGGAGCAGGTGAGTATGGGATTTATGTTGTAGGTGACCTCATTCCCCCTCTCTTCTCAGACGAAGAAAATGAAGAAGTCTTTCCCCTGGACACCGATGAGGAGGAGGAGGATGAAGACACTGAGGATGATGACGACTTTTCTGACGGCGGCAGCGAAGATTCCGGGTATGAGTCCCTGTCTGAAGATGAAGATGAAGAGGACGTTGACGAGGATGTTGAAATGGACGTTGAAGAGGACGATGATAACAACATCCGACCTCGCTCCCCTCTCGTCCAGCAGTTACTACCTCCATTTTCTACCTTTTGGCAGGGCATGTATCAAGAGTTCCCTCCTGTTCCCGCCGGCGCTCCCTCCTGGTCCTGTCCTTTTGGCATGGAGCGGCCTGAAGACAGTCTGCCCTCAGCCTCTCAAAGGCCAGAAGAGTCTGCTCCATCAACTTCAGGCCTTGGCTCCTCCAGAAAGAGAACCAGGGAAGAGAGCGATACAGGGGAGGTGAGTACGAAGAGGCAGAAGTGGAACTGTGAGGAGTCAACGCCCTCAACCTCAGGCCTGGGCTTCTCCACAGACAGGACCAGAGAAGAGAGCTACAGGGACTCAGCACCCTCAACCTCAGGCCTGGGCTTCTCCACAGGCAGGACCAGAGAAGAGAGCTACAGGGACTCAGCACCCTCAACCTCAGGCCTCAGCTTCTCCACTGGCAGGACCAGAGAAGAGAGCTACTGGGACTCAGTACTCTCAACCTCAGGCTTAGGCTACAGAAGATACTTCCACTACCCAGTGGTTGATGACAGTGACTCTGATTAAGGCTCAGAGACCAGTTTGCTGCAGGATTGCAAACCTTTGCATCTGGCAGGGCAGATAAATCCTCATGTAGCCTTTGCGTATGGCGAGGCTAACACAGCCCTCGGTAACGTATTGCAACAGAGCCTGTTTGTACAGATTTGGTAGGTAGCCTTCCCGTACTCCTGGCGGGATTGGCAATGCCTTTGGTAGCGTCTTGCACCAGGTCATTTTCTCTTTTAAATATTAGCTCCCTTTAATGGTAGGTAATGAATGCATTTATGTTGTACTTTCATTTACTCAGTCACACACACTAATGGCAGCAAGCTACCCTGCAAGGCACTGGCCTGACCATTGGGAGCAATGTGGGGTTCAGTGTCTTGCCCAAGGGCACTCTTTGATTTTTTTTTTAAGGTGTATACGCAGAAACCATGGGTAAGTTATCAACTCATTAACAAAAAGGTAAGTCAACACTTAATTGAAGCATTAACTCCTAAAAGTCTTCAGCTCACAGTAATTCAAAGATTCTTGATTTGACAAGTTGTGTTGTGCACTGTCATGTGTTTTCCGTAGGATGTAGTTGGCTGTAACAGACCTGGGTAATTAACTAAAGGTTTTTTTTTTGATTCTTTCTCTTTGTCTTAACATTCAGGATTTCCTTGATGACAGAGAAGCTGTGTTCACTCTAAACCAGACGAGAAGGACGGATGACTACATGACCAGCAGGAGAGAGGGGTCATCTTTCTTCAGTCGGCTAATTAAGTAATCCCCTCACTCAGACTACAAAAGTTCCAGTAGTGACATAAAGTAGTGTCATGTTACATTTACACATGGATTATATTTATTCCAGGCTCTGTCTTCTTCTCCACCTCTGACCCCCACCTCCACCATCTTCGCCCACCAGCCAAGAGGACGAGGAGTGCCCCAGTACGACCAGCACAGAGACGTTGTTACCAACTGCTTCTTCTGTGCAGGTGTGTTTGGGAGGCTCCTCACACACAGGAACCTTTTTAAATATTTATTTATTCCATATTATTATATCTCAAATAAAAAATAAATATTGTGCAAATTATGATTTAGTGTGTTCTGCCTTTTGTTAGTGTTACAAGTGTAACTTTTGACTGTGTCCTCTTGTTGTTGTTGTTTTGTATAATTAGGGAAGTACAATAAGTATTATAAACAAAGTTCCTAATAAATAAACTTACCATTTATTTTAAAGGGTCATTATTTCACTGTTCTTCATGAAATGTGAAATCATTTGATAAAGTGTTAAAACTGTTATTTCATGATTCTATGACATTTCATTACGGTTCGGTTCAACATTCAGAAAAGTCCTGATGCTTGTCTGCATCCTCATCATTTATGTGTTTAATTGGGTTCCAAATGCAACATACACAGTATATGAAGGTAAGCGCTGAAGACAAAGGAAGAGATGTTTACAAATGAATTAATCACCTTATCAATTATTAATGAGGCAGATTCATTTTTCCTGGTTAAAAAGGGCACCAGGCCATTATCTGCAGGATTTTTATTTAACTTTTAGTGAGAGTTTAATACGTGTTAAAGTAGAAGAATACTTTTATCAATTTCTATAATCAATTAATTGTCAATCTCAAACTGAAAACGCTTGCTCTGATAAAACAGGGACCTCAAGACTCTTTGCAAACAGACTAAAAGATCACAGAAAACAACTTGGGCTTTTGGTTATTTAGTACAAAAATATAAACATATATAAATATATACATAGTAGGTTGTAACATGAAAGGACACACAGGAAAACAACACAGAAAATGGATGGTGGGAGTGTCCTTCCTTTAACCCATTTTGCAGTTTGACAGGGGGCATTGCATTATCAGTTAGATCAACTTCAAATGTGCATTAAGGAAATAAAAAGCTGGATGACTCTGCAATTTTCTGATGTTAAACTCAGATAAAGCACAAGTCATTGTACTTGGCCCCAAAGGCCTCCAAGACTCAATAGCTAAAGACACTGTTACTCTGGATGATGTTGTGTTGTCCTCCAGCACCACAGTAAGAAATCTGGGTGTTATCTTTGATCAGGATATGTCCTTCGATTCTCACATAAAACTAACAAGGACTGCTTATTTTCACCTGCGTAATATTGCAAAAATTAGGAACATTGTGTCTCAGAAAGATGCAGAAAATCTAGTCCATGCATTTGTTACTTCTAGGCTGGACGACTGCAACTCCTTATTATCAGGCTGCTCCAATAAGTCTGTTCAGAGCCTCCAGTTGGTCCAAAATGCTGCCTCGAGGACACTCAGCCTCTTTACATGGGGCGGCTGCTCTAACCACTGTGCCACCAGCCGCCCCATTAAGAGGCTCTTTCAAATCAACTTCTAGAAGTTCAAGTGTACAAACTTTAGCATCCAAGTAAAGAAGAAATCTGAAGTTACCTAGAGTTATCAAAATCTCTGATACTTTTTTATTTTAGTTCTGGTCCGACGATATCTTCTGTTTGTGTCCTCTGTGTGTTGAAACTGCAACACAAGCAAACATATACACAGACACTAAACACTTAGATCAGATCGGACCAGACAGATTTCAGCACACTAGGATAGGTGTGGTCTGAGCGAGGGCGGTGGAGGCCATGGGGTGAAAAGTAGAGAAGACCCTGACACACACACACAGACACACACACACACACACACACACACACACCTTAGGACCCATGATCAATTTGGGGAAAGCATCACAACAGTGCAAGATGCAGTCATGAAACTTGGCATCTACTTTTTACCTTTTATCTGCCCCTAAAGATCCCCTTTGTTTGTGTGTGTGTGTGTGTGTGTGTGTGTGTGTGTGTGTGTGTGTGCACCCCTCTCAAAAGTCTGTGGCCCAGGACAAAGAAAATGTTTTAAAGGGGCATCTTGCTCCACTCTTGGGCATGAAACCTACTTATTCAGTGTTAACATTCATTTTATTGATAAATTCACAGGAATAATTACAATTGGAGCACCTGCAAAATAGAAGAAGAAGGAGAAGAACTCCTTTATTAGTCCCGCGAATGGGGAAATTCAATTTTCACTCTATTATTTTTCAATTTACACACACACAGGCCCGAAATACACACACATGCACAGACAGGCCTATTTACATGCAATCAATGGAGAGATGTTAGAGCGAGGGGGCTGCCAGTGACCGGCGCCCCAAGCAGTTGGGGGCTCGGTGCCTTGCTCAACAGCACCTCGGCAGTGCCCAGGAGATGAACTGGCACCTCTCCAGCCACCAGTCCACACTCCCTTCATGGTCCACACAGGGACTTAAACCAGCAACCCTCCGGTTCCTAGCCCAGTCACCTGTGGACTGAGCTACTTTCATTTGTGAAGCTCAGTCTCAGCATGTGTACTCAAACACTGTGTTAGGCTGCTTTCTGTGGCAGTGTTGTTGGATTTGGTTTGATAATACTTTTAAAATGATGCCCCTGTGAGTTTTGCTTAAACAGGTCACCAATTAAGTAATTGTCAAATCTAATGGGGATTATGTTCATTCAGTGTTTTATTCTGTTATTAAATTAAATTCAATTCAATTTTATTTATAGTGCCAACAAATGATAACAAAAGTTATCTCAGGACACTTTACAGAGTAGGTAAAGACCACACTCTATGACTTATTTATGATAAAAATAGACCCAGCAATTGCCCACATTAAGAATATTGTCTGAGTTTGTTTTTGCACTGTATGTTGTATGTAAAGATTTCTGAATCTTAAAAATGTAAATGAAAATATAAAAAACAAGTAGGATAAATAAAATAAGAATTTATTTGATAAATATAAGAAAAGAAAACACCTCTGTCTTTCTATCCGCCTCACAGGCATGCACGTGCGTGCGTCAGTAGGCGCCATGGCAACAGAATGATGGCCCGGCCTATATAAGAGCTGCGGACCAGTCCATCTCTCCCTTTGCACTTGGACTCGGACACTACGTGACCTTCAGCCCAAACTGTGGAAAACGAACTCTTGAGTTTGAAACCGCTGCAGAGAATTTTCAGAAAAACAAAACAAATCTTGAGAAACAAAACGAGCCTACTCAACTATTGTGGAAAACGGAAGAGCTTCAAAATGGCCCTCCATCTTCCACAGGTCAGAGAGGAACACCTGCTGGGAGCCGTCCACCCAGGTAAGACAACTTTTACATTTATTATAACATTTTATGTCTAATTTATCGATTTATCCACTGAACAATACTAATGCTAATCCTACTTTTACCAGTAACTTAGTTATATAACGTTAACATCGGAATTAAAGGTGAACTTTTGACACATTTGGTGAACACAGACTTTTACTCGACGATTTCTTCACGTTTATGATTATTTGATGGAAATAATATATGAAATATTCCGTGACATGTGTGAAACGTATTAATGAATAGTTAAGTGATATGAAAACGCAATTATTTTGGTTTAAGGGCATTAAATTTGACTAATTTGGCATGAAGTTATTAAAACAAAGATGGCGACCGGCCTGACTTTCATAAAAAGCCAGAAACGCGCATCGTTGTTCACCATGGAGACGATGGAACTCTTAGGAGCAGGCCGTCATGACGCACAGGCGCGCGCAGGGGAACCAGGGCACGTTCCGGCGTGGATGGGAGCTTACTAATGCAGAAACATCCTTTTAGTTTCAGATCATCACAGTAAATGAACTTGTTTTATATTCAGGCCTATTTTCTGTCTTCTTTGTCTGTGTGTTTATTATTATTAGTAGTAATAGTATATCTTGTTTTTATATATATTATTATTACTATTATGCTGTTGTTATCTGCAACTTTGATGAATAGACCAGAAAATAGTCATGCTCCAGTAAAAGGCTTCATCCACAAATAGGAATGTACTTGTAATATTAAGTCAATTTAAAACATTTTTTTTTACAACATAGCAAAAGCTAGATTAAGTTTATCAAGTGATCAAGAAGAGAAGCTGATGGTTCTCTTTAGGTCTCACTTTGATGCAGTGTAAATTGATTCCCATGTGTTTAAAATAATTGAAAGCTGCACAATGTTTGTCAATGTTTTGACATAAATCAGCGTATATTTACGAATATGTGTTGATATGAATTTTTTTTTAACTGAACATGTAATTCAGAAAGTTTTGCTTGGGATGATTTCAAAAGGGTTTCATTTAGCTATTTAAAAAAAGTATTTTAATGGTCAGCCACTGTCTTATTGATACTGAACCTGCTGTTTATTAAGCAATTTCTATTTTTATATATTCTTTATACTCTAATACATTGTATATATAATGTATAATATCGTTAAATATTCTATAATGTAGTTATTTGTTTAGGAAAGCAGCTTTCTGAGTACCTTTGCAGTCACATCGCTGTAAAAGTGATGCACTAGTCACATAGGATATTTCATTCCAGCTCAAATACTCACCATGTTTACTGCCTTATGGGTAATTGGTGAATATTTCCCCTCTAATGTTGGTATCTGCAAGAACACAATATGTGTCTGGCTCTGATAGGTATGCTGTTAACTTTGATTGTTGCTAATTTAGTCCAACGGTTTCATGTTATGAGAAATGCTGATGATTTGTAGTCATATTTTCAGGCTTTTTATCTTTTTTCCCCTCAGGTGGTGGAAACTTCTTCATCAGACGTCCTCCAGGAGAGGGCCTCCCTGAAGGAGCAGGTGAGTATGGGATTTATGTTGTAGGTGAGCTCATTCCCCCTCTCTTCTCAGACGAAGAAAATGAAGAAGTCTTTCCCCTGGACACCGATGAGGAGGAGGATGAAGACACTGAGGATGATGACGACTTTTCTGACGGCGTCAGCGAAGATTCCGGGTATGAGTCCCTGTCTGAAGATGAAGATGAAGAGGACGTTGACGAGGATGTTGAAATGGACGTTGAAGAGGACGATGATAACAACATCCGGCCTCGCTCCCCTCTCGTCCAGCAGTTACTACCTCCAAGCTTTTGGCAGGGCATGTATCAAGAGTTCCCTCCTGTTCCCGCCGGCGCTCCCTCCTGGTCCTGTCCTTTTGGCATGGAGCGTCCTGAAGACGGTCTGCCCTCAGCCTCTCAAAGGCCAGAAGAGTCTGCTCCATCAACTTCAGGCCTTGGCTCCTCCAGAAAGAGAACCAGGGAAGAGAGCGCTACAGGGGAGGTGAGTACGAAGAGGCAGAAGTGGAACTGTGAGGACAGCAATGAGGAGTCAACGCCCTCAACCTCAGGCCTCAGCTTCCCCACAGACAGGACCAGAGAAGAGAGCTACAGGGACTCAGCACCCTCAACCTCAGGCCTCAGCTTCTCCACAGGCAGGACCAGAGAAGAGAGCTACAGGAACTCAGCACCCTCAACCTCAGGCCTGGGCTTCTCCACAGGCAGGACCAGAGAAGAGAGCTACTGGGACTCAGTACTCTCAACCTCAGGCTTGGACTACAGAAGATACTTCCACTACCCAGTGGTTGATGACAGTGACTCTGATTAAGGCTCAGAGACCAGTTTGCTGCAGGATTGCAAACCTTTGCATCTGGCAGGGCAGATAAATCCTCATGTAGCCTTTGCGTCTGGCGAGGCTAACACAGCCCTCGGTAGCGTATTGCAACAGAGCCTGTTTGTACAGATATGGTAGGTAGCCTTCCCGTACGTCTGGCGGGATTGGCAATGCCTTTGGTAGCGTGTTGCACCAGGTCATTTTCTCTTTTAAATATTAGCTCCCTTTAATGGTAGGTAATGAATGCATTTATGTTGTACTTTCATTTACTCAGTCACACACACTAATGGCGGCAAGCTACCCTGCAAGGCACTGGCCTGACCTTTGGGAGCAATGTGGGGTTCAGTGTCTTGCCCAAGGGCACTCTTTGATTTCTTTTTTAAGGTGTATTTGCAGAAACCATGGGTAAGTTATCAACTCATTAACAAAAAGGTAAGTCAACACTTAATTGAAGCATTAACTCCTAAAAGTCTTCAGCTCACAGTAATTCAAAGATTCTTGATTTGACACGTTGTGTTGTGCACTGTCATGTGTTTTCAGTAGGATGTAGTTGGCTGTAACAGACCTGGGTAATTAACAAAAGTTTTTTTTTGTTTCATTCTCTTTGTCTTAACATTCAGGATTTCCTTGATGACAGAGAAGCTGTGTTCACTCTAAACCAGAGGAGAAGGACGGATGACTACAGGACCAGCAGGAGAGAGGGGTCATCTTTCTTCAGTCGGCTAATTAAGTAATCCCCTCACTCAGACTACAAAAGTACCAGTAGTGACATAAAGTAGTGTCATGTTACATTTACACATGGATTATATTCATTGCAGGCTCTGTCTTCTTCTCCACCTCTGACCCCCACCTCCACCATCTTCGCCCACCAGCCAAGAGGACGAGGAGTGCCCCAGTACGACCAGCACAGAGACGTTGTTACCAACTGCTTCTTCTGTGCAGGTGTGTTTGGGAGGCTCCTCACACACAGGAACCTTTTTAAAATGTCTTTATTCAATATTATTAAATCTCAAATAAAAAATAAATATTGTGCAAATTATGATTTATTGTGTTCTGCCTTTTGTTAGTGTTACAAGTGTAACTTTTGACTGTGTCCTATTGTTGTTGTTGTTTTGTATAATTAGGGAAGTACAATAAGTATTATAAACAAAGTTACTAATAAATAAACTTACCATTCATTTTAAAGGGTCATTATTTCACTGTTCTTCATGAAATGTGAAATAATTTGATAAAGTGTTAAAACTGTTATTTCATGATTCTATGACATTTCATTACGGTTCGGTTCAACATTCAGAAAAGTCCTGATGCATGTCTGCATCCTCATCATTTATTTGTTTAATTGGGTTCCAAATGCAACATACACAGTATATGAAGGTAAGCGCTGAAGACAAAGGAAGAGATGTTTACAAATGAATTAATCACCTTATCAATTATTAATGAGGCAGATTCATTTTTCCTGGTTAAAAAGGGCACCAGGCCATTATCTGCAGGATTTTTGTTTAACTTTTAGTGAGAGTTTAAAACGTGTTAAAGTAGAAGAATGCTTTTATCAATTTCTCTAATCAATTAATTGTCAATCTCAAACTGAAAACGCTTGTTCTGATAAAACAGGGACCTCAAGACTCTTTGCAAACAGACTAAAAGATCACAGAAAACAACTTGGGCTTTTGGTGATTTAGTACAAAAATATAAATATATACATATATATATCTCATCTCATCTTCATCCGCTTATCCGTGGTCGGGTCGCGGGGGCAGCAGCTTTAGCAGGGGACCCCAAACTTCCCTTTCCCAGGCCACATTAACCAGCTCTAACTGGGGGATCCCGAGGCGTTCCCAGGCCAGTGTGGAGATATAATCTCTCCACCTAGTCCTGGGTCTTCCCCGAGGCCTCCTCCCAGCTGGACGTGCCTGGAACACCTCCCTAGGGAGGCGCCCAGGGGGCATCCTTACTAGATGCCTGAACCACCTCAACTGGCTCCTTTCAACGCTAAGGAGCAGTGGCTCTACTCCGAGTTCCTCATGGAGGGCTGAACTTCTCACCCTATCTCTAAGGGAGACTCCAGCCACCCTCCTGAGAAAACCCATTTCGGCCGCTTGTACCCGCGACCTCGTTCTTTCGGTCATCACCCAGCTTTCATGACCATAGGTGAGGGTAGGAACGAAGATTGACAGGTAGATCGAGAGCTTTGCCTTCCGGCTCAGCTCTCTTTTCGTCACAACGGTGCGGTAGAGCTTCTGCAACACCGCCTTCGCTGCTCCGATTCTCCGGCCAAACTCACGCTCCATCGTCCCCTCACTCCTGAACATGATCCGGAGGCACTTGAACTCCTTCACTTTGGGTAAGGACTCATTCCCTACCTGGAGTAAGCAATCCACTGGTTTCCTGCTAAGAGCCATGGCCTCAGATTTATAGATGCTGATCCTCATCCCAGCCGTTTCACACTCGGCTGCGAACCGATCCAGTGAGTGCTGAAGGTCACTGACCGACGATGCCATCCGGACCACATCATCTGCGAAAAGCAGAGATGAGATCCTCAGCCCACCGAACTGCAACCCATCCCCATCACGACTACGCCTTGATATCCTGTCCGTGAAAATCACGAACAGGATTGGTGACAAAGCGCACCCCTGGCGGAGGCCAACCCCCACCGGAAAGGAACCTGACTTACTCCCGAGGATCTGGACACAGCTCTCGCTTTGGGTGTATAGAGATTGGATGGCCCACAGAAGTGACCCCCTCACCCCATACTCCCGCAGCACCTCCCACAGTATCTCCCGAGGAACCCGGTCATATGCCTTCTCCAGATCCACAAAACACATGTAGACTGGATGAGCATACTCCCAGGCCCCCTCCAGGATCCTTGCGAGAATGAAGAGCTGGTCCGTTGTTCCACGTCCAGGACGGAATCCACATTGTTCCTCTTCAATCTGAGGTTCAACTAAAGGACTAACCCTCCTTTCCAGCACCTTAGAGTAGACTTTACCAGGGAGGCTGAGTAGTGTGATACCCCTGTAATTGGCACACACCCTCTGGTCCCCCTTTTTAAAAAGAGGAACCACCACCCCGGTCTGCCACTCCCTTGGCACTGTCTCAGACTTCCACTCAATGTTGAAGAGGCGTGTTAACCAAGACAGCCCCTCCAAACCCAAAGCTTTCAGCATTTCTGGATGAATCTCATCAACCCCAGGGGCTTTGCCACTGTGGAGTTGTTTGACTACCTCAGTGACTTCCGCCAGGGATATTGACAATGATTCCCCATCAGCCTTCAGCTCTGCCTCTACAAAAGAGGGCGTGTTAGTCGGATTAAGGAGTTCCTCAAAGTGCTCCTTTCACCGCCCGATTACCTCATCGGCCGAGGTCACCAGCGTCCCGTCTTTACTGTAAACAGCTTGGACAGTTCCCCGTTTCCCCCTCCTGAGATGTCGAATGGTTTTCCAGAAGCACCTTGGTGCCGCCCGAAAGTCCTTCTCCATGACTTATCCGAACTCCTCCCACACACGCTGCTTTGCCTCTGACACAGCAGAGGCTGCAGCCCTTCTGGCCTGTCGGTACCTTGCAACTGCCTCTGGGGTCTTCTGGGATAGCATATCCCGGAAGGCCTCCTTCTTCAGTCGGACAACTTCCCTGACCACCGGTGTCCACCACGGTGTTCGAGGGTTACCGCCCCTTGAGGCACCTAAGACCTTGAGGCCACAGCTCACCGCTGCAGCTTCAGCAATGGAAGCTTTGAACATTGCCCACTCCGGTTCAATGCCCCCCACCTCCACAGGGATGCCAGAAAAGAGTTGAAGATCTCTCGGACAGGGGCCTCCTCCAGACGTTCCCAGTTCACCCGCACTACTCGTTTGGGTTTACCTGGTCTGTCCAGAATCTTCCCCCATCCTCTGATCCAACTCATCTCCAGATGGTGATCAGTTGACAGCTCTGCCCCTCTCTTCACTCTAGTGTCCAAAACATACGGCCTCAGATCAGATGACACGATCACAAAATCGATCATCGACCTTTGGCCTAGGGTGCTCTGGTACCACGTACACTTATGAGCATCCTTATGTTTGAACATGGTGTTAGTTATAGATAATCCGTGACTAGCACAGAAGTCTAATAACTGACGACCACTCAGATTTAGATCAGGGAGGCCGTTCCTCCCAATCACGCCTCTCCAGGTGTCTCCATCATTGCCCACGTGGGCGTTGAAGTCTCCCACCAGAACTATGGAGTCCCCTTCCGGAGCCCCATGCAGGACTCCATTCAGGGTCTCCAAGAAGGCTGAATACTCTGAACTGCTGTTTGGTGCATATGCACAAACAACAGTCAGAGTTTTCCCTCCTACCACCCGCAGGCGTAAGGAGGCGACCCTCTCGTCCACCGGGGTGAACTCCAACACCGCGGCGCTCAGCCGGGGGTTTGTGAGTATCCCCACACCCGCCTCACACCCTGGGCAACTCCAGAGAAGAATAGTGTCCAACCCGTATCCAGGAGTACGGTTCCAGAACCGAGACTGTGTGTGGAGGTAAGCCCCACCAGATCTAACTGGTAGCGCTCCACCTCCCGCACAAGCTCCGGCTCCTTCCCCGACAGAGAGGTGACATTCCACGTCCCAAGAGCCAGCTTCTGCTGCCCGTGTCTGGTTCGTCGAGGCCCCTCACCTTCACTGCCACCCGTGCAGCGGCGCACCCGACCCAAGTGGTTCCTCCTGCGAGTGGTGGGCCCACAGGATGGAGAGGAGGGAGGTGCCACGTCACTTTTTCGGCCTGTGCCCCGCCGGGCTCCGTGGCAAACCTGGCCACCAGACGCTCGCCGGCAAGCCCTCCGTCTGGGCCTGGCTCCAGACGGGGGCCCCGGGCTTCCTCCGGGCAGGGTCTCTCTTCCTCTTCGTTGTTTGTCCATTGAGTCTTTGTGAACCATTCTTAGTCCGGCCCCTCGCCTGAGACCACTTTACCATGGGAGACCCTACCAGGAGCACTAGGCTCCAGACAACACAGCCCTCAGGTTCACAGGGACACACAAACCTCTCCACCACGATAATGTGATGGTTCCCAGAGAGGTATATATATATATATATATATATATATATATATATGTGGTGTCAGATTAACACTGATAACTGGGGGGATCTATAAGCGTTCTCTAATTTTGCTCACTGTTTTTTTCACAAAATAAAAGTTTTTGTTGAAGTGCCTTGGATTTTGAAAAAAAAACACTAGTAAAACAGGGGTAAAGCCACAGCGGATAGTCTATCAAATTATGAACAAAAAAATAACACTATTTCAGATTAATCAAGTATGTATAACTTGTTCTCTAATGTTGATCTCCAGTTCACCTGTATTCCCCTTAGACTGTATGGTATTCACCCTCTGTTTCAACACCTGTCTCTTTAAGTGCCCCTCCTGAAAAAGCCAAGTTTGCTCTGATTGGGCCGTGTTTCTGGGTCTTCCACAATTGCTCCCTCTGCATCTCTACGCCATCACTGCAGCCGGGGAATGACTGTAGCGGCACTTTCTACCTTACAACCATACAAGAGTGCTGACAGCTCATTTAAAGTCACAGTTTCTGAATACGGCTGTGTGCATTTCTCTGTGGATTGAGTGTTTTGATACTTTCACAGTATTAATATAGCAACATTAAAAAAACACATGCTAAACTCACTTTTTACAGAATGCGACCAGGACTAGCTGCCAGGAGCAAACTTCTGCTGGAGAAACACTACATCCCTTTATGTACTAAATATACTGAACTTTCTCAAACGTATCTTGCTCTCTACTCATGCATTGGTGTTTTTTTACAAGCATGAGCAGCAGCCTAGTGTAAGTTTGTTCTTTATTAAACAGTGTGAAATAAAGAGTTACGTCATTCTTTCTCGTGGTATAGCCAATGCTTTAAACTTGTGTGTTTGTATAAGTCACATTCCACAGATTCATCTGGCTCCAAAGGCCTCACCAGCAACAGTTCACATCCCACACATATACAGTACAGTATGTGCTTTAAAGGAATACATCCCTGGACGTAAGAACAAAGACAGAGCCAGCTAAAGACTAAAACGACCCAATTGTTATTGAGAGCCTTTTTTTAAGATTGTTTTTTGGCAGTTTTCCAAGCCTTTATTATAAAGGACAGATATGAAATGAGGTGAGGGAGAGAGAGGGGGAGACATGCAGCAAAGAGCCGCAGGTCACAGTGAAACCTGCCACCATCTGAGCGAGGGCGGTGGAAGCCGTGGGGTAAAAAGTAGAGAAGACCCTGACACACACACGCACACGCGCACACGCACAGACACACACACATACACACACACACACACACACACACGCACACACACAAACACTTTAAGACCCAGGATCAATTCGGGGAAAGCATCACAACAGTGCAAGATGCAGTCATGAAACTTGGCATCTACTGTCGACCTTTTATCTGCCCCTAAAGATCCCCTGTGCATGTGTGTGTGTGTGTGCGCGCGTGTGTGTGTGTGTGTGCACCCCTCTCAAAAGTCTGTTGCCCAGGACAAAGAAAATGTTTTAAAGGGGCATCTTGCTCCACTCTTGGGGATGAAACCTACTTATTCAGTGTTATCATACATTTTATTGATAAATTCACAGGAATAATTACAATTGGAGCACCTGCAAAATACTTTCATTTGTGAAGCTCAGTCTCAGCATGTGTACTCAAACACTGTATTAGGCTGCTTTCTGTGGCAGTATTGTTGGATTTGGTGTGATAATACTTTTAAAATGATGCCCCTGTGAGTAATGCTTAAACAGGTGTCCAATTAAGTAATTGTCAAATCTAATGGGGATTCTTTTCATTCTGTGTTTTATTCTGTTATTAAATTCAATTTTATTTATAGTGCCAACAAATGATAACAAAAGTTATCTCAGGACACTTTACAGAGTAGGTAAAGACCACACTCTATGACTTATATATGATAAAAATAGACCCAACAATTGCCCACATTAAGAATATTGTCCGAGTTTGTTTTTGCACTGGATGTTGTATGTAAAGATTTCTGAATCTTAAAAATGTAAATGAATATATAAAAAACAAGTAGGATAAATAAAATAAGAATATATTTGATAAATGTAAGAAAAGAAAACACTTCTGTCTTTCTATCCGCCTCACAGGCATGCACGTGCGTGCGTCAGTAGGCGCCATGGCAACAGAATGATGGCCCGGCCTATATAAGAGCTGCGGACCAGTCCGATCTCTCCCTTTGCACTTGGACTCGGACACTACGTGACATTCAGCCCAAACTGTGGAAAACGAACTCTTGAGTTTTAAACCGCTGCAGAGAATTTTCAGAAAAACAAAACAAATCTTGAGAAACAAAACGAGCCTACTCAACTATTGTGGAAAACGGAAGAGCTTCAAAATGGCCCTCCATCTTCCACAGGTCAGAGAGGAACACCTGCTGGGAGCCGTCCACCCAGGTAAGACAACTTTTACATTTATTATAACATTTTATGTCTAATTTATCGATTTATCCACTGAACAATACTAATGCTAATCCTACTTTTACCAGTAACTTAGTTATATAACGTTAACATCGGCATTAAAGGTGAACTTTTGACACATTTGGTGAACACAGACTTTTACTCGACGATTTCTTCACGTTTATGATTATTTGATGGAAATAATATATGAAATATTCCGTGACATGTGTGAAACGTATTAATGAATAGTTAAGTGATATGAAAACGCGATTATTTTGGTTTAAGGGCATTAAATTTGACTAATTTGGCATGAAGTTATTAAAACAAAGATGGCGACCGGCCTGACTTTCATAAAAAGCCAGAAACGCGCATCGTTGTTCACCATGGAGACGATGGAACTCTTAGGAGCAGGCCGTCATGACGCACAGGCGCGCGCAGGGGAACCAGGGCACGTTCCGGCGTGGATGGGAGCTTACTAATGCAGAAACATCCTTTTAGTTTCAGGTCATCACAGTAAATGAACTTGTTTTATATTCAGGACTATTTTCTGTCTTCTTTGTCTGTGTTTATTATTATTATTAGTAGTAATAGTATATCTTTTTTTAATATATATTATTATTACTATTATGCTGTTGTTATCTGCAACTTTGATGAATAGTGTTCAACCACATAGAATGATGTACTTGTAATATCAAGTCAATTAAAAAAACATTTTTTTTACAACATAGCAAAAAGCTAGATTAAGTTTATCAAGTGATCAAGAAGAGAAGCTGATGGTTCTCTTTAGGTCTCACTTTGATGCAGTGTAAATTGATTCCCATGTGTTTAACATAATAGAAAGCTGAACAATGTTTGATGTGACTTATAAAACGGTAGCCTCTGTTGTGTTGGTGGCTTTATCACAGTGTCGTGCAGGTATTAGAGCCAGGCTAATATATATTAGACATATCAATATTTGTATGTATCAGCGTATGTTTTCGAACATGTGTTGATATGAATTTTTTTTAACTGAACATGTAATTCAGAAAGTTTTGCTTTGGATGATTTCAAAAGGGTTTCATTTCGCTATTTAAACAAAAGTATTTTAATGGTCAGCCACTGTCTTATTGATACTGAACCTGATGTTTATTAAGCAATTTCTATTTTTATATATTCTTTATATTCTAATACATTGTATATATAATGTATAATAATGTTAAATATTCTTTAATGTAGTTATTTGTTTAGGAAAGCAGCTTTCTGAGTACCTTTGCAGTCACATCGCTGTAAAAGTGATGCACTAGTCACAGAGGATATTTCATTCCAGCTCAAATACTCACCATGTTTACTGCCATATGGGTAATTGGTGAATATTTCCCCTCTAATGTCGGTATCTGCATCAGGCACAATATCTGTCTGGCTCTGATAGGTATGCTGTTAACTTTGATTGTTGCTAATTAAGTTCAATGGTTTCATGTTATGAGAAATGCTGATGATTTGTAGTCATATTTTCAGGCTTTTTATCTTTTTTCCCCTCAGGTGGTGGAAACTTCTTCATCAGACGTCCTCCAGGAGAGGGCCTCCCTGAAGGAGCAGGTGAGTATGGGATGTATGTTGTAGGTGAGCTCATTCCCCCTCTCTTCTCAGACGAAGAAAATGAAGAAGTCTTTCCCCTGGACACCGATGAGGAGGAGGATGAAGACACTGAGGATGATGACGACTTTTCTGACGGTGTCAGCGAAGATTCCGGGTATGAGTCCCTGTCTGAAGATGAAGATGAAGAGGACGTTGACGAGGATGTTGAAATGGACGTTGAAGAGGACGATGATAACAACATCCGGCCTCGCTCCCCTCTCGTCCAGCAGTTACTACCTCCAAGCTTTTGGCAGGGCATGTATCAAGAGTTCCCTCCTGTTCCCGCCGACGCCCCCTCCTGGTCCTGTCCTTTTGGCATGGAGCGTCCTGAAGACGGTCTGCCCTCAGCCTCTCAAAGGCCAGAAGAGTCTGCTCCGTCAACTTCAGGCCTTTGCTCCTCCAGAAAGAGAACCAGGGAAGAGAGCGATACAGCGGAGGTGAGTACGAAGAGGCAGAAGTGGAACTGTGAGGAGTCAACGCCCTCAACATCAGGCCTCAGCTTCTCCACAGGCAGGACCAGAGAAGAGAGCTACAGGGACTCAGCACCCTCAACCTCAGGCCTCAGCTTCTCCACAGGCAGGACCAGAGAAGAGAGCTACAGGGACTCAGCACCCTCAACCTCAGGAATGGGCTTCTCCACAGGCAGGACCAGAGAAGAGAGCTACAGGGACTCAGTTCTCTCAACCTCAGGCTTAGGCTACAGAAGATACTTCCACTACCCAGTGGTTGATGACAGTGACTCTGATTAAGGCTCAGAGACCAGTTTGCTGCAGGATTGCAAACCTTTGCATCTGGCAGGGCAGATAAATCCTCATGTAGCCTTTGCGTCTGGCGAGGCTAACACAGCCCTCGGTAGCGTATTGCAACAGAGCCTGTTTGTACAGATTTGGTAGGTAGCCTTCCCATACGTCTGGCGGGATTGGCAATGCCTTTGGTAGCGTCTTGCACCAGATCATTTTCTCTTTTAAATATTAGCTCCCTTTAATGGTAGGTAATGAATGCATTTATGTTGTACTTTCATTTACTCAGTCACACACACTAATGGCAGCAAGCTACCCTGCAAGGCACTGGCCTGACCATTGGGAGCAATGTGGGGTTCAGTGTCTTGCCCAAGGGCACTCTTTGATTTTTTTTTTTTTAAGGTGTATTTGCAGAAACTATGGGTAAGTTATCAACTCATTAACAAAAAGGTGAGTCAATACTTAATTGAAGCGTTAACTCCTAAAAGTCTTCAGCTCACAGTAATTCAAAGATTATTGATTTGACACGTTGTGTTGTGCACTGTCATGTGTTTTCAGTAGGATGTAGTTGGCTGTAACAGACCAGGGTAATTAACAAAAGGTTTTTTTGTTTCATTCTCTTTGTCTTAACATTCAGGATTTCCTTGATGACAGAGAAGCTGTGTTCACTCTGAACCAGACGAGAAGGACGGATGACTACAGGACCAGCAGGAGAGCGGGGTCATCTTTCTTCAGTCGGCTAATTAAGTAATCCCCTCACTCAGACTACAAAAGTACCAAGTACCAGTAGTGACATAAAGTAGTGTCATGTTACATTTACACATGGATTATATTTATTCCAGGCTCTGTCTTCTTCTCCACCTCTGACCCCCACCTCCACCATCTTCGCCCACCAGCCAAGAGGACGAGGAGTGCCCCAGTACGACCAGCACAGAGACGTAACCAACTGCTTCTCTGTGCAGGTGTGTTTGGGATGCTCCTCACACACAGGAACCTTTTTAAATATTTATTTATTACATATTATTAAATCTCAAATAAAAAATAAATATTGTGCAAATAATGATTTAGTGTGTTCTGCCTTTTGTTAGTGTTACAAGTGTAACTTTTTACTGTGTCCTATTGTTATTTTAATTTCATATATATATATACATACAAATAATAGGTTGTAACATGAAAGGACACACAGGAAAACAACTCGGGAAATGGATGGTGGGAGTGTCCTTCCGTGAAAACTTTCTGGTTTAAACCCGTATACCTTGTGCTCCTAATATTTTACCTGTAATTGATGATTCATCTCTTAATCTCACCTTTACTCAGAGAAGACTATGGATAGCAGGACTAACTGCAGCCAAAATATGTTGGTAATGAGATGGAAGCCTCTGCATTGCTTTAGCAATGGCGCCTAGGCTTCTTGGATGTTCTCTCATTGAGCTTTCGATAACCCCGATTAAGAATGCTAAATGAAACCCACAGTCATTGCTCACATATTTGACCCAGGGCGGAATGGCAGTATAATAATAACAACATACATAGTATCAATTTTTATATATTTATTCATTATTGTCATTTTTAATTAATTTATTTATTCATTCTTTCATTTTTCTAATGAGGAGTGGGTGGTGGGACGGATATGGGTGGGGCAGGTGGGCGGATGGGATGTTGAATTGTCTCTGACCACTATAATTGTGTTTTTGTGAATGCTCCTCATAAAGAAAACTAAAAAAACTTGACCACAAAAAAAGAAATGCCTACTTATGTCATAGCAGAATATATATATATATACACATATATATATATATACCGGGTATATAGAAAGCAGAGTGAACACGTCTGGCTTGTAATGAATCTCTTGAAACAGAAGATGATGCTGTTGTCTTCAGTAATAAACGCCATAGGCCAATCATGGTTCAAAGGGGAAGGAATAACAGAAAAACAGATTGGCAGTGGTTGAAGAAGTACTCAGATCCTTTATTTAAGCACACATAGCAATATACTGTAACACTACTTACTTACTGAACATACTTCATCACTGTAAAGGTCCTATCCCGTACCTCTGTGTCACAACAGTGTCCCTCCATGGTCAGGTTAAATGAAGGAGAGGTGGAGACAAATACTCTGCCCTAAGTGTGGGCCTTTTCAGAACAGCATCCACAGGACACAACCAGTACAAGGGCACAAAACACTGGCCCAACTTTTCTTACTTTTTGAGTCCTTAGATTGAGTTCACCATAGGAAGTTTCAGACAGAACTCAGACTGTCTGATTTTTGTGGTTGTATGTCAGATCTTTTGTATCATCAATCCTCTGGTTTGGACCAGCAGCAGTTATAAAGGTAGAAGCTTTTAAATCATCTCAATACAATGTACTGATTCAATTCTTTTGTATCTTTGTGCTATATATATATATAAACCGATGAGTGACAACTTAAACATTACTTGATAGGGGTCATGTTTTTTTTTTAATAGAATTTCTCAGAAACAAACTGATGTGTAACGAAAAATCCTTAGAATATGCAGTTGCAAATTCAATTCATTCATTCCAGTTAATTGTTATTAGAGCCTAGAAAAAAATGTGTCTACAGTAAAGGACACAATTCATTTATGTAAAACCAAGGAACTCGAAAGCACTGGGCTTTGTCACTGTTTTTAAATCAGATGTAACACTTCTTTAATCTATCGTTTATTTTTTTATTCATTGTAGGAATATTATTTATATCTGTATCTGTGCTGCCTCTTGGCCAGGCCGCTTTTACAAAAGGGATTATATATCTCAACAAGCTTTACCTGGTTAAATAAAGGTTAAATAAATAAATACATGTAGAGAATAGCAACAGACAAGAAAGGCATCAACATAAGCAGGATGAAATAACATAAAGAGTAGAATTTATCAATATTTCATATTTAAGGTTTTATACTTTGAATGCATTTGTTGATATGTTTATTTCATGATTACATCTTTTTATACTGAGCAATTTTAGATTGTTTCATGGTGAAATTGTTGCCACCGGATTTCTCATTGACTCACTCACCACATACAATGGAGCTGTGTGTGGGCTAACATTACACACTGTATCTGTAACAGAAGATTACCAGTGTGATGTGCCATCATGAGGTTTGAGTGAATATTTTTCATTCAATGTGCTCAGATTTCCCCTCAATATTCAGACATGCATGTTAGTGCATGTGGCCATGTATCTTTAAATAAGGTTTTCCGAATAATTTACTAATACTTTACCACTCCAAAATGTTTGGAGAAACCTTTAGATATCTACATCCATGCATGGTTCACCTCCTATTAAAGGTCTCACATTGTAAAAAGTGGGATTTGAGTGTCTATTTTGTTTATAAAGCAGGTTGAGGTGAAATATAAATACTGTGAAAGTATCAAAACGCTCAATCCACAGAGAAATGCACACAGCCTGTATTCAGAAACTGTGTCTTTAAACGAACCGTCAGGACTTCTGTACGGTTGCAATGTCACAAGGTCTGTTTGTCTGTTTGTCTGTTGCACCCGACAGAGTGCGACCTTCAGTACAGCAGTGCATGATTAAGGTCAAACATCTCTGGTAAAGGGGTACTGGACACTGTAAACACTTAAAGGTTGAATATGGAGAATGAGCAGAACACTGCCATCTAGTGTCTCAAGATCGACAGAAAATAATTCCTCCACTCAGGTTGCCAGGTTGGTCAAACCTGGTCCAGTAGCCTACAGGAGACCGGAGTCTGTTTGAGCCTGATTGAACCCATCCCCTCCGACAAATCGCACCATAAAAACAAGGATTGCAGAGGACTTTGACTGACAGTTAGCGTTACAGCTAAGTAAACATGAAAGTTAGCTTACCGATCAAGGAGAAACGTAGACCCCAAAGCAATTTCAGTCAAAAGCAACTGGACTTGGTTATTTGTCTAGGAAGACGTTTCACCTCTCATCCAAGAGGCTTCATCAGTTCATGTACACATCTGACCAGGCTGTAGACATTTCAGCGTGTGTTTCAATGCTGTTGAACTCTTTTATCTCAGTCCATCGAGTGCTTAACCTATATTGACTCTGGTTTTTGCCTTTCTCCGGTCACTCAACTGCTGGGACAAATAAGCAGCTGCAGGATTGGCAAACTCCATTTCACCCAGTGCCAGCCTACAGTAGCTGCACCCAACAACAGACAACCCTTGCAACCCACAATGCTGGCCGCTATTGGCTGCTACAATGTAAACAGAACGTGACAGAAAGTCATTGTCAGACCCCTAAAATAATTCTTAAAATATTAATTCAGACTAAAGAAAATTATGGAAAAGCAATACTTTCATTCTGTACCCCTCAAAAAGCCCTGTGGATGTATTATTATTATTATTATTATTATTATTATTATTTAAATATAGCCTTTATTGAAGATTCTACATATTTTAACTACTAAATAAAAGTAAAAATAAAACAGGTTAAAATGAAGCTGTGTGTTAATGCTCCAGGACAAATATTTAATCATATCTGCATTTGAAAGGTTAATTTTGTAGTTTTACAACGCTTTTACAAAAGACTACAACTCCCACCAGGCCTCCCCTGTCATATGACAGCTGTGTGTTGTGTCATGTGACCTTAACACTGCTCAGTCAGTACCGTTTCCCTTTTTTCGCAGTGCCACAGACTCTGAAGTGAAAACTCTTCATTCCTCCCCTACACGGACCTCCGCACTGCAGACGGGTGCTTCCCCGGCTCCGAAGCGACACTCCGGCCGGTGCTTCAACTCTTCCATGTCGCTCTGTGGCAGACTCACAGCCCCGGCGGCTCCCCGGCAGGCCTCGCTCTTAACCGCGTGAGCATCAGTCCTCACGCCGAGGTCAGGTTGATCCAGCTCGGACACAGAGGCGGCATGGGCCCGGTGCAGCGCTAGTCTCCGCTCTTTATGATTAAAAAGCTGTGATATCGGCGGTTAACCGTTTTAGCTTGGATGTCACTGTTATCGGACCGGGGCTGCCAGAATGAACGGTGAGTTTTGTTTTGCCACTGCCCACAAAAGCACAACATGTAACCACGCATGGGAGAGCAGATCGGTAACTTGTTGTAGCCTCTGTGTTCAAACAGTTAGTTTGGCGTTTCTGCTGACTGAAGCTGCATTCTAGCCTCTCCCCCTGTGTTAACAAACAACAAAATACCTTTCTGGAATTTTCAAATGATAAAGAAAATGAAAGCAGTTCAGCATTACTCAGGTTCACTCTCCAAGGCTCCAAACTGCTCCATGTTTGAACACTCCTACTGTGACTTTGTCCAATGCATGACTGACTGCACCACCCCCAGTGTGGCTATGAGGAGTTTCACACCTGAATCCTATGCAAACATGCAGATGGAGGAAAGTGCCTGCTCCAGATTCCATTCCTCTCCAGCTGATGAGATGTCCTTTAGCAGAGCACGCGGCCCAGTGGGTTGGCAGCTTGTAGAAGATTGTGGTAGAACTGGAAACCCCCTGGTTAATACTTGATCACTCAATCAGACTGGAACAATACACATTCAAATACCATATTGTGTAACGGCAGAGGCCCGTGTTGTTTAATCAGTAGGCAAATTTGAAAACAAGTATATGGGAGTACATTTACTTAGTTTACTTATATGATTTTTTTTAGTTGTTTGTTGTTTAGTTAATGAAATATCGGAAAATGAATCCTCAGAGGCTAAAGTAATACCTTCAGTTGTCTTGCCTGATCTAACCTGTGGTGCAAAACCAAAGACATTCAATTCATAATAATATACATCAGAGAAAACTATCAATATTGTTCCAGGTGAATTTTCTGTACATGGTTTAATCGATCAATCCACTAACTGTTTCTGCCCCAACTGTAATTGAGTACTATTCAAATGCTGTTACAAAAATAGAAATTTACAAACTATACAAACAGCAGCCAAATGTATTCATTTACTGTGGACAGTGCACATTGGCATAATGTTTAGCGGTAAGCATAAAGTGTGGCAGAATTGGCCATTATTGTCGTTTCTGGACAACATCAAAAATATTAAATTAAAACAGTCACTGAAATAGGTTAAAATCATGCAGAGCGCTAATAATAATAAGTTTCCCATATTAAGCTCCTTTGGGGGTTCATACTTGCTTCTACCTTTTTATATAGAAGAGTTGTGACATCACAACGGCTCGTTTAAAGACACAGTTTCTGAATGCATGCTGTGTGTATTTCTCTGTGTATTGAGTGTTTTGATACTTTCACGTATTTATAAAGCACCTCCACCTGTTTTATAATAGTAAAAAGACAGAAATCTCACTTTTTTATAATATGAGACCTTTAATTGGAGGTAAATTATATGCATCAATAATTCTCCATAGTGTTACTGGCGGTCAGAAACACCTTTTTTAATTTGAATACAAAAAGCATAGTTTTCTCACAATGAAGTGACTGTTGGATGTTGCAGACATCCTGGACATACTTGTAATGATGGTTTTGTTTGATCTAATTCTATGTGTTTGTTTATATGCTGGGTTGTAATGCACCAGGTGAGGGGTTTTCATACAATAGTAATTCATAAAAAAAACATTGTAAACAAACTTTTTTAACTGTAATGGCGCTGACAGTTAATTGACTTCCCCTCCTGTTGGACATGGATGATTAAAACAGGAACAACCAGTGACTGGCTGATTGATTTTCTTAATCGATCATCAGACTAACTTTGGGTAATTTCCTTTGTTTGTCTGCAGGCACTCAGCAGAGTGATACGAAGAGACAGCACCTCCTGGAGAGGTTGCTGGATGCTGTCAAACAAGTGAGTCCCCTTTTTACTCGCGTTGGGAAGAACTCCTTTTACTGGAACAAGGAAATTATTTACCAGTGGTTTGTGGGGTCAGGATACCTTTTACTTCCTCTATCTACTGTCTACCAAAACACACTAGAGGAAGTAAAACTGAGCACTATTTACAATTTGATCTTCTACTGGATAAAGTGCAAATAGTGTGTGAAGTGATATGGCAAAAATAAGTATAATTTAAGATTATAGAGAGTCTGTTAGATACCTGGACTATATACTACTATACTCAATTGGGATTTTAAAGGTCCGTTAATACTTTATACTCATGTTTAGGTTCATATGTGCATTTTTGGTTTCTTCTAGAAAATGTTTTCATGCTTTAATGTTAAAAAACCACGTTATTTTTTTCATATTGTCTGTCTGAATATACCTGTATTCACCCTCTGTCTGAAACGATCCGTTTGAGTGCCCGTCTCTTTAAGACCCTCTCCTGAAAAAGCCTCTGCTCTGATTGGTCAGTGTTTTCGGGTTTTCTGCGTTTGAGCTCATGCTCCTTTGCTCCGTCATTGCAGCTGGGGAATGACTGTAACAGCACTTTCTACCTTGATATATGTGACATCACAACCACGCAGGAGTCCTGATTGCTCCTTCAAAGAGATACTTTGCCCATCAATCCAGGTCTGTGTCATCGCAATGTGGCTATTGTGGTCAGATAAACAGTGCATCAGAGATCGGACAAAACACTGTTCATCTGAATACAAAGTCCACATTGAGATGCTACGTACCTGCACTAAAAATGGGTAAAGTATCTATTTAAGTTTGGCCGGAGAATCGCAGCAGTGGAGGCGGTGTTGCAGTTGCTTTACTGCACCGTTGTGATGAAAAGAGAGCTGAGGTGGAAGGCAAAGCTCTCGATCTACCGGTCAATCTTCGTTCCTACCCTCACCTTTGGTCATGAAAGCTGGTTCATGACTGAAAGAAAGAGGTCGCGGGTACAAGCGGCCAAAATGTGTTTCCTCAGGAGGTTGGCTGGAGTCTCTGGAGAGATAGGGTGAGAAGTTCAGGCATCCGTGAGGAACTCGGAGTAGAGCCGCTGCTCCTTTGCGTTTAAAGGAGCCAGTTGAGGTGGTTCGGGCATCTAGTAAGGATGCCCCCTGGGCGCCTCCCTAGGGAGGTGTTCCAGGCACGTCCAGCTGGGAGGAGGCCTCGGGGAAGACCCAGGACCAGGTGGAGAGATTATATCTCCACACTGGCCTGGGAACGCCTGGGGATCCCCCAGTTAGAGTTGGTTAATGTGGCCCAGGAAAGGGAAGTTTGGTCTCCTCTGCTAAAGCTGCTAGCCCCGTGACCAGACCACGGATAAGCGGTTGAAGATGAGATGAAATGATGAGATCTATTTAAAGGCACAGTTTCTGAATACAGGCTGTTTGCATTTCTCTGTTGGCTGACCGTTTGTCAATGCAGATTTGAATCCAAATATCCCAGCTATAGGCCAAATGATCGGCCACTGGGTCACATATTTCAGTATCCGCAAAACACTTTTACACAAAACACATTTATCATTCCCTTCATATCTTTCCAGTGCCAAATCCGCTTTGGAGGAAGAAAGGAGATTGCCACGGACTCGGACAGCAGGTAAGCGAAGCTGCCTCTTACCAAGAAATTCTTTAGTTATGTATCTGTGTTTTTTTAGCACCCAAGAGGCTGTTTGGTTTGCATGTGTAGTTCCAGGTCACTCGATGCTGTAGTGCTTTAGGCTCCAGTATCTTACCTCCGGCCTCTACCGTATAGGCATCTGGCAAACTGCCCAGTTTAAGGATTGATTTCTTCACTACAATGAACTAAATAACCTTATCTGGTTTTGGTTTGAGAGCTTTGCAACATTTTCCATCCTATTCCCCAGTGAGATTTTTTTTTTTTTAAAGATTATTTTTTGGGTAGCTTTCAAGCCTTTATAATATAGGACAGACAGGAAATGGGGTGAGAGAGAGAGACAGGGGAAGACATGCAGCAAAGGGCCACAGGTCGGAGTCTAACCCGCGGCTGCTGCCTCGAGGACCTTCAGCCTCTTTACATGGGAAGACTGCTCTAACCACTGTGCCTCCAGCCGCCCCAAGAGAGATTTTTATGACGAAAAGAAAGAAAAGAACAATTAAGTGCCAACCTTGTTTCATCAGAGAGAAATATCTGATCAAAAGTTCATATCCTGTGCTCCTCAGATCTAGTTTTGAGGTTGTAGCTACAGTTTTAGAACATAAAGGACCTTTTCTGCCTTGTTCATAAAGGATCCCTTAGTGGCAATTAAAAATATTGTCTGAAGCATGATAGATTCATATTCAAAAATCATGTATTTGTAGATAAGTGGCTGAAACTATAAATAATGGTGCTTCAGTTTAAAGTGCAGCCGTACATTATATAAGTGTAGCTTACTGTTTCAACCATTAAAGTGGAATAAAAACACTTTCTTTGTCTCTGCAGGGTGATCTGTCTGTGTGCCCAGTTTGAAGCGGTGCTGCAGCACGGTCTGAGGAAGAGCCGAGGCCTGGCTCTCACCGCCGCTGCTCTCAAGCAGGCTGCGGGCTTCAGCACCAAGACTGAAGGAGGTAAGATACTTAACTAGCTGCAGGGTCTGTTAAACTCAGGTCCAAAGTTAAAAAAAATCAAAGGATCAACTTGATTTGAACCTCCAGAGCTGAGAATGTAAAACATGGTACAGGGACGCTTATTTTGTTATTTTGGAAGTCATGGAAGGTTGGAGGACACAGATGCGAGGGAAGCTCAGAGCTGCAGGATGCACACGAATACGCATACACACACACACACACACACACACAACCTGGCTGTGAGACCAGATGGTTTCACTGCAGAGAAGCTACAATTCAAAATGACACGCACAGGAAGCTCTCTGCTTCCCTGTTTTATTCTCTCTGTTGTTCCTACCTGTCTCTTTAAACCTCTGTCTGCTGTGGCTTTGCACTCCCAACAAGTGCACGCTGTCATTATGCATGCTGTGTGTTCAAGGTTTGTCCAAACCCACAGATGTTGGGTTTAAATTCCAGTCAAGATCCCGAAGATGCCAAACAGTCTATGGCATGCTGAACTATGGGGAGATGAAATGATTATGAAAACAAACACACAGAAGACATCTGCTGTATTTCCAGTTTATGGAATGGTGCAGCCCAAAAAATCAACTGGGTTTAAATATTTAATTCACTGTAATAAGATTATGTGGCTGTAATGAGTTGAAAAATTCAGAAAGATCATAAACAGTATGCAATTTGGCCGCATAGTGTGGAAAACATCCTCCTTTCCCCCTCCTTCTTCTTAATTGAATGTCTTAATACTTTACCCTTGAGTGCACCCTGAGGAAGAGGGCTGCATTTAGTTTTACTACAGCTACCCTTCTATTTGACATTTAATTTAAGTTTTTTTTGCAATAGAGGAGCTTCCAACTGTCTTTATCCCACTTAAGACTTATCATGTTGGTTTTATTTTGTATGTTCAGAGATTTTTACTCTAGTCTCAACCCTTTTTTGTCTAGATGAACAGTAGCACCCCTCCATCGACACCACTCATCATTTTACAAATCTCTGCATTTTTAAGCTGCATATTATTTAATAATAGACATGTTGGTATAATAGTGGAGGAACCGTCAATGTTTAGCTCGGTTTGCTTAAATTTGCATCTGTATTACAAACACAGAGTGGCAGATGCTGTTTCAACCATTCATCCATTACTTTAAGTAGGGACGATAGGCCCAAAATCTTCTATTCCGATATAGGCCATTCCATACCTAGATGACAATATATATCATGATATAGCATGTTTTCTGGTAATTCAATACATGAATAGTCTATGTGAAATATCCACATGGTAAAACCTATTTTTGTATACTCCCGTGTGAATTAAAAATGTAACCTAAATGAAAAACACTAATTTTATTAAGAACTAATAAACTCAAAGTATTTCACATCACATTTTTTTTTAAATAGTTAGTATGTGGTTATTATGATCAATTATAATGATGTAATTGTCTATCACATTATATGATTTCATCAGGATATGATTAATTTGAAAGATGATAAATGCTCATTTTGAATTATTGCCCAACCCTAACTGAAGCCAACTATTTAAACCATTTATCTTTTACTTTTAGCTAATTATTTAAACCATTTATCTTTTACTTTTAGCTAATTATTTAAACCATTTATCTTGTACTTTTAGCTAATTATTTAAACCATTTATCTTGTACTTTTAGCTAACTATTTAAACAATTTATCTTTTACCTTTAGCTAATTATTTAAACTATTTATCTATTACTTTAAGCTAACTATTTAAACCGTATATCCATTACTTTTAGCTAACGATTTAAAGCATATATCCATTACTTTTAGCTAACTATTTAAAGCATATATCCATTACTTTTAGCTAACTATTTAAAGCATATAGCCATTACTTTTAGCTAACTATTTAAAGCACATAGCCATTACTTTTAGCTAACTATTTCAGCCCTATGCTTTTTATGCATATGCTAATAGCTTTTCTAAATAAGCTATCCATTAGCTAATTTGTTTAACCTATCGCCATCACTGATTTGACTATCTATTCACTGTTTATCCATTACTTTTAGCTAACTGTTTAATTGTTTTCCCTTACTGTTTATTTGTTACTTTTTCTCAACAATCTCATTTCACATAAACACTTATAACTGCAGAAGTAGCCCCTGGAGTGCCTGGAACTCATGGTCCTATGGTATCCCAATGCAGAAATGAGCAACATGAAAAGCTTAAAGATTCTTTATTATTTGCAGCCAGTAGAACTTATAAAGACCTTAGAGACATTGGTTTCACATTATACTAAATTGTTTCTACTGTGTCATATTTAAGAACCTTGTGGCTATTAATTTAAGCTGGAGGAGAAATGCATGACTTCTGTAATGGCTCCCACGCCATAACCCTATTTCATACAGTTTATGGTCATAACCATTAGCACATCTAACGTTTTCCTGTATTTCACAGTCAATTAGAAAAAAAGAATTGTGGCTGAACTCATGGATTTGGAGCTCCTTAATGAAGCCAAGCCCTCTGACAATGCCAGAAATAGCAGCCATAATTTGAATACGTTGTTCTGAGGTTATATGCTAATTGTATGCAAAAGAGTAGCATTACACGCATTTCTATTAATCACCTTAGAAAACTTTACATCAAAACAGACCCACATCAGGTTTTTTTGTCCTTTTATTTTTTTCCCCGGATTATACAAATTAATACAGTTATATGAATTCTTGGGTTTGTGCAAACTATGGAGAGGTGATAGGTAAGAGGTCAGGATTGAGCTGGGTGAAGGAGGTGTGGATGTTTGTTCATGAGAGAATGTGCTGACCCTGGACTCTAGAAGTGTTTTTGCCACTGCTTCACTGTCCTTTTTAACCTCTTGTGTAACTCCAGAACAGTTGTTTTCCACAAATTAGATATGACTGATTCTCTTCTTTCTCTCTTTTCCTCTTCCTCCCTCTCTCCTCATCACCTCACTAGAGTTGACTTTCTGGTTCTATGTGAAGGAGCATCTGAACCGCCACGAGCTCCAGCGGTTCTACTCTCTACGTAGCATCTCTTCGGAGCTGGGCCGGGGTCGCGCCTGGCTGCGCTGCGCCCTCAACGAGCACTCGCTGGAGCGCTACCTGCACACACTGCTGGCCGACCGCCCACGCCTGGGGTTAGTACATACAGTGTGTGTGTTTGTGGTTTATGTGTGATTACTTTTTGACTTTCACTGTAGTTCAGTGACCTCAATAATAGAGATATTTGCAATTTCATATGACATTCTTGCATATCACTGTGAAATAATTTCCCCCTCGGATAATAAAGTATTTCTGATTCTGATCTCCCATGCATGCTCTTTTCATACGTTCTACTGACACTTCAGTCTATTCACCTCCAGAGTGGATGGACAGTACGCTCTGTACAGCTGGTATTACACTCACCGGCCACTTTATTAGGTGCACCTGTCCAACTGCTTGTTGACGCAAATTTCTAATCAGCCAATCACATGGCAGCAACCACATGCATTTAGGCATGTAGACATTGTGAAGACGATCTGCTGCAGTTCAAAGCGAGCATCAGAATGTGGAAGAAAGGTGATTGAAGTGACTTTGAACGTGGCATGGTTGTTGGTGCCAGACAGGCTGCTCTGAGTATTTCAGAAACTGCTGATCTACTGGGATTTTCAAGCACAACCATCTCCAGGGTTTACAGAGAATGCTCCCAAAAAGAGAAAAGATCCAGTGAGCGACAGTTCTGTGGGCGCAAAGGCCTTGTTTTAGCCAGAGGTCAGAGGAGAATGGGCAGACTGGTTGGAGCTGATAGAAAGGCAACAGTAACTCAAACATCCACTGGTTCCAACAGAGGAATGCAGGAGAGCATCTGTGAACACACAACACCACCTACGTTCTGTCAGAGAGGGAACAGCAGCAGAGACCACACTCACACTTTATTAAGCACCAGGTGTGCCTAATAAAGTGTGTAGTGTACCTCTCTTTGTCTTGACTGGAGAAATTTCTTCACTTCCTCTCTTGTTTTCTAGAACGTATTACGAAGACTGGGCTTTTATTCTCGATGAAGAGAGAGCAAGTATGCTTCCCACCATGGCTGCAGGTGAGTTTGGGTTTTAATGCGACAGACAATTGCAGGGCAGTGCTGTGGCTAACTGTTAGCATCATTATAATTTTAAATGCCACTCAAACGGAAATAAATACTCTTAAACATGTTATGCTAATAGGGTAAAGTTAGTTTTTTGTTCTAAAATGCGGTATTTAAAGTGTTAATACATAATGTAATGCAAACATAGCATGATACATGCTAAATGCGTTTAGTTAGCATTTAGCATGTATCATGTTAGCATGCCAACAATAGCAGTGAGCTTCAAGTGATAAATGTCTGACAACATAGAGCTGAGTCTGACAATCTGAGTTTGAGACGTCCTTAATGGTCATTGTCCAGAGCAAATACCCTTTTAATTTATGGCCTTTCTTCTGGTGCCACCCTCAGTCAGACTGTAGTTTTTGTCCCCATTAGTGGTAAGGATAAAAAAATAAAAATAAAACGGCAAAGTTGTGCCCTCATGTTTTATCTATCTAAAAATTGTATCTTCTGGTGCGTAATGAGCATTGCACCCTTGCTTTTGATCTCATTGGAAATTAAACATGCTATACACAAACAGAGCTCTTGTAAAGTCATTTAATTAACTGACTTTGCACTTCACATGTTTAGCATTTATGACTGTATTTTGTGGGAACTGAAGACATAACCCTATTAGTGGTAATGACTGTGCGCTTACTGTTGAACTATTGATGAGCACAACTCCGATGAACACAAACTCTAAAATATTAAGGACATAAACCTCTGATCTTATGCCAGATCTTTTCCGTTCTGTTCATACTCAGGCAGCATGAGTTCAGTGTAGGTTGCCCAATCATAGTGCATGCCCAGAAAAGCTTACAAAGCACTTTTTAGAAGTTCAAAAGCTTATATGATTTAACTAGAGTTATCTGTAATAAATTACATTCTGCCTCTCTCTTTCTGCTGCATTGTTTAGGTCTGAACTCCATCCTGTTTGCCATCAACATCGACAACACTGACCTGAACGGCGGGGTAACGCGAGGAGGAGGCTCCTCCGTGTCCCACCTCCTCAAGGAGTCCACACAGGGCATTGGCAGCCTGTGGAAAGAGTCGACTCAGGGGGTCAGCAGCCTGCTGCGAGAGATCAGCACTGCCACTGCTGTGGTGCCTGGCTTCACCCCCAGAGTGGAGGGAGCCTCAGACCCACTACCTGTCCTGCCACGCAGCAGCTCTGCTGGTAGGAAAGAGCAATATCTTATATTGACTTGTTTGTTTTGCTGCAACACATGAGTGGACAAAATACTTCATAATACAATACAATAGCCATGCAAGAAAAAGAAGCATACTTTTATACTTTTACATTATGTCACAGATTACATAATTTTGCAAATTTCTTGAAACTGAAACTGCAGACATAATATCTACTTCGGGACTATTTAACTGTATTGTAAGGTTTTGTTTTGTTCACCTCTTGAATACAGTTTGTTTTGCATCATCCTCGTCGGACAGAGGGTAGTATTGCAGCACGCTGCATATTTACTCCAAGAAAAAGTGTTAAATGTCACGAAAGCATCATAGAACCAGCACAAACAGCATATGGTTCAGTTGGAGCATGTATAATGATGGCACTGGTAGAACAAATCTAGTGGATGCAACTCAAGACGTCTGGAGCAGAGTGCTGCAGCAGTGAGGAAATCCCCCATGAATTGAATAAACTTCCAGAATGTCGTTTCCTTGTTTGACCTCATTTAGCTGTCTACCTCGGTCCATCAGGGAGAACGTACACCGTTTTTCTTTCCATCTGTTCCGCTCAGTGGGATGAACAAGCTTTTAAATTTGAACTCCGGTGCTAAAACTTTCCAGTGGAATGAATGTAAATTCTAAGCTGGTGTGCCAGCTCTTTAAGGTGGGAACTCCTTCAGATTATTCACTGGTAGAAGACTCGCTAATGCACAGCCAGGCTTTTTGTCTCTGAAAAGGAAGAGAGTTGAACCAGAAATGCACTTTTAAAGGCTTAATTGAAATGAACTTTAGATGCTGATGTCACCAGTACTAAAGTGCTGTGTGAACATTTGGTAGCAGCTAGTCTAGACGGGTGAAAGGTACTGAATTCATTTTGGTTTCACTTGATTCATGGTTGAAATTGAGGTTTTTGTTCACTTCTTTTTCATCTTTTCCCACCCAGACTCAGGGTTGAGGAAAGAGCGCCGGAGGAAAAAGAAAATCACCAACATAATTTCTTTTGATGACGACCTGGACGGAGGTGCGGAGGATGAGGAGGAGGGAGAGGAGGACTCCGAGAAGATGGGCACGATGAGGAAGAGCTACACTGCTCCGACTCAGAGCAGCGTGGAGGAAGGCAGAGATCCTTTGGAGCCGGCCTTCTACGAGTCGCCGGCCCAGAACGGCCTGGCTGAGCCGGGCATTGTCAGCTGGGTGGGGTCCCCCCATCCCTCACGTACTCCACCCTCTACTTCACCGCCTCTGCCTGACAGTAAGAGTATAGACAACGAGGAGGAGGAGGAGGAGGAAGAGGAGGAGATGTACAAACCCAGAGCACAAACCCAGGAGGAGGAGAGGAGCAGCTCTGATCAGTGAGTCAGAAGACTTTAAAGTGTTTTTATTTATTCTGACTGAATGAATTTGGGCTCAGGGAAAAATACCCTTGGAGGTTGCTCAGTAAGTGCATGTGAAATTAAAAAGATCATAAAAAAATTATAATTAAAAAGTGCTCATATTTTTGTTTCTATTGTTGAGTTCTCAAATTATGGGCTGCTGGGGGGGATTAGGAGGTTCCAAAAGTCAGTGTCCCCTGGGCAAAATAAATGTATTTTTTTAATCAGAAGACACATGTTTACACAGCCTGCAGAAGCACAATATAATAAACAAGGGGATGGTGGAAGATGAACCATTAATGTTAATTATTATTAACAGCTCAGTGAAATTATCCCCAACAAAAGGACTAAAATCCTAAAAAAATCAGAGCAGAGAGGTGAGGAGATGTGAGGCAAAGATGCTGTGTGAGGTGAAAGGGACAGGTGCATGCTGGGAAGTTGGTTACTGTAGTTTGACCTGCTGATTTGGCCCGGTTAAAGTTAGCAGTTGCAGCAGTGCTTGTGACACACAGCTCTTGTGAGGCAATAAAGGTCCTGTTTTTTAAATAGTGAGATTTCCATGTCTTTAATTATTATAAAGCAGGTCAAGGTGCTGTATCAATACTGTGAAGTATCATAACACTCAATCCACAGAGAAATGCACACAGCCTGTATTCAGAAACTGTGACTTTAAACGAGCCGTCAGGACTTCTGTAAGGTTTGTCAAGTCACAACTATACTATATATAGATAGAAAGTGCTGCTACAGTCCCCGACTGCAGTGATGATGCAGAGACGCTGAGAGCGCAGATGCAGAAGACCTGGAAACGCTGATCCATCAATGCAGACTGGGTGTTTTCGGGAGGGGGGCTTAAAGTGTCAGACTTTGAAAATCCTTGAAATAGACTGGATAATGTGTTGCGCAGTCGAGATTTTAATCTGCAATGTCTACGACTGACCTAGGAAGCAGGACGGTACTAAAAAGCCACATCCAAAGTGACGGAGGTTTTAAACGGTCTTGTTTTAGGGTGGTGGTCGGAAGCCTGTCCAGTGTGTCCACGTGGAGCCCTCGACAGATGATGGCCGAACACAGGAGCCCGGATATCCTCATCCCTCTGAACCCTGCAGGCTCTCAGCCAGGTACTGTAGTCCTAAAAACACCAAAACAAAAGCTGCAGACCTTATTTAGAATCCTGCACCTTCAAGGAAGATAGAAGAAAATTAAAAACACTTCCTGATGCATTGGGTTTTCCCAGATGAGTAGAATATTTCTTGAGTGCTTTTAGCCCACACTGCTTCACTTATCCCCACTTTACACTTCCTACTTTCACTGTACAGTCACTATTTTACATTACATACATTTGGTTATATAAATATGTATTTAAATTAAGAGATCATTCATTCATTCATTAATCTTCAACCGCTTATCCCGGGGTCGGGGGCACGGGGAAATTAAGAGATCACAACTCTTTATTTACATAAAATAGTTTAAAGGTTTTATACTGTGGCAGCTTGAAGAGTGAATTTTCTTTCGTTGACTGTTTTTAGTGCTGACAACAGCTGCTTATGGCTTCAGATGAAGTCTCGGGGCTTTCTCTGTCGGGCTGCATCTTCAGTTTCACTTCTATTGTGTTTCAGTGAGCCCTGTGGAGGACACGGCTGCATTTCCTGCTCAGTGTGAGTCAACAGGACCGGTGGGAAACTGTGAGAGCAGCAGATCTCTGCTAACATTCGAGTAAGTAACCTATCATGGGACTGATGCGCTATTGCATGAATTATCTGCAGTTTTAGGGCAAAAATATTCATCGGTTTTAATTACAGGACTTAACAGGCAAGTCTAGACTGTGTGCTTTTGAGCTGCGGCCTCAGCTGTCTTCACAAAAATGAAATCTGTTTCAGTATGGAGTCCAGTCCACCGACGCAGTCTGCTCCACTCTCCAGTGTGCTGCCAACATCTGGTCTGCCAGAGTCCATGACAGTGGGTCAGTGTTTCTTCTTTTTCCACCTGTCTTACTATTTCTCACTCCCTCCTGCTCTAGTTGGGTTTGTTCTCAAACCAGTTTGTTGTTGTCATTCATCTTTTTATGTCACATGTGTGCTAGCACCAAGACAACTGAACAGTGTGCACCCAAAGCAATTGGATCACTTTAAAGGTCCCATATATGGCCCATACGTGTATTTTGGGTTTCCACTAGAACATGCTTAGATGCTTTATTGTTCAGTAATTTTTCTCTTACTGTCTGAATATACCTGTATTCATCCTCTGTCTGAAAGCCCAGTCTGCTCCGATTGGTTAGCGTTTCTGGGTATTCACATCTGTGCTCTCAGCGTCTCTGCACTGTCATTGCAGCTGGGGAATGAGTGTAACAGCACTTTAGCAGCGCTTTCTACGTATATATGTAGAAAGTGCTACAGTGCTGTGTGTGTATGTATATGTATATATATATATATATATATATTTAATTGTGACATCACAACTGTGCAAAAGTCCTGACGGCTCGTTTTTATAGGCACACTTTGTGATTACAGGCTGTGTGCATTTCTCTGTGGATTGAGCGTTTTGACCAGTGGTACCTGCTGGTCTTTCAAGGAGGGAAAGCTCATTTTTCCGGCCTACATCATAAATGTATTTATTTAAATGTAAATTCCACCCTTCATTCCTTTTCAAGAAAACGATCTCTGACCTTGTCATACCAACTAGGCGTCTTTTCCAGGGACTTGACCAGTGTCCTCTCAATGGCCAGCAGAGCTAAGCTGCTTAAACGGCCTTGGCCCAGCTGGAGCTGCTGCGCCAGGCTACTGTGAAGTGTGACCGCCTGTGAGTGTGAGTGATGGTGACGGGGGAAAAGCTCCGCAGCTGCCGCTGCTCGGTTGGGAAAGAAACGGCAGAGTGACAGAACAGAGTTTCCAAGCACAACGCTAGTCATTTTTTTAACAAAGACAAAGTCACTGGGGAACGGTAAAGTCTCTGGATCAGTTAAGAACAACGGAATGAAAAACTTTCAAAATGCTCTGCTGGATGTTTAATCAAGATCGCTGATTCGCTCATTTAGCTGTCAATCAAAAAAGGATTCCGCCTCAGACAGCTCATCCAATCATCATGCAGAAACCGAGCGTCCGGGCCAGCCAACTGCCCCATAGACCCCCAGAGACGCTTAGCGTCCAATGGGCGGGACAAAGCCCAGCAATGAGCGTCTACTTTGGCTGCAGTGGAACAACCCACTTTACGCTTCCCCATTGAACTCAGTAGAAGCTGAGCGTCCGACTGTGTAAAGCGCTGTGGTGCTGTGGAGATGAATGAGAAGGAAGTTGCTCCAGTTACCTGTGATAAGTAGCTGATTCTGAACAAAAGATGAAGGCTTTCTAGCGCGTATTTAGTCAATGCAATGTACACTCAGCAGGACATATTTCACCACTTTGTTTTTTGGGAACATTTGAGGGGAAGCTGGGCTTCCCTTGAAGTCTTAGTGAAATCGCCACTTGACCCAGTATTTACATAGCACCTCAACCTACTTTATAATAAAAAAAGACATGGAAATCTCACTTTTACAATATGGATCCTTTAACTACAAGGTTTACACATACTATCCAACAAGGTGGATTTCAATTCTTATGGATAATAGCTGTGCTGTTTTGAACATTAAAACATGTTAACATGTTCCAGTACCTGAAAATATTAGAATGAACCTTAAAATGACAATCATATGGGACCTTTAAGTATATAATATATAATATAATTATTACCAGAAATGTAAGTTAAAGATGCTTGACAGTAAATCATTTGTTTCGTTAGGTGAAGTCTCTTCATTGCTTTGCAGCGCCAAGGATAAATTAAATCAAGCATAAAAATTACTTTCATTCGATATGACAGCAAAAATTGCATTTGTTGAATCACCAGTTCATTGCGATGTTTTATGAGAAGACAATCTAATCTCTGAGTGTATTCCCAAGTAGTTTGTGATGATAATGAATCCTGTGGAACTCCTGACATGTCTTTGTCTGGAAATTTCACCACCAGCTGTCGTCTGGAACAAATTAAATCAGACTTGCTGATTGGTGTTTTCAGACCTTGTTGTTTTTCCGTGTGGTTAAAGTGATCTAATTGCTACGAGTGAAGTCCTGTGCCTACAGAGATTGTTCAGTTCTTTTCCATGATATTTCCACAAAAGCAAATGATCCACCAGGTGGCACTGTTGGTTCAGTGTATGCGCATGTTTCTGTATGAAGTCACCCGTCTGATCCACATAAAGATTTTGCCTGGAAGAAAAATTGTGAGAGTGTGACACAATGTCATATTGTGTATGTAATACCTGCCATTTACACAAACTATGCAATTTCAGATGTGGATAAAACATACTTGATGAGCACTTTTAATGTGTCTGTGACTCACAGCACAAGCAGGTGTGTGTGTGTGTACGTGTGTGTTTGTGTTTGTGTGTGCGTGTGTGAGAGAGAGATGGAGAGAGCCAGGGGAGGAAAGGTGAGTGGAGCTGCCTTTAAGTGCTGGGATTGAGCCTTCTTCCAATCTATTAGCCCCTGGTAAGAGGAGGTCACAGGGTCATAGAGAGAGCTGGTGGATAAGAAAAAAATCTAAAAATCTCTGGTGGAAAAATAAAATACTCACTAAGGAGCTCCACCCACTTTGGAATCCCTTTCCTAACCATATTAAAGATAAATAGGAAAAAGCCAGAATAAGCCATGTCCATTTAATACAGCTCTTTCTGCTCTGCAAGTTTTTTTCTTACATTTTAACGATAGTCTACTACTTTTTATTTATGTGTTTATTGAATCATCTTTTCAACAAAGATTGTATCGTGTCCTTCCTAAACAATTTTTTTTAAGTATCACAATGTTCCGTTCAGTTCCGTCCTGTTTATCTTGTCTTTTGTTGCACTAAATATTCCACTGAATATATTATACAGTACTGTCTCACTTGTTAAAAATCACAATAAACAAAAGAGAAAAAAAGTCTCTGTGGCAGAGAAAATGGTTATCTACATACAAAGCTTCAGGCCGTAATAGATGTAAAACAGCAGACCACAGTCAAGGGGAAGGTTTTTGTCAAAATTGAAATGCACCCTGAAACACTTTAACATCAATGTAGCGTCATTTTTTTGTCAGTCCCTCAGAATCAAAGAGCTCCTCTCCAGACTCGCTGACATCCGACAGTCTCACAGGAAGAAATCCATCGTGACACGAGCAGAGCTACCAATTTCTACGCCTACTGACGGCTCAGTAGACCAGAATGCAACACAGCTAAAACAGATTTCACATTTTGAGCAAAAGATTGTGACTTTTTCTCGACTGGAGAAAACCTCTCTCCCATTGCTCTCGCTGGCTCTGTTGCTTTTGCTCTCCCCTGCCTACTCACGCAACCCAAAGCAACAAAGTACAGGCGCCTTTCTGTAGGGGTTGTGTAAAGTTCTTCTGGGAAATGTAGAACACCACTGAAGAAGAAGCAGAAGATGAAGCCAGTTTTCAGATTCTTGGAAAGCATATATTTTATTAGAATATCTCATTTTGGATTTTGTCTTTTCAAGCAAGTTAAACACAATTCTTATCGGTCTTATCTTTAACTTATTTCTCATAAATGCTTCACCCCTTCTATCTTCATAAAGGCAAAGTTAAAGGGCCACGCCATAGATTTTTATAAATCAAGTTCAGTGTACTCAGTCAGCTGTATAATGTCTTCTTTGGCAGTGGAGGGCGCTTTCCAAAGGTATGATGATGTCGTAGTGATGTCATGGTTATCACAGCTTGGGCGTAAGACTTAAAAATGTTAACATAAATCCTACACTTCCAACTGGAGGTGAGAGGTTTTGAAAGAAGTCATTATTTAGGAGGCACTGGGGGTCTAATGAAACACGCTGTTGAGATGCATAATTGGAAACGTAGGATCCAATGTTTTTTAAAGGAACATTATGTATTTTCTGTGACTCTTACCCTATAGCCGGGGCAGAAAATTAGCACCATTTACTAGCGTAATGCGAATAAAAAAATTCAAGGGATTTACCTAACTCTACAGTCAAAAAACAATGTAAACTATTGAGTGGTTGGTAAAATTTGGACATTCACTAGCCATTTGACTGGTGGAGATTTTTTTTTTTTGCACCGTGCCTACAGTTTTGGGTGCAATTTACTAATACAAAGCTGTTGATATATGGACAGCTGTACATTTGCATTTGCAAGACATAGCAAGACCGCTAATATTATTTACCAGTCCATGGTACTCATTTGGTCACTTAACCTCTGCCATGATGTCCGAGCTGCTGCTGAACCCGGTTCTGTTGCCCACCTGCCTGGCTCCAGTTCTAATATAACACCACGAGCAGTGTGTTAACATTAACACTGGTCCACAAAGCACGGCTAACTGAGCTTTTTATGTCTGCCCTTTGGTACTGTATGTGTCAGATGGTGCAGTACTATGGAAACAAATTTCCTCCGCGGGGGACAATAAAGTCTAAAGTCTAACTAGCTGACTGAGCAGCTAACGTTGCAATTAGCAACAGTCAGCTGTTAGCATTACTTTAGCAGCAAGTACAGCTTTCAGTCCATCTGGGAGGTCCATAACACCCACAGAGTAGAGGCAGAGCAGCTGGAGGACATTGGAGGAAAAAGCAGAAAACATTTTCTCCATAAAATATGTTCCAGTTTCACCAAAATCATTAGCATAGTTGGTGGTGTGTGCCAATAAGAGTTATGCAATTCTCCCGGGATCGTACCCGCTCACCAAAGTTACATTGTGTGAGAACGGGCTTTCAGACTAGGAATAACAGAGGCACCATTAGGTAAAATAGCTACATAATGTTGCTTTAGAGTTGAGCCATATTAGGGACTAAAAATCAGCACACCTCGGCCTCTGTTCAGCATGTTGATTAAGCCAGGAATCAAAATGAGCAGTTGACTGGCAAGTGAGCAGTAAGCCCCTCTATGAATAGAAAAAAATTGCAGTATGTCATTACAGTGTGTGCCTGTTTAGTGCTAAAGAAGAGTAAAACCACTAATGACAGTGTTTGCCCTTTTCTGATTAAGGCTTTGTGAAACGCACACAGATGAACACAAAGAATGCTGGATTTTATAGGGGTGTGTGTGTGTGAGAAAAACGGTGTTAGAAAGGAAGAGGTGTGTAGTGAGCGCTCTCCTTCACTGATTTGCACCCGGCCTGACAGCGTGTGAGGCCAAGCAGTCCATTGATTGGAGAGTATGGAGTCTATAATTCACAAGACACCTCGATTACATGGCCTAGCTCCCTGCTAATGCATCTATTATTGGAACAATTGAGCCGGAGCCTGTAGGTTCGAGTCAGGGCGCACACACCCACACGCACACACGCACATATACTCTTTTCCCAGCAAAGGTTGCTCTTACATATATGAAGACATAGTTGCATTTGTATGATTTTTCACTGACTCACACACTGTAATTTGTCCATGTCTCCCCCCTGTGAGGATGGAGGGGCCTCTGACTCTACTGAAGTCCCTAATGGCTCGTCTGTGGCACCCGCTGTGAACGCGTGGTCGCACTTAAGGTCACATTTATTTTGGGCCCGCTGATGTGGAGAATGGAGCTGTGGAGATAATAGACTTCTTCTTTTCTCCTATGCTCTCTGTTGTGCTCTTCATCACCCCCCCCCCCCCCCCCCCCCCCCCCCCAAACAGACATTTAGCTCTGGGGCTGAAGGAGACCTACTTGTGTCTGGGGCTACATCGACACCCTACATTAGTTATGAGAATAGAGTTGTGGACTCTGCAGTGTGTGTGTGTGTGCGTGTGTGTGTGTGTGTGTGTGTGCGTGTGTGTGTGTGTGTGTGTGCGTGTGTGTGTGTGTATAAAATGGTGAAAAGCAAAGTGCAGGGTAGATTAACTCCTTGTCTTGTGGTTGTTATTTTTGGAAGTCCTGGTAATAGCCTAGTTAGGGTCTTTGAAACCTTTGTGTGCACCTCCAAGCGTAACTATGGAGATGAGCAACTGTGCCACCACACAACCCGGCCCAAATCTGTCCTTCACATCAGGATGGAGATTACCATCAGCCAGCAGCTGGCTGCTAGCAGGCTTTGGCTGTAGCTGATATAGTTCAACTGCGGCTGGAAAAGATAGTGTGGATTTCAGACTGAAGTCGCTGCTATCTGATGTTTAAATTTGAGCAGGTTCCACAACAAACATAATGACATGCAGTGCTCAGCTGATTATCATTTTTATTGTCGATTAACCTGTCACTTACAATATGTTTTTCCTACACAGTGATCCTGGAATTTTCTATATTTAGGCTTGATCTAATTTTTTTAGCCTAATGAATTTGGTGGTCCTTTTCATTAAGCGCCACCAGCAGTCCAAAGTTTCCATCGACATCTACATGATGGATTGGCATCATGGTTTACAGACAATGTGTAGTAATGACTTTGGTGATCCCTTGACTTGACCTTTAGCGCCACCTTGAGGTCTTTTAGGCTTGGTCACAAAAATCCCTTTCACCACTTTCCATCAGTGTCCAAATGAAAACGCAAAAATACATTGAAGTGCTGTCAAGAGCACGGCAGACCAACAGTTCTCAACATGGTGACCATCACGCAAAGAAGAAAAAGATGTTAGCCAATCAAAAGCCTGAAAAAATGAGAGTAACTGTTCATGTATGTGTAAACATGTAAAGTCCTTTTAGCCTGTTTAGAACCAGCACTATTTCGGCCAAAACCCCCATTGCACAAAGTGTCACCTCAAGGAGATAACGGATCAGACTTGGACGCTACAAGCCCAAAACTCAGTTTTCACTCTCTACACGACAACACTGAAACAGAGTTTCTAAACATCTTCACGCTGGAAGGAGTTCTGGACGTGGGGACTAGACCTAAATTAAATGACTCGACAAGTATTGGATGGATTACCGTGACATTTGGTACACACATTCATGTCCTCTTCAGGATAAATTGTAATAACTTTCCTTTAGGTCAGAATTTTTAATAATGTCTAATTAAACGGCAGAAGATCTCTGGTACAGTAAACACACGGTGAGAACAAAATCAAAAGTTTGTCGACTCAGGTTTTCATATTTCTCAGGGTGGAAAAGCAAACATCGTTTACCTTCGTCACGTGATGCAAACACCCTCCGTAAAGACAGGAATGCTGCACATTATGTGTATTGTCAACACTCCACAATTTAATCACTAGATAAATGTACAAGTTTTCTTTTCAGACACCGTTTTGATTTATTAATTGCAGACATTTTCACCTTATTGGCTTACTTCACCTGAGTACTTTTCAAGCGCTCAGTCATTTTAACAGCTTTAGTGAAATACCAGAAACGTTACTCTGGAAATTGCTTTGTTACATGAACAATTTTGAGATATTGTTTCATATTTAGTCAGGGAGGAACTTCCATTTTATTAGAGATGGTTGACAGTGACAGTCCATGATGTATTATTAGAGAAGTAAAGGCGTTCAAAATATTCTAAATATAGCATACTTTTAAAATATATATATATTTATTAGGCAAGCCTTTATTTAGGTGACCCCCCCACCACGTCTACAGACGTATATTTCTTAGTTTCCATGTCGGTACTCCAAACTAGGGGCGTGCTGACCGCCATTTACTGCAGGTAACACACTGACTATGTATAAGTAACTCATACAACCCCACTTCAAAAATCCAAATGATCCCCAAACGTCAGCTGAATCAGTGAATTCATAAGAGAGCTTCAGCTACTTTGGTTGGTGATTGTAACACAATAATTGGTGGTGTTGAGATAGAAGAAGATGATGGTTCTGATTGCTCTGTACCGCTGCTACGATGACCTAATTTCCCCTCGGGGATAAATAAAGTTATCTATCTATCTATCTATCTTTTCTTGTCTTGCTGTTAGATTTGATTTATAATATATGTTCATGGGGCTATGATTCACTTGTTATTGTTATTGTGAGTTTGTCCGATTGTCTTGATACATACTGCAAGTGCTGCCAGTGTTTTCCTCACCTACATTTATCTGATTGGTTTCTTCCTTCAGGGTTTTGTAGAAGTATATTTTGCTGTAGCAATAAAAGTGTGCTCTGTGAGTCAGAAATCATTCCGTCAGCTGGAAAAAGAGTAAAAAAGCCTAATTTTTATCTAAGCAGTTCATCTTAAGGATGGAACAAAAGTGCAGCACTAACAGTGGGATCCTGCTATTTCTACATTTGAAAACAGTGGGTTATTACTTTATGCATATTGCTGTGTGTAGTGTCTGTGTGTATTTTGAAGTTTTTAAAGTAGTTTTCGTGCAGAAATCTCACCCTGGTCTCTTTCATCTGCAGTGGAGCTACGTCAGGCTATCGTAGCCATGATGAACAGGAAGGACGAGCTGGAGGAACAAAACACGTACGTTGGGTGATATTGTTGTTATCTGCACACACACACACACACGTACACACACACGTACACACACACACACACACACACACACACACACACACACACACACACACACACTCAGACAGGAGGTAGATATCGAACCTTTCTGTATAAATTGTGTGAGCTTGTTTTTCTTTTATATCCTGAGATGAGAGGGGTGTTTTTGTACTGACTTGGAGGCAGGAAACTGTTTTTGTTGTGTTTTGTTTTTAGCATTAAGCCACCTAATTTAACAGCTGCTAAAACAGATCATTGTGCAAACTGCAAAGCCCAGTTCAATAAAAGTCTGTTGTAATAACAACAAAACTGTTTTATGTTTCTACACCTTTTGTGATTAATAAAGTGAAACTTCCGCCAAGCATTATCTAGATCTTTATGATTAACTGTGATATGTACTTGGGGCATTAAAATAACTGCCATGCAGTGTGTTGTATCAGAACTGAGTGTGAGTATAATTAAAGAAGCTTAATGATGTTTATCGGATCTTTTGTTTATGAAAATACCATTAACAGAAGGTCACATTTAGTATGTGTAAATATGGAGGATTAGGATTATCCAGATTTTATCACCTGAATGTAAATGGGACAGGAAATACAAAGATTCTTGATCTACTTTGTGCATCCGACAGGTCTCTTCGCAGTCTACTGGATGGGGAGATGGAGCACTCAGCAGGCCTGAGGCAGGAAACCGATCTGCTGAAGAGGAAGCTGGCAGAGCTGGAGGAGAGACACACGGCCAAGGTCCAGGCTCTGGCCAGGTAAGAAACAGCTTGGAATCAAGTCATAAAAGTGATAAGTGGAAAGTGCCAAAACTACGCTCTAGCACTGACATTTCTTGAAAGAAGTTTAAAATCCCCTAGGGGAATCAGGCTGAACAGCTTCAGTTATTGCTATGACCTTTTCCAGGTCAGAATAGGAGAAGGCCCCCTTTTTTTATTGCCCAATTCGTAAGATTAAAGATGCCAAATATGCAAAGAAAAAACTGACCCATTTTAAGGACCTTTAACACAGATTAGAGTTGTAGCAAATCAGAGCTGTGTCAGCATACACCGAGACGGTGTTGATTTACCCATTTGCTTAACTTTTCAAATCGAGCTAAGACGATTTTGCCTTGCACGGCAGCTGGATTCTGGCGATATCAGAAGTTCACTCGAAAATCAATCTTGCCATGCTTGAAATAATGCGTTTGTCAGAACCGGAGGTTGCGTTAATCAACAATTGCCGAAAAAAGTCAGAAACATTTTGAAGGCCGTCGGCCATTCTGACAGAGTAGAACACTGACGGCGATCAACCGTAACTTGAAGTAATTCACACCATGTCCAGTAAAAATGGGAGTGTATGCTCTGTATGCTGTAAGTCGCAGCTCAGAGGAGCAGGTGGAGAGTTTGACAAGATGATGGTGGCGGATTTGATTTTAAAGTTGTATCCAAAATAAAGCCAGGGCCACTTTTGCTTTTAAGTTTCCTAATGTGGTTCTGTATGGCCATTACTGTCTTTTATCACCCCAAAAACATTTTATTCTAATCAACATATTCATTAAATGTCACTATGAGATAAGTGTCTATTTGGAGGAGAAAACTGAGTACAAACATTAGATATGTTATGACGTTGTTTCCTCTATCTTCAGCTGAAAAGGAGAGTAGCTGTATATTGCTGATGGGTGGACTATTTTCCAGAGCAAAGTGCTGTAAAACATTTCAGAAGAGCCAGAATTTGAATCACTTTACATTGTAATGATTGTTTCATTGGTACTCACCATTAACCTATCAACTCCCTGCGGATATACAGTATGATGGCAGTTTTGGGCTGTGGGACGTTTTACATCTTGCAGTTTTAAATTAGGGGGGAGGCTCTGGAAAGCCTGGAATTAAATTGGTTTGTTTGTAATTAGGGTTTTTGAAGTAATTATTGTCACAACATAAATTAAAAATTGGCTGAATACATTTGTTGAAAGACTGAACTATGTATTTCAAAACAGAGTGGCGGTTCTCTTAGGGCCTCTCCCCCCTTACAAGAGGCGCAAAATGGTTTATGAGAATCTGACAGTCTGTCAGCTGATCTACTGACCAGTGACGTTGTAATGACATCCCTCATGAAAGTAAAGTCTGGCTCCCAGAAGAGATGGGAGTAAATATGAAAAAAAGCAAAACAAACTAAGGGAAAACAACTGTTATTTAATTTCTTTTAAAAGAAAGGTGGCTAGTTATTAGCAAACTCCTACTATGACAGGGGGTCATCCCTATGTTCCCCGGGTCCTATGTTCCCCGCTTTGTATGCGACCGGGGAACATAGGACCCGGGGAACATAGGTACGCTCCCTTATGACAGCTAGCTTGCAGCTTCCTAGCTGAGACAGACACAGCTGCTATAGCAGGCTAGGGTAAGGGTTTACTACCTGAATACAGTGGGAGTTAGCCGGGGGGGTTATATAGGGCCCATAATTTGGCATAGACAGGGGTGTACCTGTCTATGGAATAAAACTGGAAGTTTTTAGGCAGTAAACCTTGTGTAAAAGCTTTAATGAACTTCATGTCTCGTGATTAAAGCTGCTTTGCTGCCTGGCTGTGCTGATACCTACAGTAGCTGCATCAGTGTTTTACCCATAATAACAGCAATTACCACTACACCACATAGAGCCTTACAGAGACAGCAAAATAAACTTTGTGCAACTATTACCGTCAAGTCTCCACATCCACTTCAGTCCAATCATGATGAAAAGTCTTAGAGGACGAATGTCAGGGCAACCTTTTTCCCTTTCTTCAAGGTACTACATTTCCTCCGATAAATCGCACACACTTTTATCCCAATAAGTTAACACCTACAGTTTCCCTGAAAGTGAATCGCGTCACCTCAGTATTTACAATTGAATGCCTGTATGCCAGAAGTGTTCCTTTGAGCCCTGAGCCCTTTAAATAGAGGATTAGTCATCCTTCAGCAGTCTAAACAGAAAGCCCCACAGAGTCTGTGTTCAGATAGTAGCCTCCTACAGTAAGTCAAGCCACCAGCTACGATTGATCGAGTGACTCAAGTTAAGTGTGTAGGGACTGCTAAAGCTGATGGGCTTGCAGTGTGGCGAGGACCAGTGGGTGGTACTAACGCAATACATGTACTCTGTTATCTTTACTTTAATATTTTCTTCAATAAATTGTAAGACTAGTTGTTTGGTGGATTCCTTTTAAGACCTTTACACACCAAGGGGAAATTTCTTACAATTAATTTGCACCTTAATAGGTTTTTTTGATGCTGCTAGGTGATGCTGCCTTTTTTTTTTGACCTGGCATCAACCAATCACATTGTGTTGTATAGTTATGAGGAACACATAGGTTTTGTAGTTCGCTACCAAGACGACAAACTTCATATTACTCCTTTAACCTTGGCAAAAGCAGCACATCTTCCACATCTTTCATTTTTTCTTTTCACAATAAAAGCCCTAGACACATACTATGTAGTTCACTGTTTACCTGAGGGAACTCAAATTCAACTCTGAGAGTTTTGCTAAAAAGAAACTTCATAAAATAGCTTTTAGTAGCTTAGGTCATACAACAACTTACCTCAGACAGACAGCCAAACACTGAATTTTGAACATGTTGTTGAACAAGTGTAAAAATGTGCAGCTTTTACTCAAGTAGCTATTTTTATGAGTACTTTTACTACTGCTTGAGTCGATATACTTATAACGAAGCAATACTTTTTTTACGTTAGACACTATGGCTGAATTGGGTAAACATTTAAACTAATAGATATTACCACAAGACTTACCCAGTTAATGACTTACATTAAGACATTTATTTCCTGTATTACAGGTTTTCGGAAGTGTAATATTTAAATATACACATTAGCTGTTCTCTTATGAAGTATCTGCTGATTTGTATACATTGGACAAAGCCAGGTTCCAGATTCTTCTGACATATTAAAGTCTAGGTCTCAGCTCAGGTTTTTACAGGTGGAATTTGGAATATTCGTTTTTACTGTCAACAGCCATAAAATAATTTCTTTTCATCATGTTTTTAATCCATACTGTACTGTATATGTCTGTTCAGAATATATATAGGAATGAAACTGGAAGGTTTGGTGTGTTTAAGTGCGACTGTTGGCCTTTAAAGATACAGTATGTGTCATAATTCCTTACATTTTTATGACATTATAGATGCATAGGGTAAAACATTTTAACTATTCGATATCACCATGAAACTTCCCAGGTTGATTACTTAAATTAAAGAATGATGGTTTTGCCTGCTGTGTCTTGCCTCAAGCACCTGCTTTTGTTTACCCAGCGTTATCGAGGACTGACTGACTTTCTTTTTTTATGTGCGACAATTTTAATGTTCACATTTTTCAATTTGAGGGAGTTGAAATGGAAAGGGACATAGAGCGTACAAGGATCAAGGGACGGCCTCATGACTGCCTCACTCTCTCTGCAGGCGACTGACATACAGTGTGCGCACACACTCAGACACACAAACCCTATTCTATAGTTCGCCGCTAAATCTCAAGTGCTGCTTTTCCTTCTCAGCCAAATCTGTCTCGATCAATAGCGGCTATAAATACCACTGAAGGAGCAGCTAGCCACTGAATGAGGGCTGGAAGCTGTCAGCATCATTCAGTGAAAGAGGCTACCGGCAATGGTTGCTATGAATCCCACAATTCTTTGTGAGTCACTCGCATTGAGGGTGAATTGGGAGTCAGTAAGCCTGACATAAGATCTGACACGGAACAATAACATCTTAACACTTGACCGTTGGCTCACTTGTTTACCGGCGGCAGCTAGCTGAAGTGCTTAACTGCTGCTGAGTTAATTGAAATGTGATATTCGACCGATTGTTTAATCTGCACTTATTTAGACAGGAGTCACTTTGCTGAGAGCAGAATATTTCAGGTTAAATATCTATCTTCAGCCGCAGATGGTCCCGCTGTTTGAGGAAGATGCCACCTGCCCATTTTATTCTGCTTATTTTAGTGCTTCTCCTAGTTGCATAATACAGTACTTATATAGTAGAGCAGGAGCCAAACCCAAGAAGTGGCGTGTGTGTTTGTGTCTTGAGCCCGGCTGTATATGGGGGTGGCAGAGGATGAGTGAGCTCCATAGATAGATTTCGGCTGACGTAGACTCCGGCAGAGGGGGGTGGGCTAAAATGAACCCGCTGCTCACTTACTGAGTTACTCACACACAAAAGTCAGATGTACAGCAGGACCCTTACTCACACACACACACACACACACACACACACACACACACACACACACACACACACACACACACACACACACACACACACACACACACACACACACACACACACACACACACAGAGAGACAAATATAACATGAAAATGTATGACTCTCACTCACTCATTGACACGCACTGTAAGCCTACATCCTCACCCTCTTCCGTAAAAAATCCAGTGTAATTCTGTACTTTTGTGGTAATCTGCAAGATCCTGAAAGTGTTAGTGTAGTCAACCGTGCTAGTTGGATTCCCTGTTACTAAACTTTACACTGGTGGCAAATAAAATATCACAATTTTATCGACTGAACACCTCAATATCAGTATTGTGACACAACTTAGGAGCTTGCTGTTAATGCTTTCACAGACATACAGTAAGCCCCTTTCACAAATTAACTGCAAACCTGAAACAATAGATAAAACATTAAACAGACGTTACTCTGACGTTAAGTCTTTGTAATGTCTGATTGAGCCCATGTGTGAATACAGGTCACTGTGCAGAGTAAGTGGGCATGTTGATGATGTTTCTGTTCTTGTGGCTGGCGGGAAACTGGAAGAATACAAACATTGAGGGTGAAGAATAAGCAGGATTTATACAAGACAATGATAAATGGCGACGAGATTCAGGAACTTTTGTCGGTAATGTTCGAATCATGAGACAAATTCAAAAGACTCGGTTATTCATGATCAAATTACCAAACGGCTAGGTTACCGGGGTATAATCCACGTCATGTCCTGTCTCCTGCACTCTATACCCAGGCATTACTCCTGGCCTAAACCAAACAAAGTATTTCCACTAAGTTAGAACACTTCTGACACAGAGAATGTCCTGTTGTGTACTACATCTCTGAAAGGGCAACATCCGGTAATTTGTCAGACCTGAATCATGGGACACTGTATGGAGTTAACTGTTAAAATCGATAACAGTCGAACAGTGCAACCTCCCCTGTAACCTAACCAAGCAGCACTGCAGACAAAACAGAACAAGACAGAAGCTACCGTTCGTCTCTCTGAAACATGAAAGCTGGTTCATCACATTAACAACACTGAGCTGACTGAGCACAGCTAGCGCTGCTGCTGGAGAACCTTAAAGACAGTTTAGTAATAAATGCACAAACAAAGCAAAAGTCCTATTTGGAATTATTTAGCATAGGAGGCTGCATACATACATGGAGCAGATCCCTGTTTACACTGTGGAGAAACCTGACCAACAACAATTCATTCACCAACTGAATCCAATGTTTATCCTCCTTAATAGAATCACTCAATGTTAACAGAAAATATATATACAAAATGTATATACACCTTACAGTAATGCGCTTTTTTTTTTCTTTTCACAACCTCAAACAGCTCAAGTGTTGATGTTGTTCATTTTTTGTAATTTTCCCCACTAGGATCAAAAATTGTATCGAGTATTTTCCAGGGTATCGTATCATCTCCGATATTCTAGTAGCGTGACAACCCTGTTCCACACATAGGAACATTTTGACAGACCCTCCATTGGTTATGTGGCTATGATAAGTACAGACATTCGGTGGTCATTTTTCTCTGCTGCTTTAACACTGAGTTAAGGAACGAAGTGCAATTTACATTTCAGCTGTCAGCATGCACCTGCATTTTCTACTGGAAATGCATTTTCTGGTAAATAAATAGTTTTCTCTATCACTAATGCATACACTTTCTTACTAAACCCTTAATTTGTAAATTTAGATTGGGAGAACTACTGAAGCTTACTTGAATGTTGACTTTTCAAACCCTGTGAGGTATCAACAAGTTACCGCATCATTTGATCTTTTTTCTAGAAAAGAGTTTGTGATTCTACATGTCACGAGCCCATCTTCTTCTAACATCACGTAGACCACACCTAGAATTTTAATTCATAGAAAAAAAGAAATCACAATTTAAAGGTACCCTGTGGAGTCCACTAGAAGTGCTAATGAGCAGTGTTTTTGTGATTGGGTCTTCTGTTTGTGTATTGTTCACATGTTCAAGGAGCAGACACACAGGCGACATAATAATGACTCATTCAGCCCTACTTGAGGTTTAGATTTCAACATTTTATGATAAAATCCCTAATGATATCTGTCGTCGCATCTCAGGTTCTTCATCACACAGTGGCTTTTATTTAGTTACGATCACTGTGAATAATGATAACAGGCATCAAGTTGCTTTAAAAATAGAATGAAATGGCCTTGTTCTGAAGCCCCCCCCCCCCCCCCCCCACACACACACACACACACACACAAACATGCACACACGCTCTCTTTTTGCCCACAACTACTTCTTGTCCCCCTTTTTAGACGTCAGTTGGCAGAGCAGAAAGCAGGCCTCTCGCAGCAGGAACACGGGAAAGCTGCCAGTCGAGTGGGCTCGGGCCAGGAAGTGGTACCTCGTCACTGGGAGAGGGGGCGGTTGGACAGGCGGACACATACGTGCGCACACATGCGCACTCACAAAAGAAACAAGAGCAGATGCCTTTTTCTTAGCTGGCAGAGCTGCTGTCTTCTCCAGGCAGTCTGGTGCAGCTGATCTAAGAAGTGTCAGAGAGAGCGGCTGTGAAGTTTGCCTAGTTTACTTGTTGGAAGTGTTTAGGCTCGATGTTTTCTTTCTTTTGGGGAGTCAATTATGTCGCTCTGCCCAGGGGGGTCTTTTTCCTTCAATCCTGAAATCTTAACAACCCAGCCCTGCACCCGTGGCCTTGTTGTGCCTGAGTTTGGATATATACGTGGCTGTGGAAGTGTGACACAAGAGTGTATGCTTTAAGTTTTTTTTTTTTTTTTTTTTCAGAGAGGCTGAGCAGTAAATTGCACTCAGGAGCATTACCCAGAGACTGAGCTGTCTGACTCTGAAGGCGTCTTTGTACCTCTCATTTAGTGCTTCCAAACAAAACCAGATCATACCTGAAGAACAGCCAATTTATCTGTGTTTATTGCACATTAAGAAGACGGAGCACAGGGATAAAGGAAGGGGTAGGGGGAGGGAGGATGCAAGAGAGAGAAAGATCACCCCAGGGCTTCTCTGAACTTAAGTAATTACTGCGTGTGGTTTAAGTTTAAGCTTCCCTCTTGAGATACTTTTTTTTGCTCATTCTTCAAGAGAAGATAAAATTGTACATCCTCTCCTTCTTTCTAATAGTCTCTTACGGTATTTGCTTTATTGAAAACACACACACACAAACTTTAGTCTTCACTAGCTTTCTCGCTTTCAAAGTATTTACAGTATCTTTATCTCTCAAACAAATGCACACGGTTTACTATTCTTTCAGCATCCTTTGTTATTTGTGCACAAAACAGTTACAATTTCTTTAAATATATCGCCGAGGCACACAGCCTTCCTTTCACTCTTTGTTCCCTTTGCGCACAAAAACTCTCATGGAAAAAGATGGGGTGACTTCAACAGTTTTATTAACAAACATAGTTAATAGGCTTATCCTCTGAGCAGGCATTCACACCAACAATATTTGTGGCTCACACTATTGCCCTTAATGAGAAAGTGGGCTTGTGGCCGGTCCCTTATCAGCTGGATGAAGGATGCAGTTTTCGCAACAGAGATGCCGAGCAAGTACTTCACTTCTGAACACACTCATTTAAAACTTTACTGTCCCTTAAGGCAGAGGAGAGTTTCAGATGACTTCCAAACACTCGATCCAATTCGATCGCTCTCAATTGGAAAGCATTAAAGGAGAGCCAAAGCTGCAGTTTCTTGCTACAGTTTTAGGAAAGAGGTAGTTGTTGTCTCTCCCAGAGGGCTTTGTAGTTTAGATTTGTTCGGTAACCATCATTCAAGTTCAGTCCTGTGGGTCTGAATGATGGTTGTCTACTAAACATAGTTTGTAAGGATTGACTCGCCAAAAGGCATTGAGGAAGTGGATGCAACTTAGAAATGTAGGCCTCAGTGGGTATTTAATAGCCTACAACTATTCAAATATATGGATACAATTTAAACACTGTATATGAAAGATAGTTTACCCAGTGGCTCAAATATAAAGAGCAGAAATAAAATATTATTAGTAATGTTTTCCTTTACTATGGAGAAATTCATCACTTTCATGGTCCACATAGAGGTAGTGCTGGGACATTTATGGTTCTCAGCCTGGGGGTCACCTGAATTCACAAATACCTAGATTATTACTGCATTCCTGTTCTAACATCAATATATCTGCTGCCACATTTAGAAGCCGGGCGAGCTTGAGGAGTGACTGTAAAATGCATTTCATTTCCTATAAAATCTTCACAATTGTTTTGTTATTTAGCTTTTATTACAAAACAGCAAAATCAGGAAATGTTGGGTTTTCATCAGCAGTAACTTGTGAAAGAAATGTCTTTCTCTCGTCTGTTCAGAGTTAAATCTTGCAACACACGCTTAACTCTGCCTTAGGGGCGGCAGTAGGTCCATAGATGACTCGGCTGGTCGCCAGTTCGAGTCCCTGTGTGGACCATGAATGGAGTGTGGACTGGTGGCTGGAAAGGTGCCAGTTCATCTCCTGGGCACTGCCGAGGTGCTGTTGAGCAAGGCACCGAACCCCCAACTGCTCGGGGCGCCGATCCATTTGGCAGCCCCCTCACTCTGACATCTCTCCATTAATTGCATGTATATGCACTGTTTGTGCATGTGGTCATCGTGCACAAACCCGTCATTTTTTAATAGCCAAGCTACTGTCAGTGGTGAGTGCAATGTTTTTATCCTCGACATAGTTTTAAAAAAAACGGCAGCCCCAGAAAACTAAACCATACAATTTACAGGCATAGTTGGAGATGAAAGGACTCAGCGAGTGTTGCATCTAGATGATGTCACAGCAGTTTAACACAGCACCACTATGGCGATCAGCTGAGAATCCCACCTAGACTCATGGGGTACTAGCCGCAGTGGAAAACATGCCGGACCAAGCACTTCGACACGCCTGGTGTCGAAGTGTGACGCAACGAGAAGTGACTGTTCAGTGTAAACACTGGCTTCCGCGGATCAGATGAGCGCAGCTATCGAGCAAGCCGCTTACTGGCGCTTTTTTCTCGTGGGTCCTTCTGTTTGAATATGGACCAGGCACCTGAAATTGTGCCTTTAATCCGTAAATTCACGTTACACAAACTGCAAATATCCTTTACCGATATGGTTTACTTTGCCTCAAAGCTCTGTTCATACGTTATACACTTCGTTGATCGATTGGTTGATTTGGCCCGTGTGTTGGTGATGGATAGATAGTTAATCCAATCAACAACCAGTATTTTTGCATCTTCAAGAGTACCCAGATGGATATGCAGAGCAAATGCGAATTATGCGAATCAATCCATCTGGCAGAGTCAGGTTACTACAAAGTATTAAAATGAGGACAGTGTCTGGTGAGGGTTGAACACTTCTTGGTTTGACTGCTCAAGGTTGCTATTAATCAATCAGTTTATGACTGAACATTTTCAAGAACTTCAATAATCAATCCTTACTTTTATTAAAACAAAAAGTAAGGATTTGCTGCTTTTCTCTCTTTTATATGATTGTAAGTTGATTGGTTGGACAAAACAAGCAAAAGGATGTCACCTCGAGGGCAATTATTCACTATTTTCTGAAATGAAGGTTGAATGATAAATTGTAAAAATAATTGATGGAATACTTGCGTCCCTAAAGGGAAGTGTCACATTAAGGTGAAATTACATGTGCCTTTGACCCGTAATATGATACTTAATGTGGTGCAAGGCATGCATTTTCTCCTAACGATAAAAAAAAGCATGCAAGACATGAAGAAAAAAAACGGTAGAAAAGGAATAACATTTAATGTCTGGGGATGTTGAGGCATGAGCTGGAGAGTTTCCTTGTCAGTAATGAGCAGGTTAATAAGGGCTCATGGGGGAAACAAGAGGTAATGTGCTTGATTTAGCATGTGGTACTGCTGTACCTGAGGACCTGAGGGAAGCCACTTCAACACAGACAGGGCATAGAGGGTGTATTTTACGCCTCTGGCTCATGTTTTATCAGTCTGCGCCGAAATTGGATTTGAAAATGTACTGAGCAGGTGAGGCTGTTGATGGAACGATGTCGGCTCATAACCTGCAGGACACTTGCTTATACTGACAGCTTCAGTAATGACCGCAGTCTATGAACACGTCCACAAATGTCCCTCAAGACTGCTTATATAGTAGGTGCATGTTGTTACATGTAGGTGTGATCTACACCTGTGCCAGGATTTCGTACAGTATCTCCATTGGCTAATACAAATATACAAGAATGTTTGTCTTGGGTTGCATATGTCACTATGCAAGGAGCCATACATGGTTAAACCTAGGCTCAAGTTGAGATTATGTAGAAGTTGGTAGAAAGTCCAGGTAAAAAAGTATGTGATGACCAAAGATCTTAAAGGACCCATACTGTAAAAAATGAGTTTTCATTATAAAGCAGGTTGAGGTTCATGAAAGTAACAAACCGCTCAATCCACAGAGTATCAGAAATTGTGTCTTTAAACGAGCCGCCAGGATTTCTTTACAGTTGTGATGTCACAACTATACTATATAAAGGTAGAAGGTGCTGTTGCAGTGATGTTACAGTCCCTCCCGGGCTGAGAGCGCAGATGTGGAAGACCTGGAAACGCTGACCAATCAGAGCAGACTGAGCTTTATCAGGATGGGGGTCTTAAAGAGGCAGTCACTAAAATTAAGCGTTTCAGACAGAAGGTGAAGACAGGTATATTCAGACAAACAATGAGACTATGAGATATATAATGTGTTTCTGAACTTTAAAACATGTTCTAGTAGTAGATACAAAGTATGAAGAATATGCACCTGAAGATTAGCATAATATGTCCCCTTTAATACATCTGCAATTGGAATCATTACCTAAAAACCTGTCCCTGTAATAACAAGCTAGGCTGATACGCCTGATTAGTTATAATCCTTTTAGTGGCTAACAAGGCTGCAGTTTATGTCACAAGGTGACATTTTTCCTGTTCCTTTTGTTTTTCATAACGAGCGTTGCAAGCACATTACATCAGCAGAGTGATCAATAATTCAACAGACCGTGTTCATTATCAGGATGTCGTAACCTGAAAACCAAATGAAAGTATTGTTTTTTTAGAGAACCATTTATTCAGAGCAATGAAAGTTTTCTGTGAATAAATTATTCTCAGAACGAAGAAGACTGAATAAACATTAGTGTTCTTAACGGAAAAGCTTTGGAAATTTGTATCTAATGGCATCATCTTAAATTTTGGTGAGCCATTAGAACTGTTGAAATGATGTAGGTACATAATGAATTTTAAAAAGCGGGACTGATGGAGCCGGTAAGAAAGGGCTCACAGATCTTTGTTGCAGTGTGTTAACATGTTCAATCAAAAACCCTGTCAACTCTGGGTTCTTGTGCTGTAGGTTGCTAGAAACATTGCAAACTTTGAACCTGCTGTAAGGTTCAACATGGCCTCACAGAAGAAAACCCAGGTGTAATTAGTAACCCTATGAGGTCAGCCAGCTCCTGGTACAGGCCCTTCGTTAATGTTCGTAACACTTGTGCTTTCTTGCTATGAAAAGTAATAGTAGTCTCAACTGTATTCTTAACTGAATTCATTTATTTTTTCTTTTGCCACTTAGTGGGCAACAGAACAGGCTGTAAACAAACTGAGATGACAACACCTTATAAGCTTGAGGGAAATATCTGGCTCTTTAGCTGCTAAATGCTCCGCTATGTTCGCCAGCTAGCTACTTGCTAACTTGCTGTTTGGTGCTGCCAGTTTTGCCAGATTGGGCAATTTTCCACCCAATGGGACTTCTTTTTCTATGGTAGGTAAAACATTTTTGGGGATGGCTTTGATGATAATTTGGGCTTCTATTTGTACCAGTTGGGCATTTCTGCAAATTGTTAGTTAGGATTAGTTTGACTATATTCCACTGAATTCGACCCTTCTCTCAAGTTAGCATCAGAGCACAAAGTAAAAGGCAGTTACTGATATGACCAAGCCCCAACCACAACGAATTCTAGGATCATCCAATGTGGAAGTGCCAATAAAAGGCAGTTTTGCAGAGTGTCCACTAAGAACAGGTTTCATAATAGAGCAGTTTCTCATTGTCCCCTATGTTAAACAGACTGTTTTCACAGCATAATTCAACCTATTTAAGGCCTGGTACAAAAAAACATTCTAGTCTGTATGTTTAGGTCATATCTCCATGACAACACTGAATTTGTTTGCACCAGGCTAGTTTTTATTTTGTCGGAGATTAAAATGTATGAATGATAATAATAATGATTTAATAACGTCTTCAAAAGGTCGACCAACATCACTAGGCAGTAAGTACTAAGTGGACACATGTCATCTTTGTCATAAGTGTCTCTGTCTGATAGCAACAGAGGACAAAAGAGCTAAAGTAATCGACTTATTGATAGGTAAAAGCTCTACCTTCGCTAAAAGTGCATTGTTTACCTGTGCGTCAAGTATCAGTGCCACTTCACTCACATTTTGTCAAATGCTGTAATCTGCCTGCTTGTGTAACGACAGACACAAACTTATTCGTAGTAAAATGAGACGCATCAGAATGTCTGCATATCTCCCAGAGCCCCAACACAAACGCACACTTAGAGCAAGCGGTGTATATGAGCTATAATTTAATCAGGCTGGAACAGCGTCTGTGCTGCGGGTGGTTCTGATAACGACGACGTGGACGGCTCCTCGGAGAGCTCGTTGTGTGGATTCAGCAGGACTCCCAGCAGGCACCTCTTTTGTTGGTGGGGAATGAGGGCTGATAAGCAGGGCACTGAAAATCACCCGTAGAGAATGAGGGGTGGGGGTACGGCGGCGGAGCAAGACAAAGGCTGTTAAATTTAACTGCCAAGGGCATAAAGGCACACTCCAACTCTTGATTGATTTCCTCCCCAAAGTCGATGATGTTCAACTGGTTACGGCTTGTAAAGAGACTGCCTCTGTCTCTCACATTGTTTCTTTATCACTCTGTCTTTGCGTTTGTGTCCTCATTTGCAGTCAAACACACACACACACACACACACACACACACACACACACACACACACACACACACACACACACACACACACACACACACACACACACACACACACACACACACACACACACACACACACACACACACACACACACACACACACACACACAACCACCAATCTGAGCAGTGCAAATGTAGGACTGTGGCTCAACTGTGTTGTAACTCTGACCATTAAACTGCGTCTTCCACATAAACTGTGGCTATGGACGAATAGTCCTTTTTGCTTTGGAAGATTCCTAAGTTCCTGAGTGAAATCACTCGGAAGAATCCAAGTAACAGCCGTGATAAGAGCTGGTCGAATTCTCTAAATAAGAAAGCAAAGGTGCTAGACTTTCTTATCTCCTTTAGCATAGGGTACACCGGACCATCCTTTGCAAAAGGAAAGGAGATAATGCCTTCCCACAATTCCTTGGGGCAGTAACATTTAAAGTGACACACCATTCCGCGGCTCATGAAAACAAACAATATGCCAATACACACATACATTTAACTATTGTTTTCATTCAGTAAAACTAATTGGGATTAATGTGGATAAATATGGACAGTGGACAGGAGGCTGAGCATGAGCAGCCATCATCAATGTGACAGTCATTGTGTTTCACTTGTGACTGGTAGCCCCTATTCCTTATATTATTTCAATTCCATGTATCCAAGATGCGTAGTCCATCTTCAGAACATTGCATAGCCGAATGCAAGTGTAGTTGGATTCTCTTTGCACCACAGCCGTCTTTTCCTAAGCCCTTATGAATTCTCCCTCACATCTTTCCTTTACCTCACTATGCTTTCCATTAAAGTCAAGGAAAAGTTGTTTTAGTGTGTATAGATGAACATTGTCTGGCTTCCCTCCATGGTAGAAATCCCCACACAGTGGAGGAGCAGAGGTCAACCCAAATCCGGCAAATTATGCATTTATTGGAGATGACTCCAACCGATTTCAACAGACCTCCTATGCTCAGAGCCCCGTGTGCAACGGCCATGGAGGGAAGCCAAACACTGTGTCCGAGCTGGATCTAAATCAGCACATCATCTCTTTTAGCCACAAGAGCATTATTGAGGTTGAGCACTGATTTTAGCTGATGAGACCTGTCTTCCTGCAGATATAAAAATAGAATAGAATTACTTTAATGATTCCAGACTGTGAAATTATTTTGTAACAGCAGTAGTGGGTCAGCAAATAAACACTTTGTACATAACATAAATAGAATCCAATATATACATAGTGTATATACTGTATACAGTGCACAGTCGGCTATAAACAATAAACAATAATATGTACAACAAAATATGCAAAATATACTATAACAATAATAATATATACAAAACAAACAAAAAAACAGTAGAGAGAGCAGAGTTCTCTGTCAGGCAGAGGTGAAAGAGTTATTATAAAAAGATGGATTGTGGCAGGAAAGATTTCCTGAATCTGTTGCTACGACAGCGAAGCTGAAGCAGCCTTTTGGAGAAGGTGCTCCGCTGTCTGACCAGTGTGAGTTGGAGAGGGTGGAGAGGATTATCCATGATGGATAACAGTTTTTTCAGTGTCCTCCTCTCCACCACAGCCTCCAGAGTGTCCTGTTTGCAGCCAATCACAGAGCCAGCCTTCCTGATCAGTTTGTTGAGTCTGTTGGTGTCGCTGGCGCCAATGCTGCTTCCCCAACAAACCACAGCAAAGAAAAGTATATTGGCCACCACAGACTGATAAAAGATCTCCAACATCTTGCTGCACACGTTGAAGGATCTCAGCTTCCTCAGGAAGTAACGTCTGCTCATCCCCTTCTTGTAAACAGCTTCAGTGTTAGAGCTCCAATCTAGTCTGTGGTTGATGGTAACACCCAGGTACTTGTAATCCTTCACAGCCTCCACATCCCTTCCCAGAATGCACAGAGGTTGGAAAGCCGTCATCCTCTTCTTCCTGAAATCTATTAGATCCCATATCAAATGTGGTTGAGGTCAGGGCCAGTCCAGTTGGTCAGTCCTTCACTCCAAATTCAGGAAAATCATTTCTATTTATTGACTTTTTAGGGGAATTTGGAATAAAACCCCGGACGTTGTGGTTAGCGTATACAGTGTACAGTTTATACACTCAGCCATTATGTATTGCATATTGTCATACAATACTTCCCTTGGACTACAAATTATCACTTGTTTTGTACATAATTCTTGATATTCACATGCTGAAAAAGCCACCTTTTTACATTGCTTGATCCCCAAACATCAATGTCTTGACAATCAATTTTGGACTGAAGCTGGAATTATGCTTCTGCAGGCTGGATGTAGGCGAACATGTGTGGGATCATTTGGAGACGCATCTTTTATATTTATACCGTGTGACCTTTACCTTTTCTGTCTCCAGTTTGGCGGTGAATCAACCAATCAGCCCTCTTGAGCTGCAGGTCCGCATAACGTGTTGAAAGCTGTGTGTGTTGATACTTCTGCAAGCACCCGTGGTTACCAATAATACTCTTCTTTGCATAGGTTTGCAGCGTATCTTCAGAAAATAATAATTCTGTTATCCTGCCACCTGTTTGCTTACTGTTTGAATTCACATGCAAACACAGTGAATCTGTTTTTGAAGCTTATACATACCTACACAGCTAGTTTTGATAATCGGATCCTCAGTGCATCTTTAATGTGTTTCAACCAGGAATTTACACCTTTTTGAAAATCAAATTTATTTTTTAAAGATTTATAAACACAAGTGCTTAGCCAGTCCACCTGTTACTGACCTGATTGCCACTGTGCTTTCGGCTGGTTAAAAAAGGGAGTCAAGCCACATCTCTGTAAATAAACCTCAGTCTGACCACCTGGATTAGATTTTTTATTTTCACTGTTCCACAGGTGACAAGATGTCACAGCCAGTTACACACTGTCTCCTTCTACAGCATGCTGTCATGAAACAGCGTAAACAACTTCCTGCTACCAACTTGATGCAGCTCCCAGAGTTGTTGGACAGAAAATATGCCTTTTGCCACTCTGTGCATGGAAGCATTTTTACGGTGACAACCAGTCAGCAGATTATTACTTTGTCTAAATGGACAGGAGTATGAATCTCGTCTTTTATGAATTAAAGCAAGGATACTTTACATTCAAAATTCGGAAATGCTTGCATATAATGTTAGTGTCTGTGTGTGTGTGTCTGTGTCTGTGTGTGTGTTTGTGCGTGCAGGGAGAATGAAGTCCTGAAGGTCCAGTTGAAGAAGTATGTGGGGGCGGTACAGATGCTGAAGAGAGAGGGGAGCCAGGGCGATGATGGTAAACCACACACGCACGCACGCACACACGCACACACGCGCTGCATCATTATGACCTGATATTAGATTTCATATCTGTGTCCCAGTCCATCTATTCTGCTCTCAAATAGAAACGCTTCTAGATAAAAAAAATAAGGTCATCAGTTTCCTCCAGATCCCAGATCAGTTCTGATGCATTTCTCAGGGGCTCAGATGACTGACCTCCGTTTTCACAGTGCGAAACTATTCTCTTACCCTGACTTATCTTTCCTTTTTAGTTTTTGGGTAGATTTGATAACTTTGACTTTGTGTTTGTGTTGCCGGGGGTTGTAAGCGGCGCTCTGTGCAAAGACTATAGCGAGATAAGCCCCTGCTGTATCAAAGGCAAATAAAATGAACATGGCAGATTATAGAGGGCCACATAATGGCTAATTGCATTTTGGGGGATAGAACGGAGAGCTGTTATCTGTGACGCCCCGGAGGGTTTATGTGTTTGTGAGAGAGAGAGAGGTAAAGGGATATGTAGAACTTTGTAATATCAAGTTAATGACGTTTTATTGTATTAAAGCGGTCATAATAACAAACAACTATGTGGTGCTATAAATCTTTTTAGTGATGCATCATAAGTCCAGCGTGGATTTGAGTGACCGTGTTCTCATTTATTTATTTAGACGGAAGAAGACATGGAAAAAAAAGTTCATTACATCATTTTTGTTATCATTTCCATCAGTGATAAAACAGAAGGCAGACGGGTAGCTAAGGTAGTATGGTTGGTCAAAATGGAAGTTGGATGTATAAAATCCTCTTTCACATTATTTGGACATCTATATCTCAATATGGAAAAAACTTTAGTGACAGAAAATATCATCATTTGGCTCTGCCCAGGACATTCATAATGTAGTTTTTCATTTAAATGGTCTGCAATTGGCTGAAACTGATCATACAGTTATATTAAGCTATTTATTTTGTATTTTCTCATTGTTAATTTCTAGAATGTTAAATATTCTTTACTAACGCTGCTTGTTTAAGAAAGCAGCCTTCTGAGTACCTTTGCAGAGTCATATCGGTGCAAAATCCACACCAATCAGTCAATTTTAAATTTAATCTGCAAATTATCCTCCTCTAAAATCTGTATTAAAAATCCCATATCGGTCGGGCTTTACTAACAACAGGTAATAATTTAACCATTTTCCTTCGTGTTGTCTTCCTAATAAATTTGCCAAAGGTAGGTTGGTTTCTTACTTATCTGATGTTCCTATTGCTGGTGTTTGTACATTTGTACCTACATGAAGGAATGGTGGCCAAAAGGACTCAAACAAGGTCCAAGTTGTATGAAATCAACAAATCTCTCAAAAGTGTTTTCCTCCATGACACCTTCCAAAGCTGGATCAAAAACATGTGATATATTTTCTGAAAAAGATGAAGTAATTTAGTGTGCAACCTCCACATGTTAACCAAACACAGACCCATGCAGCTCGGTCATGTATAAAACATCACGACCGCTTCATATTTCATCCCTTTGGTTCCGGGCAATTACCTGGTTTTAGCCTGTCAAACACGGCCACCTGGACTGCTGGCTCCGGTGGGGACAGCAGGGAGGGGACTTTTTTTTTTTGTTTGTTTTTTTGCCCTTCTTGTTTTACCGCCAGTCATTTTCTTTCTCGCTTATGTTGGCTATTCATTCTCTCATCATTTTACCCTCTTCAACGCTCCTTCATCCCTCTTGTCTTTACCTCTCCTTCCATCCCCACTCCACTCATCCCGACAGGCGTAGTAATTCCCTCTCCACAGTGGCGTCTAAATGATTTCATCCTCCCTCGCCTCTGTCTTCTCCTGCTAATGATGTGCCTCGTTCCATCACACTTTGATGTTGACTACCACAGTCTGCTAGTGTGTGTGTTTGTTTGTGTGTGTGTGTGTGAAATGGGAGTAGAGGAGAAGGAATAACGTGTGAGCAGTTTAGGGGGGAGCAAAAATCAGGAGGGGGGAAAAAAAGACGAATGAATTTATACACAAGCGGCTCTTTTTCATGTGCTGTCAGTGTGCTTCCCCGTGATCAGTGCGCTGCCTTTTTGAAACCTCTCCTGTCTAATGATAGTGCTGCAGACGTGATCTCTCCAACGCTCCCCAGGCGCCGTCAGCCCCACTGACATCCCACAAAAGACAGTTCTCCTTTCTACTGTTTCAGAGGTGTGATAATCATTGTTGCGTGATGCCGTCTATCTCTGTTTGTTTTGGGGGATTTCCCCTCTCTACTTACACTTGCATATGAGAAAACAGTATGTTTGTGTTGCTCTGTGTTCTTTATATGAATGTGTATAAATACTGTACAAATGTGCGGTACGTGCTTAAATCCATTTTGAAAATCTCCATATGTCCCTATAGTAGACAACAGGACCAATGCTTTACATGTCACTTTAGTGTAGATCCAATTTGTGTAACGTCAAAGTGAGTCAAACGCTTAAGTGCTCCAGATAGGTGCATGTACATACCTATGTGTCTGTGTGCATTTGTATGTGTGTACGTCATTAGGGGAAGCCATTAGCCGAACCCCAGAGGACTCGTAGTGTAACAGTGACAGTCGTGTTTGCTGTAAAGCCGAGTTAGATGAAGAGAAATCTCTAGGGAGTGACGGCGAGCAGCACATGTAGAATTATCACGCCCACACTAACCCACTTTTACTCAGTTCCCATGGCTCTTGAAGATGCTTGAAGGTTTGCACAAATGTAATAAGTCTTAACAAGTTTTTTTTAACGTAAATCGGTGGCCTTGAAGGAGCAGTATTGGAGATTTTTCTATAAATCACTGAGGCTACTGACTCCTTTGCACACCTACAGTATTTATTATACTTGTACAGGTGCTAGTAGGAGGTCAGTTCTTAGCAATAAGTTTCAAATAAACTTCCCATGATGCAATCTGACATCTTGCCTAACCCCAGTCCTTGTTATGTTGACATACCCCATAAAATACATTCTATCAACCAGATGTTTGATACCAGTTTCATAATTTTTCCCTGATTCTCCATTTTTCTCTGTGTGTGACCATAGGCTGTATTAAACTGATGGAGGTAGCCACCGTAAAGTCACCAATGGGTTTGTATAATACACATTTGTTGCCATTTAGGTTTTTTGAAACTGTAAGAGACCATATTTGGACAAGAGGGAGGAGCTGAGCGCTAAATCCTGTGTCGTTCCAATGTCGCTAAGCAAAACTCTGACGAGGGAAACGCAAATCATTCGGCGGACTGGCTGCTGGCGATGTTCATCTGTATGTGCCGTCTGTGCTGCAGTGACAGAGCCAGTTGAAAATCGTCTGTTTCTCTTAAGTTACCAGCCTGTGTTAGCTTCGTTAGCAAGATGAAACTGAACGCTAAATAAGACAATTTTAAGTGACCAAAATGTTAGCTTGCAATTAACTTAAATAAACTGAAAGTTAATTGCAAATATGAGAAAGATCATAGTTCTAGGACGAAAACAAAGACAAGACGCAAAAGCAAGTTCACAGCTATTTTAATGTATGCAATGCCATGGATATGCATTATTAACCTCTATCCTGCCGCTAGCATGGTGACCTGTCAATCACAGGGTAGCCATGCCCAAAAGCATACCCTTCTTTGTCGTCTATTTTACTCTGAATAGGAGCAATATGTACAAAACGAACATCACGCTGTATTTTAAAGAAAGACTTAAAACTCATGAGGAAAATGTTTACTGAGGTAATGACTCAGCTGAGAAGAAGGGTCATTTTCTCATAGACTCCACTAACCAGTGAGGGGACATTAGCTATAGAGACCAAAAACATTTTTTATCAGGTTGAAAACATGTTTATTTCTGCTGTAAAGTTGGTATTTTAACATGGGGGTCTATGGGGATTGACTCACCGGGAGGTTGCCGCTTGATATGAACATGACGGCTCTCCTCTCAGGCTCTGGATGCATAGGTCACTAGGAGAAGTAGTGGTTTTAGTGGCACTCCATTGACTTAACCATGGTGAGTGTATGAGAAATAGTAAGTGTTTAGGACGTGTGTGTGCCTTGAGAGAGAACGCTCTTGTCTTGGAAGCCTATTGGTGCAATGATGGAGGGTCAGGAGTGGAAACAAGGGCATTGACATTTGTTTTCTCAGAGAACCTGCCTCTGTCTCATCCTTAGTGGAAACACGTCTCTTGGGACATAATGTTTCAAGGCGTTTTATTCTCCCAGGGGAAGGTTTAATGGCTGGATGGTTGACCGGCTGCTGTTTGACTGACTACTTTTCCCAGTGGGCTGATTCCCCGGGGAAATAGTCACTGAACCTGAGTATACGGGCTCCACCTCCTCCCTCTGAGATGGCTGATCAGCCCACGTGGTCAGCCATGCTGTATATCAAAAAGATTGGCCTGCTAGTGGCAGGATAGGGATCATGAGTGATTAACCTGTTAAGTGCTGGCTGGGCACACCGAGGACACTCAAGGAGATAGATAACAGGTCAGAGGGCAGTTACTCTGGCAAGATGGAATTCCCTCTCTTCCATTTCTTTGTCGAGAGCTTTGTAATACCTCTATTTCATCTCATTTTTATCCAGACAGTCCATTATTCCTTTACATTACTGCTCTTTCTTGTGGAAATGGCAAAAATGAGAAGGAGTGACCTTAAGATATAAAAAGGAAATTGAGAATCACAGGATTATCTTTGTTTCAACCGTTCCAATATTTTAACTCTGTAAATATTTCTTTGGAGTTTAAAAAAATGGAATGGTTGAAACAAAGATAATCCTGTCATTTTATTGTTTAGTTTCTGTATTTCTGCTTCTTTTCGTTTCTCCAATCTCACCTGTGTTTTCCTGACCACTATTAGATGTGAATAGTGGCAAACCTTTGATTCATTCTGCTATTTGCCTGTGACTGCGTACGTGTTTAATTCGTCCATAAATAAACCTGCCGCGGACGGCAGCTTATTCATCTCCAATAAGGAAATGGATTACACGGCCGTTTAAAACCCAATAAGCCTCCCTTGCTCTGCCTTGGTCTCTCTTGCCTTCTCCGACAGCCAGTGGCCTAATGAGTGAATGAGAGGCATTTGTCACCGCTGCCTGCCCTAATAGGAGCGTGTAACTTATTCATTACACACATAGATCTGCGTTTATTGTCCCTCTGTGCGCTCCGTGTTGCCCTTGTAGGGCCTCTGGGAGGTCAGGCATCATGCTGTAAGATATCATCTGTGTGTGTGCTTGCGTGTGCCCACTGTGTTTTTGTTTATGTGCAAAAGCCTGCCTCGTGTTTGCATAAAAGGTGTGTTAGCATGTTAATAAAAACTGTGAAGTTGGTGTTTTGTTGGGCTGTTAAAACCAACAATTGGGCTGGTGTGCATGTCTGTGTAAATGTGTTATTATGGAGGTGTATTTTCATTACTCAAGTGTGTTTGGGGGTAATTTGAGAAACACAGGTCATAGTGGCGAGAGGGGGGTCATTATTGAGCAAATGTGTGGAGGTATATGTTTTGTCAGGGCAAATGTGCGTGTGCGTGTGCGTGTGCGTGTGTGTATGTGTGTGTGTGTGTGTGTGTGTGTGTGCGCCTGTGCATGTGTGCGTGTGTCCTAATTTAAAATGTGCATTAGCGGCCGTAGGTGGGTATGAGACTGTTGTAACTAGTGTGTAAGTGGTTTATGTTATGAAGTTATTTACGTCCCAGAAGGCCAACTGTAAAAGAGCAAATGATGAGTCATTCTCTCTGTGAATTGAGCTTAATTGTGCCCACACACTTAGCCGCAGATCATAACAGCTTACGTTGTTTGGCCTCTCAGGTCTTAGTCCAACACTGGGCATGTTTACCAGCTCAAAGGTGTGGAGGACTTTCATTTTTTCAGCAGAGGGTGGTCTGTTTGTGTTTTTATATATGGCAATAAATTCAACTGACACTGTTTATTTACCTGGCACAAGAGGCAACGTCGCATATTGTTTGTCACTGGTGGGGCCAGGTGGTCACCGCCCCAATTCTCGCACGTATGGATTTATGCCTCTGCCGCATCATGCGGGCTCAGCAGGGGTGTGTGACAGATTCTATCACCTGGATGGAGCAGTTAATCATCTCGCTTAATGCCGAAGCCTGCTGGGTGTCATCTCGTCCCCCTCTCCCAGATATAAATATGGAAAAGCGTCGCTGAGGAGGGAAAGCACTCCAGCGGGGTGTAGATTCCCATCTGATGCATCTTTCGACTCTGTCTTTCGACTTACTGCCCTTCTGTCGGAGTCCTTAACGCAATCATCGCAATGTTATCTTTATACTAAATCTGTAAAGAAAATGCTGTTTATATAACCGTGAAAGTCCTTACTTACACTCTCTGCTTTTAAATCAGTGGTTTAATGTCACAATCAGCGTTTGTTCAAGCTTGATTTACAGTAACAAATTGTTTCTTCATTGCTTGCTCTGATAGTCTTTCTCTAACTGTTTTGTACCTGGAAAACTCTCAAGCTGGAAGAGTGCGGCGTTACTATGATTCCTGTGAAATCTCATGTCATTAGCTGCTGCATAACTGGATAATTAATTTTTTTTATGGTGATTTTGCTTATTTATTCTGTTGTACAATATAATGATGGCTCATCCTTAAAGCTCCCATATTGTTAGATTTTTTAGGTTCTACTAGAACATGATCACATGCTTTAATGTCCAAAATCCAATCAAGAGGTCACAGTTTCTCCTCTGTCGATCTCTTTACAAGTTCAGTGGAAGAAACAAAATCAAAAAAAGTAAAAGCAAGAACTGCACTGCAAACCCCATCAGTAATAGGCAGCGCTTATTAATATTATTACAGCATCCGTATATATCAGATGGCTCCGTTGACATCAATGTGTGGAACATTTGTCACATGATATGTTCAGAGATGGCCTCTGGCCTCGTATCTTTCTGTTCACTGTCTCATGGCTGATCACCTTCAACTGTCTCAGCCCATTCGTTGACAGTTGATGGAGATTCTGGAGCTCATGCACTGTCATGTCCAGGAACATTTCTGTTTTTATTCTTTGTCAAACTAAAACCATATAACTATAAAGCAAGGAATTGTCTTTCTGTCTTTCTGTTTGTCCCTTGCATATCTCAGGAACCGCTCATCCGATCTACTTCACACTTGGCGGGTGTATTGCTGGGGACCCAATGGTGTGCACTGTCAGATTTGGTCACATAGTGGTGCTATATAAATGAATGAATGATACAAAATGAATGTTTAGCCTCTAAGTCTCAGAAACAAAATCTTTATTTTCTGTATTCCGTGGGTCCAGACAAATCTATTCATACAAGCCACCCCCATTTGTGTCTAGATTGATTTACATCCTGTTTGAATTGTGTCCAGATTTGTTCTTCGTTACTCCTCCTAGAAATATTGAGAAACCATCACCAAATGTTGTGCAGAACTATGGACCAAGGATGAAAAAAGTAACCTTTTCAGATTTTGAATGTTCAATACTGTTTTCGTCTGAACATTTAGTGCTATTGAAACCACATTTCATCGACACGTGCAGATATGATTTCTGAGTGGCTATGGCATATTTGCAGGTGGTGCTGTACCAGCAGCATCCAACTATAAAGGAAGTAATCTTTGTCCACAGGCAGTTATATTACTGAGAACCCAAGCAGGGGCAGTGTTGAGCATAAAGTCGATCAGATGAATGGTTTCTCTAGAACGCTTCAAGCAGCACTTCCTGGGGCCATGCAATCTGCCCGCTCTGAATGGGCACTCATTCCAAACAGCAACAAGCTCCAAACGGGCACGCAACCCCCGACACTACTGCAAACAGCAATAGCGGGAGCCAATGGGCACTGCACTAGGAATAACAAATTATTGCCCTGCCTTATTCATCATCGTCATCAAACCTTTATTTCAAACAAGGAGGGCCATTGAGAGCAAGCTCTCTTTTTCAAGGTCGCCCTGATTACAGTAAGTACATGTAAACAATACAAACAACTCAAGCACACGAAACAATATGTGTAAAAATAATATGTGAGTTTTCATTTTGTTTCTTTAGCCGGTGGGGAAAGAGAGAAACACAGCAGGTGTTTTTCCTAAAAGAAAACAAGCTGTAGTGCCTGACTTCCTCATTGCTTTCATGGGTATGAAAGCCTGTGAGCTGCACCTTTGCCCATAAGTGTCCGTTCCTCAAGGAATCGTCCGGGAGAGTCTGCCACTGTCTGTTTGCCAATCCAAATTTTTATGAATATATTTGCTGTTTTGAAAGCCCCCTTACATATATGTTCCTACAATAGCACAACCAGGTAGATCTAACTGAAAGCAAAACTCTTTTACTTGTTTCAACTATGAAATCATCTACAAAAAGGATCAGCGAAGAGCTTATAGAGGTATCGGGGGATTTTCAAAGCTCTCAGCCGAGCTGAGGCATTGTGTGCTGAATTTGAGAGCAACTCAATTTAAGGAGGACGCTTCTAATATTTGTGCTCGCTCAATCCTCTTGAAGCTTTGTAATGGAGTGGGGCGTCTGTCTCTGAGACTGGATTAAGGGAAGAGAGATCGGCTATGAGTCTGAAGATAGAGGAGACGGAGGGAGGGAGGTGTGGGGCCTCCAGGTGATGCATCTGGAGATTCAACTCCTCTCTTGCCTCAGGGTGTTTTTGAATTTACACGCGCACACACACACACACACACACACACACACACACACACACACACACACACACACACACACACACACACACACCTCCAGGCCATTACTGTACTTGGTACCTAAAATGAACGCAAGTTGCATCTTGCCTTCCTGCAACCACACAGGTTTAGATTTGTGTGAGACTGGGTATATTTAGCTAACTTCTACCACTTCAAAACTAGCATAGCCCCCCCCCCCCCCCCCCCCCCCCCCTCTCTCCCCCTGTCTGCCTACCAACTCTATCTTGGGAGTGATTACATCTGGTCCCAGCTCACCTGTCTGCCTCGCAGCCAGTATAGAAACTGGTGCTGTATTAGCAGAGGCCAGGCTAGCCAGTAATTTGCCGCATGACTGCCCGCGCTGATAACACAGCACAGACTGACTTCAGCATTTTGCCGGGCGGAGCGAGGGCTAAACGGCTCAGGTTGCCGAGAGTAGATGACGGGGACAGAGGGCCGACATGATGGCCCCTTGTCCCACCAGCCGGTTTAACTTTGACACATGTTCTTGCTGCGGCACGTGGTGGAGCTGTGAGGACGTGTGGCAGTCAGGGTGTGTGTCTCACTAAGTACAGAAGGGGACTGCAAGTGTGTGTGTTTAGAATCACAAAAGAGAGACTGCGCACTTGTTTAAAGGGGGTGGTTTTTAATTACAACAGCAGCTGTATATCGGGGAACCTGCGGCGGTCCCACTGATTTCCACGCCTCCTCTTGCAGTTATCGCAACACAATCTGGGTAGGAGGTAGAGGCTTACAAGGATACAATGATGTCATTGGTTTGGTTGGACTGAGGGGGGGATATTAATCAGAGCTGATCTGTGCTCTGTGACAGCCAACCTACGTGGCGTCCCACATACAGAGCTGATAATGAAATTGCAGGAGCATCTGTCTCTGTTGTCCTTTCCCCTGTTAGTGGTGTCCTCAGATGCTCGTAAACATTTTGGTTGGACACGAACAAGGGCGCATACGTATCTCATTGCAACTTAGGGGCGACCACAAACTTTTGTCAAGAGTACTTTCTGGAGGGGACATCAATGATATCACCAATGTATGTCTAATTATCTGTTGCAGCAGACACAGCTATTAATAGTAGCTTAAAATATATATTAATAAATCATATTTTAGGTTATATATACACTTTACATATGTACCTATTTTACAGAGCCACATCTACACATGCTGCACAATTTCTTCTCTGAAAATAGGCATCAAGATAAAACGTGCCAATCGTCAAAAAACTTTGTGGTTTTCCTTATTAGGCCTATAGCTAATGTGAGCTGGCACACATTTAAACAGAAGAAGAAGGAGGAAGGTATACTTCTTTTGTTAATATTAGGTATTTAAACAGCTAACAGACATTTTCTAGCATTACAAAAATGAGTTAGCTAAAGCGTTGATGTTAAAACTTTACACTGAGCAGGCTACATAGGCAGGATATAAATAAAACCTTCAAATGACTTATTTCAAAAGTTTGCCTCTTTAATTATGTGTACCCACTATACTCATCTCTTCTAAGCCCAGTAATATCTGCACCTAAGGATGTGAGGATTTAACTGTATTTATAGGAATATTTATTATTATTTCTCACCACCTTCTTTTTGTCTAGAAAAATCAGCATAATGTCATTTTGTTGTTTGACCTTAAAAGTGTTCACGTGTTTGAAATAGCAGCGTCAGAAAAACAGATATCCGCTGGTGAATGGTGAATAAAATGAACCATAAATGAACTGTAGTAGATGCTGCCCAGCTGTCAGAAGTAGGGTTTGAATAAATTAGTTTGAATGTAGAAGGTAAGACAGCTGACATTAGTTGAATCCCTGTTGTATTAAATGTTTCTTTCTGTTTCATTTTCACAATTTGTGATGTCAGGTGGAAAATATCCGAACCAGCTACACAGCTTCAAACAAAAGTACTGGTGTTGCCTCTGCTTTCCCTAAGGTTTTCTGTTTTTCCTGACAGCACATGGGGCTGCCCTGATTAATTACAACATAGCAAATGTACTATGTGATCAGTTGTTCATTGCAAGTCTGACAGATCGTGACACATTTGGCCCCATGATCAATTGAATTAATAGATGAATGCAAAAGCAACACTCCTTGAATACACAGCCTTTCTTATTGTGATAAAGTGGATCTGCTCCTTTACCCGAAATATTATGTTATATAACATAAAATTGCAGAAAACGTCTTCTTCAAACAGACGGCTGCCACAGTTTCATGTCCATCCATCCACTCCACGATGCCTTCACATGTTCCATATGTCTGTCTGATCCGCCATTGTGAGTGAGCAGTAATGAAATGTTACTGCGCCGGTCACACACATCAGAGGGAGTCTGACTGAGAATTCAGACTAGAACGTTCCCTTTCGTTGCGCTTTTACTTGTCAGAAATTGGAATTTCACAATTTCTGAGTCGAATGTAACGCAGCATAATGGGCAGTGAAGAGCTCCACCTTGACAGACCATCTGCTGCTGACTGACGTGAAAAGCGTCACCAACTTTGCGGCGCATTTTAATCTAGCGAGGGAATGTCTCCACAGACATTCGATAGACAGGAATGTAACAGACCATTAATTAGATGAAAATCTTATGAAATATAAGAGATTTTTTTTTATCATATTAACTTGGAAGTGGAAGTCTCAGAGGAATGTAGCATCAGAGGTTTTTCGTAATCAACAAGTTATCCCCCGGATTCTGTAGCGTGTGATGACGTGAAATGACGCATTGGCAGATCACTGATATTCTGTTCCTTGGGTACTTGGAGACCTGAATAAGAGTGAAAGTCAGGGGATCACCGAGTTTTAGAATTTATCTCCAAGGGGACAGGACAGTGTGATCTCTGTCATAACTGAGATATCTAAAAATGGAAGGTTTAGAGTGCTTTCCGGCTCTATTATATGATTTCCTAATTGCTATGTCAGACATCTTTAAAAAGCAGCACTCTATGTAAATTCAATGGGAAATAATTGTACAGTGAGGTAAATCACGATTAGAGTTGATTGGTGTAATGGCAGAAGCAAGGTAAATAACAATAATGCACGTTTGAAAAGAAATACCTTAATACTCCTCCCGGGGTTATCCAGTATCATTTTCAGTGAGTACAGACTGAAGGGCTTCTTCTCTTTGATCAGTGAGATGACAAGGACTGCAAAGGTGAAACCCACAATGTCATGAGGAATTACTGCGACCAGAGCAGGTTCATGTGGCACGTAGACTAAGTGACAAGACAATCTAGAAAGACATTCCAATTTATTATGCTCACTAGCAACTCTTTAATATTAATAATAATAATAATATGAATAATACTAATAATATATTTCGTTTGGAGTGCCTTTCAAGGAACCCAAGGATGCTGCACAACACAAAAGAATCATTCTCCTTGTCGAGTCTCCAAACATGTGGGAGTAATCTGTTTTGAGTGATATGTCTCGGCTTGATTAGGACTTTTCTTTTTCTTTTTTTGGAGCACTGCTGGGATTTGGGTATGAATATTTAGAGTCTTACCCAGATAACTATTCAAGCTTGTTTGTTGCCTTTTCATTTCAAACCCCATGGAGCCTTTGAGAAACCGCCGCAACCCTCTCCTGAATAAGTGCCACCAGCAAACCAGCAAATCTCTATCTCTGTATCGCTGCCTCATGGCGAATTTCACCCACCTCCCCTCGCATTGAATCTCAGCTTCCTCAAACACCCCAACCTCCCCCACTTAATTATTTTTTTGTGTATACGTTGTATACGTGTGTGCTTGACTAATGTCTGAGTGCTGGGCTATTTCATGTGCTATGTGATAACAGCGCAGCTTTATAAACAACTTAATCCTACATCTACTGTGTCGGGGAGCACCACAAAGACCTGGAGGCATAAGAGAGTGGGTGTGTGTGTGTGTGTGTGTGTGTGTGTGTGTGTGTGTGTGTGTGTGTGTGTGTGTGTGTGTGTGTGTGTGTGTGTGTGTGTGTGTGTGTGTGTGTGTGTGTGTGTGTGTGTGTGTGTGTGTGTGTGTGTGTGTGTGTGTGTGTGTGTGTGTGTGTGTGTGTGTGTGTGTGTGTGTGTGTGTGTGTGTGTGTGTGTGTGTGTGTGTGTGTGTGTGTGTGTGTGTGTGCGTGTGGCAGAAAAAAGTCAAAAGTGGGTTTTGTAGTTAGGTAAGAGGATACAGCAATACAGATGGAGAAGATAAGAGTGGAAGTCAAGTCTTTGTAGCACCATGAAAATCTTAAAGTTGAACTGAAATTGAAACATATTTTGAAAAAACATCTAGCAGGAATCAGCGCTAACGTTAGCAAGCTAGGCTAACTCTCTCCCACTTTACCGGTCCAATATAAACTAAACAGCAGGATGGGCCCTCCCAAATGTTTGCTGTTCTAGTGGCAGTTGTCGTAAATCACTTACATACATAAGCAGTGCTATGTATGCTTCTTAAAGAAATGTCTTGTGTCAGTGTTTATACACTGTAAAAACCTATGACATGAGATCTTGGAGATTTTCCCAGGAATGTGCTTGAGTCGGAAGAGTTTTAACTCAATGGACCGGTCATGAACATCACACGGCTGCACAGGGCAGTCTGCCGGCCTGTTCACTTGAGCTTTTCGGCCGCCGGCCGACCGGGAAATCTCCTGAACGTCTCGATGGCCACTCTGCCCCTGGTCTGAGCAATGCTGGTTCTCCGATGTCTCAGTCCAAAGGTACACAGGCGTTCTTTAAAACATAGCTCACGTCCACATGCAATTTTCGTTTTGTCACTGAAAACGGATTTCTTGGAAAACTCCGGGGTTATATCTCAACCTGTTGGTATTGCATGCTCTTGACATTAAGAAAAAACCCAGTTTACAAAAACAAAAACCTCAGACGCTATGGACACCCGCCAACCTCTACCCCCCCCCCCCCCGACACACACACACAAAGGCTTGAAACTTAGACACTGCCTCCACAAGTGTCCAAAACTGTTATTCTCCCTTCTTCTATGCACAATTGCAGTATTTCCTTCCATGAGAAATGAGCAGAATTCACAATTAGATGTTCGATTGTGTCCATGGTCTCTGATGCTTAAAAGCTACTGTGCTATTCAGTGTCAATAGTAATGGTGCTCTACAGTCTTTTCAAAGCTATTTAAATACTGAATGATCCATCCAAAGGTATAAGCTTCAACCCAATGTGATCATGAAATGGAATTTCAAGAAAGATTCAGAAGCGCCTAAAATTACATTTTTAATAAAACCTTTTTCAACAGCATCAAAGCAGCATTGACATGTCACTGGTCTTGACTTTGGTAGATGAAGGAGGGTATACAGTAGGTATAGGTACAGTGTAGAAGGATGATGAGGGATGCTGCAGAGCTGCTTATTCCAAGTGCATCCAGAATGCGCTCCTGCGTTGGTCAAATAGCTTTGCACAGGATAAAGCTCTCTAAAGGCCTTTGTTGCACTCGTTCTCATTTATTTTCTCTCCTCTGGGTCGGCACAGAGGCTTTACCTGTTTATCCAACCAGCTGTACCACATGAAACCCAGAATACTGATGAAGGGGTGAAATGATTTGTCTGCAGAGCTGCCCGTTTTGCTGCAGCACATAGAGCTGATGAGTCATTTACAAGTAATTTATCTTCTCCTTTGACATGCATCAAGGGTAATCAGATTTTAATTTGGGAGCTCAACAATGAATAAAATCCAGGTGGTCTTCTCGACTTTAGCAAAACTGTTTAAAAAAAACAAGTGAGGTGCAGTGGATTTGACATGTCTGATGGAAAGGAGCCTATTGAGACAGAAATTACTGTATATTTCACATCAAAGTGAACAGCCAACGTTTTGCTTTCGGGCAGCCAACACTGATACATGATTCATCGGAGCAGCAGTAATCAGGAATCTGAATAAATTCTGCATTGAGTGTGCTGTGAATGTGATTGAGATAAATATAATTTTTGTTTTGGCTCATGTCTCATTATGATATTAGTTTAGATCTACAGGTTTAGAGAAGGGGGGTTTGAGAGTAACTTGATCCGCAGTTTTTTTTTAGCACGACAACATTTAAGTCCGTATACATTATATTCTCGGGTTTTAGTGTTCAACATTCAATTCCAATTTTTACTTACTCTCATCCTACATCGTCTATGTTATCATGTACATGCATACACATGCAAACAATTGTTTTCAGCTTTATGATTGCATTACACATATGGTTATGAGATTGATAACAAAAAAAGCATATATATCCAAAAACGATACACTTTACAAAGTAAAAATACTTCTAGGAAACCTCTGATGTTCCTCACATTGTAACCTCATAAGATTACAATGGACAAACTCTTCAGTTGAAAGCTTCATGACCCTTGATGATACGGCCATTATTCTGGTTCTGTCTAAAGGGTTAAAAAAATCTGCGTAGCAGAACCACAAAAGATAGCTAATACCATGTCACCACTTTATTGTATTGACTTGACTCAATTTTTTTGGTACCAGTACTTTTCTTTTTTTTGTATTCCCCTGCCCATAGTACCCCCTTGGTGTAGACAGGATTCTCAGGTGATCGACACAGCGACGCTGCATGACATAATCTTCAACGTACCACTCTCCGAATCCTAAGGCTGACGTCTTCTGGTCGTTTGGTAGATTGGTTGTTTGATATGCTGTTGTCTGACCAATTCTCATTGTGAAGCTGGTGTTACTCTCATAAGGCCGTGTGTCCACAAAAGCATTTTATCCCAGGTGAAAATACTAGGCACACTCCTAAGAAACACCCAGCACAGGCCGCCAGCGCTCATGATCCCATGAGTGTAGGTATCCAAGGTTGAATACTTGCTTTGGTTAAAGGGAAGGATTGAGTACATAAAGAGAGAGAGAGGACAGATATATATATATATATATATATATACAGTATATATATATACAGAATTACAGAAAGAATAATGCGGAACGTTGCTCATTGCATGAGTTCCCGCGCAGCCTGTAATACTGACGCACAGGACAACACGAGAGAAAGTAAACCGGTGAGAAGCAAGAGGATGAGTTGTTGCTGGGTTCAGTGGGTGGACATTTGAGTTCTCGACCAAGTGGAAACATGGACAAGGGCATGGTTGTGTGCAAATTGTGCAAGAAAGAATTCACCTCCCACCGGAGCTCTTCAGCCTCTGAACACGCTGCAGCTAACGTTAGCACAGACACCGCTCCTAGGAGGGGCTGTCATTAGTTGATGGATCATTTTGTTTCTGTGTTTTTGAAAACACGGGAGAAAAAGCACTCTATGTTTAACTATTTATTTTATGCCAAGGAAATTCTAAATATTTTTGCAATGTTAGGTTTCCACTGTTCTTGAATATACCGTACTAAGTAGGGATGTCCGATAATATCGGCCCACCGAGTTAGTGTATGTACAAAGAGTTAGTGCACACTAATAAGCACATACAGTATCAACACATTTTGTTGTTTAAACTCATTGTTGTGTCTATTCATTAATTAAGTCATTTACCAAAATCCATTTAAATTGAAAAATGTTTCTTCAATTACAAATTACATAGCCTCTAATTAATTTAATCATGTCCCACCACTAATATATATAATAATAATATATATATGTATATATTTCTACTCATCCAGCAATATTAATTTCTCCTCTGCCTATTTGTTCCTCCCCTCCTTCATTGATTGGACAGCTAGGTAAAACCAGTGACGGTGAAGACCCTTTTTTTGAAACTCGACCAGAAAAAAAAAAAGTGCAGTGATCGGCAGTGTCACCTCGTCACACTACTGTGTGTGTGAAGCACAGTGAAAATACACGGCGCTCCCATTGCAAATCATTTCAAAATACACCCTTCCCTCAGGACAAAACGCTTTGGTGACACTCATTTAGTTAATCTAGAAATATGTGCAGATTTTTTTCCACCATCGACCAATCAATTGTTTGAAGAGCAGCTAGAATTTCAGTCGACCAAGACTTTCTTTAGTTGACTACGGCCCGACTGAATCCCTTCATCGGCAACCAAACAGGTTTTATTTTTTAAGGGAGTTGCAACTATTTCTTGCCTGGATAAGTGTCCTTTGAAGGAAGTAAGAAAACATCAAAAATTTTAAAGAGCCAAGCTAGTTGTTTCTCTCTGTTTCCAGTCTTTATGCTAAACTAAGCTAATGAGATGCTAGCTCTAGCTTCAAATTTAGCACTGTGGTGTTCAGATCTGGTGGTATCAGTCTTCTCATCTAAATCTCAGTAGGAAGATAACATTGAGCATTTCTCAAAACGAGGACTATTCTTTTAAGATGCTTAGTGGTTCTCATGAGCAAGTATTGGCTCATGATGGATCGAACAGGAAGTCCACTCTACAAACAATCTGTCAGGAAGCCTGTTGTGTATGAGTTTTACTTCATAAAGAAAGAAAGCCTCCGACCCTTTCCTTTAGCTTGTTTTAGTTCCTGGTATGTCATTTTGGCAGGCTTTCACAATTGAGTTCTGTATTACATCAGATGTCGACGCTTTGAGTTCATTAATGTGAAATGTCGAGTGAATCCAAAATCATTCTCTTCATTATGGTGTTATCCTCTACATGTCCCCCTGCTACTGCCTGTCTCCTCTCGTATTGGAAAACTCTGTCACGCTGATTAAATTGAGTCCCCAAAAACGAGCATGTTCCCAGCACTACGTATACTATTAAAACTGGCATGTTTTATCTTGGAAGGAGAACATAACTGCAGAAAGATAAAGCATAACTTCCTACAACATAATGAAGATAATTCACTTGGAGGGATTCCACTTACTGAGGACAGTTTTTTTTGTTGTTTTTGTACTTTCTCCCTCGGTGAATCCCACTGTGCTGCAGCCAACTCAAAGAAATTGTTTTGTAAAAGTGCTTTGGAGTCTGAATCAAAAGCATCTTCATAGGAATTCAATCTGTGATTGAAATATTTAACACTGGCACTGAGCCTCATGCAATCGTTCTCTCGCACGCTGCCTCTTTCTTTGCTCACTCTCAGTTCCTTTTACGTTTTGTTCCTTCTGTATTTCCCTTTGCTGTCAGTCCATCTCTTATCCCCACTCTCACGTTCATTCTCTTCCCCGCTACCTATCTTGTTGCATTAATAATCCACGCTAATGCAGAGCAGATGTGGAGATATAAAGTATGTATATTTGATCATCTTCCGGACCTTTGACCACCCATAGAAAGCAGCTGTAGCCGCTGATATCGGCCTGTGTTTAAAGCTGCTGAAAAATAATGGAGGATAGTCGCGGGGAAAAAAACAGGAAACACAAAAGTACACTTTAGAGTGTCTTTCCTGCACTCTGTGTCCCTTTCATCCTTTGCAAGTCAGAAAAGCTTCTGAAGTGCTGTTTTTTTCTTCTTCAGCTTTTTCGTTGTGTAAATATGAATATAGAAAGAAGTGTCAAGATGTGTTGGGGGGGGGGGATGTTGACATCAGAGAAGTTGCAGACTAGTTCCTGGAAGATTGGTGCTTAATGATTGTGTTTTGCATATGCCAGGGACAGGTGATGTGTTTTGTGTTGGTGAAATCATGGGCGTAATGCAGATCCCTCACAACACAGCAGCGGGGGTCATTTCACCGTTTCACCAGCTCACACACTTTTATTTCCTCCTCCTGTTTTCTGCAGGACTACTCTGCTGATGAGGCTCGACAAAGAGAAAGCTTGAATGTCTGCAGATAACTCGACATGATTAAAGGCCACCTGATAAACTTTGATAAGTTTTGGCGACACAACTCATTACCTACTGCCCATTAAGGAATAATTAAGAATTTGGTTATGAATGAACCAGCAAGCTAAGTTTACAAAAACAAAATCCAACGCGGCTCAGTTGTTTTCAAGAGCAGTGAGTGACGAGCAAGTGGTGCTGATTGAAACTTCCCGTCAAGTCCAGTGATTAGCCACGTCTGAACTTCAGTGTGTAATAGCACCCTCATCTCCAGCGTAATTGGCTCATCGTAGTGATTAAATAACGTATGCAGTCGGTAGTGTTTGTTTATGATCTCAGGAAGTTCAAGTTGTTGAACTTCTGCGGCTGAGGTGTTAAACGCCTGTCTCGTACATCTCACTGTGTGAATGGCAGAGTAACTTTAAAGTATAATCATTCAACTGTTGGTGATGTGCCCTGGAGTGTGAGCAGAAGGGTGTGACTGTTTCAGCTAAAGAGAAAAGTAAATACCGCACCATCAAGGGATGGATCAATATGGTTCAAAACCTTATCATGGGTGTTTTCTGTATCAGTGTACAGTGTATCAAATGTGGTATGTGTATGCAAAACCACACATACGGTAAAATAATGTTGGAATATAATGTGATATATCATATATGATGGTTAACAATGGAAGAAGAAGCGCTGCGTGGCTCTGATGGCTCCTCTCAGAGGTGCTCTTTAGGGCAGGTAGAATTTCAAAAAGCAGGATCCAGGATGTCCTGCTTGATAGGCCGTGATGAAAACCTAGAGTTGATATGACTTATAATATAATTTCATATTATGCTATAATTATATACATACATTTATTTGTGTATATACATATAAAGTACATTTACTTGTATATACAGTATATTCCTTAAATATATTTCAATATACTGTATGAAACCTAGGCTTGTCAAGTCCTGCCCCCATTTTTCACCTTTAACAAATGCAAAGTCCAATAAAAATCAACAAGGAAATTCATTAAATCAACAATGAGACCTAAATAGAATAAATAAATAATATATTATAATATACATTATAATATACTGTGAATGCCCTAGTAACGCATCATAGATGTGGTCTTCATAGAAAGTGTTTTCCGGTTCGGTATATTATATATTATGTGTTCATGTTGGAATATTGTTCAGCTTTAGTTCAACTTTTGCTTCAAAATTCTAAATGTTGATGCATCAGATTGCTGAAACACTTTTTTTTTTATTTATTAAATTCTGTTGTAGCAGGAAATTGTAATGTTGCTTAAAGGGGAACCCTGACGATTTTACACATCAAAGTCTGTTTACATGTCTTAGGGGGGAACTACTGCATATGTTCAAAAAAGTAGTTTAAAGCCTTTTGTGGCTTGAGAGGGAGCTGTGTGAAAAATCAGTTATGCCTCAAGTGATGTCACTTGAGTCAGCATCGGTCGAGGTGGAAGAGTGCAAGTTTGAAAATAAAAAAAAACTCCGGAGGTCACGAGTTAGAAAGAAGTGAATCATGTATTCAACAAAGCCATGTTATAAATACTGTATAATGACCTTAACAGGAGAGGCAGATCAGCCCATCAGCCCCCGGACAGCTCCAGAATCAGCACCATTCAGGTCGTGACAGGAAATATCTTGAAGTAAAGTCTTGTCAGCTTGTTATTTAAGAAGGCTTCAGCAGTTTATCATGGTTTGGGGTTATTGGATGGATTATTCCTTTATTTTTGATTTGGCTGGAGATTTCGACTCTAACGGCAGGCTGTCATAGCAGATCTTGTTGTTTCCTTGCAGCAGCAGATGAGATGTTGCACCAGCGGAACAAATAAAGAAAATAATTCTCAACGGAAAAGAAGCAAAGAATTTTTTAATCCAGTGTCCTCAGTTTTTTTTTGCTCTTACAGCATCTAAAAACAAACCAACACTAGTGACAGAACAGACTCTTCTCTATGTAGTATTAATTACATCTACTGCGCTGTATGTCTGCATTTGCACAGAACGCAGACTTAATACTTAATTCCAGTGTGACCTACAGCACAATGAAAGTGCAGCTAGGAGCTCAGTTATGGATGTTGATGAGAGGTGGGCTGACTTTCCATTAGTAGAACAAGCTCTTTTATTCTGCAGACACACCAGCTCTCTCCAGGTCTACATCTTTTACCTATAGATGGCAGTGTGTCCATGAGTCTCCAGCATGGCGTCTGTGTGTCTGCCGGTCTGTAACAGTGTGAGGAGAGGCAGACGGCCACTGACAGGCCTCCGTAATGCAGATTTACAGTAATGGCCTGCAATAAAATGAGATGTACACTGTTAAATAGTTTGGAAAGACATCTTGCTTCACTCCGCTTCGGCCTGACATCGCCCCACGAGCCGACAAAACACCAGACCAGATCATTGATTTGACAAAGGCTTCGACTAATGATGCTGGTCAAAAAGTGGGAAGAGAGGACAAAGAAATATAAGCAGTCACTGTCTCTTTCTTTTTCTTTTTTGACGTGGGATGAAGTGATCCGAACCTGTTGATTAGGTCACAGCGGCAGAAGGGTTTTACATTAACGAGTGCCATCAACATGCTCTCACGCCGTCTGCTGTCAATTTGCCCCCCCTTTTCTCCGCCACCTCCTCCTTCGCCCTTTTACTTGGATCCCGCAATTAAAGCTGCCTTTTGTTCCTGTGGCTCATATGCAGCAGTGGTCTGTGTCATTCTCCCCTCCATTATGGATCAGCACCAAGCTGAGCAGGCACAGCGTTTTGGATGTGAGGTGTCCCGTGGATCGACTCGATGGGCAGGAGTTCTTTTCTGTGTCAGGAATGTCAATAGAGTTAGGTTGATATTCAGAACAAAGGCCAAAAAAAGACATACATCGCATCATACATTGATTAGGTTTGTCATTTATTTCACAAAAGCTATTTTCTCATTTGAACTTTAGACAATGTCAGGAGAATCAGGTCCAGACATTCTCCGAATCTGCCCTTTAACACATGTAGCGCACACAGTGAGCGAGTGTCTGTGTCAGATGTGTTCACACTTACAGAAAATACTCGGTTTGGTTTAGCCGAGGGCTGGTGTCTGGGTAGAGTGCACTGGAGACAGGACATGACACAGATTACACCGTGGTCACGTAGCCGTATTGTAATTTGGTCATAAACAACCGAGTCTCTTTCTGTTCCTTGATTTTGTCTGTCAAATTTTGTATCGGCTCTTACCTACAGAAGATCCTGAATCTCGTCGTCTCTCCAGTTAGACATTTTCATTGCCATCTTCATTTAAATCACCCTTCCTCTTCACCCTTGGATGTTTGTTTTCATTCGATTTTGCGCCAGCCGCATGATAGAAACATCATCAACACGCCCACTCGCTCACTGCGAATTCTCTGGACAATGACCCGCTGTATTCACGCATGGGATTAACTCAAAATTAAACAACTTTTTACGAGGAAACTGACAAGGTAAAGTGTATTTAATGTCCGGTCCAACCGTTTCTTACATTTGCATCCTCACAGCTCTTCTGGGTAACGTCTTCAGGGTTGCAGTGCATGTGTGAAACGGGCTAAAGATAGACTTTGACTAAGCCTTAAGAGTCCGACTTCAGATAGATGTCTAAATCCATCCGTTGCACAAAGCAGTCTAGTTCTTGGCTATCTTAAATAGAACTAATTTGCAATATATTCTGGGTAAATTAAGGCTTATTTCTAACTAAAAGACATGGCAAACCTTTTTGTAGCTTGTTGTGACAGTTGACCGCTGTACATGGCAAACTTGCGTGCAGAAAGTTGGTATTTTTTTTGTTAGGGTTTATAATATGGTGATCTCAATGATTCTTGTGTGTTTAACTGTTTGATATGTTTGAACATGTAATATAAATGTATATATGTAAATAGCACTCAAGTCCCGGGTCTGGCAGCCTTTCAAAAGGATCGTATTAAGACATTTAGATCACATGCTGTATGTACGGGCATCTTTGTGTCTGGATCTGTTCAATTGTGGTTCTGAAGCGAGTGCTTCCCCGGCCTTCTCTTTTTTCCCTGACTGATTTTTTTCGTCTGTCAATGTGTGACAGAAACTGCATTTCCCCTTACACTCATAATAGTTCACTGATAGCGTCAGAATCAAAGAACTCCTGGCCAATCCTGATAACAACATCTGTCTCTCTCTCTCTCTCTCTCTCTCTCTCTCTCTCTCTCTCTCTCTCTCTCTCTCTCTCTCTCTCTCTCTCTCTCTCTCTCTCTCTCTCTCTCTCTCTCTCTCACACACACACACACATATTTTTTGTCTCCTCCTTATTTCTGTCTCATGGTCTAATTCTCTGTCTTTCATATCTCTAGCTCTGTCGTTCTCAGTAGTCTCCCTCTGTCACCATCCCTCCGGCTTTCCCTCAGCTCTAACATAGGAAATGTCTAAATTACACTTGCTAATATGTAACAGTTGCACTGTTTTCCCTCTCTCTCTCCCTCTGTCTTCTTTTCTTTTAATTTAGTGCTACGGACTGAACACATTTCATTTGATCTTACTAAATGAAATGTCTCCTCTCCTTTCCTTCTCTCTCCTCCCCCTCAAGATGGGAACATCAATTCTTAATGCTCATTCTGCCATGCCGGCGCCCGTCTACCCCCCTGGGCGTACAGAACCAGAGCACAGGGCACCATCTCAAACACTCAGTATCTCGCTTTGCTCATCTTAAACACCTTCAAGATGTAGTGTTCTCCAAAACACCTGAGCCAGATCTTCATCAAAAGAACGTCATGCGGGGCATTCACATCAACGGATCATTAACGTATCAATATTGAGACATAACAATCACTACTCTCAAAAAATGAGCCAGTCACGGAGAATCCTTTGGCCTCTACAGTGTATTCTTTGCTTTGCGTTGACGGGTTTGATTTGATTGGACTTTGGCTTCAATGTTTTAGGAAATGTGTTTTGACTCAAAAATGAAAGAGCGCTATTCGTCAAGTGCAAATGGAAATAAGTTTGTGAGTTTCTCAAAATGGCAGAAGTAGCAGAGAAATCACTTCTGACATGTTTATCCACAACCAAAGAAATACCCTCTCTTTATAGTGGAAATCCAGTCTTAAGGATTATCACTTCAGTGAAATTTAAGCAACCCTCAATTGTTTTCATGAAAAAGCAACTTAACACTTAAGAAAATATTGTTCTTACTGATCATCTGGGAATCAAAAGACTTTAAGCTCTCACACTATTTGCCAGCTTCTGCATAGTGACTGTGTCTTTGTGTTTCTGTTTCTATTTTGATTTTATGTATTGTTTGGATATTTGTAAGGGAGAAGCCATACACAATTCTAATTATATTATGTAAGTATAATGACAAAGAGAATTCTGATTCTGACTCTGAAATGACAGTGGAACATTAGCTGGTACTATATTAAGATACTTTTTAAAGATGCATTTTTCAGTTTTGTTTTTAATGAACTCCTGAATTGTTTCGTGCAAATGATCTTGTTCCTCTAATTACTTAGTATGTGTGACCAAGAAGGTTACAAAATTCCAGGAATTTTCCAAGTTGGAAACTTTACATGGGAATTTAATGGAATCAACAGGGATTTTTGGGAATAAACTGGAATAAACCTGAATTTACAAAATTGAAAGTTGGCCATTAACAGGGATTTTAAAATATATTTGGGGAAATATATTTTAGCATAATCCAGACTAAAACAACCAGATTTTATATACCTATTCTATTCCTCGATGATTTCTACTTAACTTTTGAATGGGTGGATTTCAGGGGGATGAGTAATATTTTACCCAACATATCATGTTTCTGTTGTTCAATTAAACAATTGATTGTTCAATAAAATATTTAAAACTCATTTAAGTTCTACTAACAAATAAATATAATTGTATTATATTGCATAGATGTCTGCCAATGACGAAACCAAATGTTTATATGTGGCTATGATACAGTTCCTTTAAATCACGTTCTTTGAAATTTAACGGAAATTTTCCTCCCGTTGCAACCCTAGTGACCAAAAGTAAAAAGTAACAAATTCCCATCAACTTCAGCTTTACTATGTGTTTATTAAGTGTCAAACTAAACTTACGCCTTGTTCACACAACACGACTTTGGCATTGGTCGTTTGTGTCTGTGCTGGCAAATCGATGTTTGTGGCTCTAGCAGGCTAAATATCTGGACATGTCAGAGAGCTACAGCCAATGAGGGCGCAAGACACAGGTTGAGGGAAAACCTAGGGGAGGGTTCACCCATAACAATAGGAACTTCACTGTGTGTCTTCTTTGTTTTATCGCTACAAATCAGCTAACAACAACTTGGAGCACTTGTTTCTAGTGGTAATATCCCGTGTCACATGTTCTTGATAAAACGCAGTTTGGAGACCAGACATACTCATTGGGGATTCGTCCCCGTGAATGATCTTGTAGCATATGACCCCTTGTTGAACGTCAGTCAGGTAGTGTGAAAACCTTCAAGACTCCCAATTATAAGACAGCAAGATGTGTAGTGTAAACAGTACAGAGAACTGACGTCTTGGAATGTTGTAAAGTGAGAAGTCGATAGTCAGCTGTCAGTCGAAGTTGGGCTGATGGTGAGCAACTGCAGCCCTTGTTTTTGCAGTGTCCTGCACCATTGCCACTAGTCCCCCCCTTGTTGGCAGTTTTTCATCCAACTCAGCGTGTTGAATCGCCGTTGTCCATCGGTTGGAGAAATCACTCTGATTGTCTGTCCAGTCAGTGCACAAGAAGAAAAATGGAAGTGATGAAAGTAAACAAATGACAAGTCCATTCAAGAGGCTGTGAGATCAGAAACAGTAAGATTAGTAAGATTTTTTATTTTCCATTGAACAACAACAACCAGCAGTCAGTCATCTTTGCCACTAATTGTTTTAAGATAGTCATCGTGGTAAACAGTATACCTGCTAAACTTCCTATCCTATTATTTGTGTTAGCATGTTAGCATGATAATGTAAACAATTAGCTCAAGTTCAGCCTTTCCGGCTAACTATCACAGCTGTGGACCTACTCTTGTTATTGAATTAATGGCTAAAGTCATTAAACAATCATCAAAAAAGTAATTGATTTTTTTTCCATTGATCTTTTCCAACTGGTCAACTCACTTCGGCACGACTGACAGTGCTGTTACTGTAGATAGGTATTACTCCTTTCTGAGACAATGTTATTTCTTTACCGCAGTTCCCGCGATAAAACACAATCTTCCAGTCATGTCGATCTCTGCTACATTTCTTATTTCCCACCAATATTTCCTGGCCTTAGAAATGTGATTTCATTATATTTTCTGTCAAACTGGCAGTTGAACGAGGGTGGTAAACTGGCAGTGGTTGAATGAGAGTGGATGCTGTTACCTCAATGTATGCTTGGGCAGCGATCCATGGCAGACAGGATGGCTAGACGGGCTCATTTGTTACTATGGCTTCATGTTGCCTTTTAAGTATGCAAGGAACTCAGCCGTTATACACCTGTAAATGTCAGGGCTAGATGATTTCTGGTTGCATGCTATCCTTATTCTGCCATGGTGATGTGGGGCATGTTTCTTTTCCAATTTCATTTTATATCCATTTCTTCTATTTACACAGTATTTGCTTTCACTGTGTTTCTGCAGAGATGAGGAGAATCATACATGCTGTTATTGCGGGAGCAAAGTGACTGCTCTGACCAGAATTTGAACTCTCCACTCCGTTTCTGTCCTACAAGCATTTGAACCTTTTTTTCACCAGGGAAGGCAGGCTGAGCACAGACAGCTCTTTGTTTTCATTTTTTCCCCCATAAGCTACACACTTAGTGCTTTTGCTGCATGATGTTTTCATTTTCTGGGACTAAGGGCACCTTGACAGTACTTTAGAGGGGAGATTGGCCCCCATTGACTTTTCCCACCCAGATTTTACCATTTTGTCCCTAAACCCTAATTTGTAGGTCATTTTAAAAAGTCTCACATGCTTCTCGTACTTACCGACTAATTGTGGTTTGGGTGTTTTGCTACAGAGGAGTTATCTAAGGTAGGTTGTTAAAAATTCGACCCCTTTAACATTTCTCATTATTCATCAATGCTAATTGCTGTTTGGTCAGTGGGCGGTTTCAAAACAGCGAGAGATCGAGTGAACAAATGGAATGTGTCATTAAGTTACATGTTAGGAGCGCAGGTGTCCTTTAACAGCACAGAGACTATTAACGATAACCAAAAAGCAATTAGATTGACTTTCTAAAATGGTAGTCAATTAGCAGAGCTGCTGCGATGCCTGGTGGGAGAGGTGAGAGAGAAGAAATCAGGACAGGGACAGGGAGGGATGATGCAGCTGCTGATCAGCAACAAGAGAGGCTGCTGTTTGGCTTAACTTTAAGCGATGGAAAACAGGACACTGGGTGGCCGCTGATGTCGCCGTTGATATCGCCACTGGCGATGCTGCTGGATATGCTGCCAATGCTGCAGCTGGTGATGCTAAAACCACTTTCCGATTTTAGTTGCATTTGATGCGATAAACATGGTTCCCCCGAGTCCTTTAAAGTTTGTGAATTTTAGGTGGTATGTTTTTAAAAATAGACCTAAAAGAAATTGATCTTTTTTTTTTCTGTCAAGCTCACCAAACACTGTAACGTCACACCGTTGATACGGCCGCATACGTATGGTAACCTAGCAACGTGCTTGTTAGCGAAAAGGTGAATTAATGGCCAAATTTATTATTATTATTATTATTTTTATTATTATTATTATTTAATAATGTAGCGCCACTAGGTGGTGCCTCCGTTGTTTAGTGTGTGCGACGTGAAGAAGAGCACACACACCTCCACCCTCCGTCATGAGTGACACTCCCTTTACTTTCTTTTCTTCTTGTAATGTGTTGGTGTAGAAACCCGGGCTCTGTTCTTGTATATATGTTTATATGAATACTTATGAGATATAGTGCCGTGAAGACCTGGCTTTGTATGGTCTATGTTTATTATGATAAAATTTCTGTGTAGAAATCCCACATGCTGCCTGGCAAGCCCTTTAGCTAACCAGAGCTACTGCTACCATTGCCGGCCATAACTTTCAACTACAACAGCCCTCGTTACCACTGTATTTTGGTTCACCTCCTATTTTTGGTCCGATTTGCTTTCATACCTCAAATGAACAGCACAAGGATTGACTTGCATACAAACTAAGACCCACGTTTTCAGGTGGACCAATGTTTACCTGTTTGGTCTGCACCAGATTCTGTTTGAGCTTTCACACTAGGAGTCTTTTAATGTGAAAAATCTACATTCTTCATCAAATAGCTTGACATCGATCGTAAATAACAGAAAACGGAATTAAACAGGTACTTCTGTTAAAAATAGTAAGTCAGAGCAGCAAAGTGACGAGTATGGCCTGATTTTTATTTGAATATCTGGCCTGTGTCATTATTTGACATTCTGCTGTTATTTGAATACCAGCCTTTATATGAGAACTTCATGTACACCAACTAGTTCTCTTCCTCTGTCTTTTACTGACATTTCCAACACTGAAATTCCCTGTAAGAAAAATACCTGTTAAAACACTATTTATTTATTCAAGAACCACTCTTTTGTTGATCCGTGTCTGTCCAGTCACACATTGCAAGACTCTGGTTTAGTTCTTTCAGAAGCATACTGAAGAACAAAGGGAAAATCAGCTTGAAGCACTTTTTGTGAGATGGTACAAAGACTCAAAAGTAAACTTCACCAGGCCTGTTCTCACAGCGTGTCTCTGTGACTTTAAACGGTTTAATTTTTTGTTGTTGTTGTTGTGCAGACATTTGTCTTTATCTTGTGTCAGAACAAAGAGATGGCCGATTGACTGACATAACCTGGAGTTCAAAATTAGAGATTTGAGAACAGTAACCACTGTGTCAGAAGACAAGATTTAAGCATTCTGCTTCAGTCTCTTCCACAGTTCAGTAACTGCAGTGGGTTTCTTAGACATTACTTTGTCGCCAAGTATTTTCCAGAGATTCTCCATGGGGTTTAGATCTGGACACTTCCTGAACTGACTTCTTTAGACACTTTGGGTTCAGTCGTTCCCAGTCTGAAGCTGAAAAAAACGTTTCCCATTAAACCCAGATAAAGTTAACTTTAGCAATGTCATGTCATTTGGGGATGTTTTCTGCAGCAGGAGTTGGGCCTCTTGTACAGCTAAATGGCAGCGTGAATATTTATGTGAACCTCCTTCAGCAACATGCAATACCTTCACTTCAGTTGTCTGTCACACTGTAAAACAGGTTAGGCAGTTCCTTGAAGCTGAGAATAATGAAACAATGAAGTGGCCAGCCCAGAGTCCAGATCTAAACCCGAAAGAGAATCTCTGGAAAATCCTTGGTGACAAAGTAACGTCTAAGAAACTCACTACAGTTACTGAACTGTGAAGAATGGACCAAGATCAAAGCAGAGCAGTGTGAGAATCTAGTGATGTCATGTGGGCGCAGATGTGCTGAAGTCATTCAAAGCTGTGGCCTCTACACTTCCTCTTCATTTTTGAATCATATAGAAGAAAACATTGTTTAAATCTTGTGACACAGTGGTTACTGTTCTCTAATTTTGCTCACTGTTTTTTTCACATAAAGGCTTTTTTTGAAGTGCCTTGGTTATTTAAAAAAAAGTACAGCAGTGGTACAGCCACAGTTGATATTCCATCAAATTCTGAACAATGAAAAATAAAAGTATTTCATTTTGATCTCAGTGTATATTAAACCATAAATTATGGAATTTCAAGTGAAGTCTCCATGAATTTGTTTGTAACTTGACTTTTCCACTGCTTTGCATGTTGGCCCCAAATGTTTTGCCTAAATAACACTTGTGTCTGAGTGCCTGTATGTCTGTAAGCTCAGTCTATTTATTATTCAAGGGAGTCCACAGCTTTAAAGAAAATCATGAGCACTCTTCTTTTAATGCAAATGAAAGATACAGTATTTACTCTCTCTTTGGTTTTAGGCTCTTTGGATGTTATGACGTCTCACAGTGTGATAAGGAAGCAGACTTGACAGGCAATAAGAAACTCATGTTGTCATGGGAATAAACAAAAACAATGGCCATAGCGAGGATTCAAAGGCTGAAACCAGGTTTGAATGTTGGCTCCCTCCCTGTTTAAAGTTAATCTTACCTTTGTGGCATGTCGCACAGCACTTAGTAAAAAATTTAACATGAACAACTCTGCCTCCCTCCAGATTTGTTTGGGAATTCATTACATTTAAAAGAAACTGGCTCCTGACATGGAAAACTACCAAAAACCTTCATCACTTCAGACAGTAACTGGATTTTTCTTGTGACAGGAGCATTTGTTCACTAATTTATTTATGTTGGAACACAGTAGGGCTGCAACAAACGATTATTTTCATTATTGATCATGTGTGTGGACTAAAAAAAAAAAACATCCATGGTGTTTCTTTAATCTTTAAAAGACATCATCTCTATTGTAATGTAGCCATAGGTTCAGTAATTAAAGGAATTTTGATCGCCTGACTTCTTCTTGGTTCTGCTGGAGCTAATAAAAATATCAACCAAGGTGAACTACAAAGTGGCTAAAACCTGGTTTTGGTTTGGTCTTAAGGTTTTTAGAGAGTTGGTTATGCAACAAGACTTCTGTAGCTTTGCCAAAGCAGTTTCTGAATATAGGCTGTGCACATTTCTCTGTGTATTGAGCCTTTGGATACTTTCACTGTAGTTATATAGAACCTCAACCCACTTTATAATCAAAAAGAAATGTAAATCTCACTTTTTTACAATATACAGTGGACCTTTGAAGCATTTGTGCCAGTATTTAGTAACTGAAAATTTACATTCAATGCCCAAATTTCGTGTTAGCAGGATAGAAATGCCTCTAGCACCCAGCCCATCATGGGGCAATGACCCTAAAACTTACAGTAAAGAAATTGTGGCTTTCAGCGCTCCTCATCAGTTCAGTGGTTATCGAAGTGACTGAGCTATTTAAAATCAGCAAAGAAACCTGAATTTGACTGCAGGCTTTACAGAATATAGATCTCCTGCATCAATCCGCCATTAACAATACTTCCGAGACTTGAAATTGCATTTGTGGTAAAACACTGCAGTCCTCAGCACTATTTTTGTTATCGTGTTTTATGTGTAAATCAACACCACACGGTAAGGATCAAAGACTTTAATATACATAGTGTACTTTCTATATGAATAACAAACAATATACTCTCGACGTAAAAGCTGACTTATACTGCAGTGCCTTGGCTTTGTTTGCTCCATAGCTGTCTAGACCAGGAATATGTTCATACATGTGGAAAGGTTATGCATGTGTTTATGTGCATACAATATTTCATGCATAACTTACTGTAAACGCCTGCATGCTGCGTTATGCGTGTGGTTTTGTAAGTAACCTAAATCGGTGCATATTGTGCGTTTATGAGTGACTTTGTAAGTCAATGTGTGCGTATGTGAATTTTAAATAAACTGGTGAACATTTTGCACGCGATTGGATCTGTAAATGTGCAAATCTGGTCACACTCTTTGAATGCTTGATAACTCTTTTAATAGGTTGCAGCAGATTGAGCTGTGATGCTTTCCAGCTGAGACGTTTTTGGGTCAGAGTTTTTTTTTTCTTCTTCTTCTAATAATTGCTTTGATCACAGGAATAATTAGGTTTTCTTCTTCCCACATGCTCAAAACACACACGTCAGCAGACACCTGCTCACACACGTTTCTCTCCCGTCCTTCAGTTTACAGTGACATACCTTTTTAAGATACGCTGAGAAAAGGAGAGCATAGTGGTTGTTTTGGATCAGGAAACAAAAGAAGTTAAACACTGTCAGGTCAAAGATTTAGCGGAAACTCACACACAGCCAACATAATGTGAATTTTAAATGGAACCATCACCAGTGCCAGGATATGAGGCGATAATCGCTCTCTTGAAGCTGCTGTACTAACTGTTACCTATTTGTTGAATAGAGCTGGGCATACTGTGCTCAAGGGGGAGACTTATAGAACCAAATTCAATTACAACCCCCACAGTTTCTTTCCTCCTGCGTCTTTTGTACTGTATCTTCGAATAACAATCATATTGTGAAACTGATTCTTGGAGGAAAGAATAAGTTATTCTCTATTTGTTGTTTGTTACTAATGACGGACTCCTGCTCTCCTTCTCATTTCTTTCTGTGTACATTCCTGATTCCTTTCTCCACCTCCTACACTGTATAAACTGTAGAAACACGGTAAAACTACTGGCAGCAAAGTTTCCAGGCGGATACTGTGAAATGACAGTAAATAACCATATTCATTTACAGGATATTTAATGGAATTTAACTGATTTAGGGCTTTAGGGTACTTGTCCCCCCTCCCTCTCCCCCCGCTGGCCAGGCCTGTTTGTACTCACACTGCCTGGGCCTCGCGCAAATGCCTTTTGCCTGTCCATACGTCATCACACCGTAACACGTCACACGCATTGATGGACGTCATCGCGATGCGTTGCTTTGTTTACAAATCTTCCCATAGACCTCAGAGTTTTTGTGCATCTTGTCCAACTGTTTTTGAATATGTGCGTACGTGCGTGCGTGCACACGTGCTATATTCTCTGTATGTATCACATGCTTGTGAAACACATGCTTGTGATGTGTCTGTGCATTTACGATATCGACAGTGACACATATACATTATAATCCAATTTTTGTTCTCACTCAGATTATCAGAATAGTGATTAAGCCCTTAACACGTCCTATAAATATTTATGAAACCATTCCACTACACATAATCCGAATATTGATTGCCTGCCTCTCCCTCTACATGAGCAATGCATCTTATCCTTTCCGCCACAGTGTTGCATGCTGCTCGCGCGTAGCTGTACTCAGTAACCTCCGCCAGTGTTCATGTAATGCTGCGAGGAGCGAGAAGACTAAACAAAGGCTGGGTACTTCAGATTAGAGCAGATGATAAAAAAGAAACTTTCATAATCCCCTTGGGGAAACTGGGTCATTGCAGAAGGGAAGAATAGGAGGCAATAAGAGAGAAAATTGAAACTCGCAGATAATACAAGTAATGACAACCCTTATACTGAGGGTTAAACACGGGATACGTTAAGATACTAGGACATATTTGTTGGCATCAGCACATTAGAAATGTTTGGACAGAGTTTAGAGCATATGTTCAAAACGTATGTTCAAAGATGTCAGCCAGCCACACACGGATATGTTGAAGTATGGGTCAAAAGAAGCAGAGAAGCCATAAAATAATCTTGTCAAAAAAAAGTCAAGTGTTGAATGCCAGGTTGCAGCTTGTTCAGGTCACAGTGACAGGCTTACTTGGATTACACGCTTGTCCAAACAATCACCCTACTGATTTGATCAGTATTGCCGTAGACCCGCAGTTTGATTGCGGGGCTGAATCTCTCATTATAACCTCAGTGTAACATAATCAGATTTAATCGTCTGAGTCGTCATAAGAGCGTCAGATGAACTTTATTGATCCTGGCAGCTAAAGTGGGTCATTACAGTAACAGCAATTAGAGGAGTGTGTGGGGGGGGAATGTGAAACAATTTTGTGATTCTCTGTTGATCCCTGAAGGAGAAAATAATCTTTTTGTGCAACCTTCAATGCACAAAGGAGCTACTATTGTGTTGAAACAGTTGGAGAAGAATTTGTAGCTGTCTTGAAGCAAAAGTACATACTCATATGTCACACATTTTCCTTTAAATCTCCCGTATATTTAACCTTTCGGTAGGCGTAACCACAGAGCGTATTTGGTTTGTTTGTTACGTTTCCCTCTAGTAGCCTGCAGCAGTATGTAGAATATTAGCTGTAACAACTAGTGATGAGAAGTCATTTCGATCCAACGCCAATAAAACAAGAAGAAGAAGAAGAACGGAAGTACAAGGATTCAAGGATGGATGAACATGAGAGGGAATGGAGGAAAACTTGCCAAAAAAGGCTAGAAGTTTTTGCAAGTATTTCACCAGATGGGAGGAGACTAATCTGTACCTAAGTAAGAGCAACATTAGTCAGCCATGCTTTTTGTAAAATATGCCAGGGCAGTGGAAGGACAGCCCAGGGTTCAGAGACGGAACATTTCTCTTATTTTCAAATCCCATTATTGACAGGTATGTCATATGTATATAATGGATATCAGCTGCAGTCGGCATGTCTGGCAGATCGAGTTGACTCAAAATTTTGAATGTTTACAACTCTCACGCCCCTCCCCCTCTACCACCAAGCTCCTCTGCTCCCTCCCATCGAGTGCTCGTCAGCACGTGTGCACCAGATTTCTGTGAACGCACCCGTCTCTTCTCTCATCGATAAACAGCATCGGGTACATGCTGCATGAAGGCAGGCTGGCTAACTTACCCATAGAGAGCAATTGCTAACGTAATTCAGCATATGCCTAGCTTGAGGCGTGTGCTTGTGATATTGTAACATGCGCAAGGGGGGAGGGGGATCTGTGGCGTGTGCACAAACTGATTGACAGTGAGCTTTCACACACCCCTGCAAATGAGTGGACAGGATGATACGGGCGCGGCAGTCACTTATACTTAATAAGAAGACAGAAAATGTATAACACATAACATTTTATACTGTATTTGTGTCCATCAGTAGCACAATCAGATTAAAAACCAGGCGGGTATAGAAGCGTTCTGACAACTTTGAGTTCACACAGTTTTGTTGAGGATGAGTCAGTATGTAGGATGGCATTGTTACATTGTTTAAGTATGTTTGAGTATGTGCTAGAAAATTAAGTTTTCAAAAGCCACAGGTCGCAGTTATGAATTAAAGATTAATGTTTTGTAAATATACTATTGCCATTTTTTACAGCCAATTGTTGCTTTCTGCATCTTAAAACTTAATTTAATGATTTTTTAGCTACTTAGGGGCAGTGCGACAAGCTGTAATCAGAACTCTGACAAATGATCACCGTGTAAAGTTGGCTCTTAAGCTGCTAAAACCTTCACTGTGTTCACCAGCTATCTGCTACCTGCTTGTCTGCTGTTTGTTGTTTGAGGTTGTCAATAGTAAGTTTTATGTGCTGTTATTTTGAAAACCGTGTTACTGGCTGTAAATGACATGAGAATGTTGATGATGAACTAAAACAGTACAGCTGTGGGCCATAAAACTGAAACAATGAACTGAAAGCTGCTTAAAGGCCTACCTGTAGCTTCAAAGAGAGCTGCAGGGCGGTGGAAGTGAAAATCTGCTAACATTATGCAATAATAGAAGAATGAAGAGTATGAAGTCTCAAACCACAGGACATCTTTGAACATGTGTCACTGAATGTGCCCATGTTATCATCAACAGAATCTGATTATGGGTGTAAAAAGCTCACCAACACTCTGTTAATGTTTTCTTCCCATTACAAATGTTACATGTGCTTGAGTCATGGCCATCTTTACGTGCTGTTATGTCTCTTTTTACTACGAATGGCTGGTAAACAGGGAAATGTTTGTGCATTAGCATTCCTTACCATCTGCCAATGTCTGATATTCCACAGTCCAAAAGTATAATCAAGTAAAATCATGACATTTTACACCATTTTTTTGGAAGCAAAATTGCTTTCAGATTTTTATTCAAAGGGCTGAGGTGTAATTTGACCGAGTGACGTGTTTTGTGAAAAAGGAAAGAGAAAAGTGCTTTCGACCGCTTTTCAACTTCTGTGTGATACAGGGCTGGAAGCTGGCGGTGGTTTGGTGCTGATAGTTTCCGGATGGTAGTGGTTTGCTGTGATTGGTGCTATTCTGGACACTTTCAAGAACAGAGCAACAAAGAAAGGTAGCTCTAAGAGCTCTCTTGAAATGAAAGGAGAGCATACACACAAACAACCTGAGGGTTTCAGAATGGTGCGTGCGTGTGTGCGTGTGTGCGTGTGTGCGTGTGTGCGTGTGTGTGTGTGTGTGTGTGTGTGTGTGTGTGTGTGTGTGTGTGTGTGTGTGTGTGTGTGTGTGTGTGTGTGTGTGTGTGTGTGTGTGTGTGTGTGTGTGTGTGTGTGTGTGTGTGTGTGTGTGTGTGTGTGTGTGTGTGTGTGTGTGTGTGTGTGTGTGTGTGTGTGTGTGTGTGTGTGTGTGTGTGTGTGTGTGGTACACCGGGCTGATTTTATCCAACGGTTCTCTTATTGTGTATGTGTTATTGATTATTTTTGGTTAAAAACGCATGGACTTTTATTTTTTTGTTTTTTTGGTCACAGTATTTTGTCTTTTTCCCCCGGATTTCCAAGACTTGGAGAGAACAATTTTCAAAAGCCAAAAATATTATTTATTTATTTTTTCTGTGTAATTTCTAGACATATTTGTGAAATTCAATTTCCGTTTAGTTTTTTCTGTTGTCTATATGGTCATATAACAATTTCCACCTTCATGTGACATCACTGTAGTAAACATACTGTATTACGATAGCCTGATGATGGTTATTCAAGTATTATTACAGAAATAGACCAGTAGAACCAAAAAAAAGCAAAAAAGGTCTAGACCTTATTATCTAAATTCTGTACATTTAATTTTGTCGATAGTTTACTCAGAGGAAGATCTGATGTTTTCAGACTCAGATGTCTCAGGACATATTTCAATTTTTTCACATTTCTTAGTTTTTCTTTGTTCAAGTGAAATCCCTTCGTAAAGCTATTTTCTGATATGAACGCCGGACAATGTTTAGAGAATCAGGTTCAGATGTTATATATCATCAATACGCCCACTCGCTTGCTTTGAATTCTCCGGACAATGACCTGCTCTATTCAGACACTGGCTCAATCAGATTACACTGACTTTGTTCTATGGAGCAGAGCAGCGTAGAGTCAGTTTAATGCCCGGTTCAACTGAACACTTGCGTTGTCACATACCGCTCCTCTGGGTAATGTACAGATAAGTCCAGGGCTGCAGTGCATGAGTGAAAGGGACTTGTGACACTTTTGCTTTTCCCTGTCATAATTGGAGCGGTACCTCACACAACTAAGGAGAGCTGTAGACAGGTGTGGAGTAGTGTGTTTTTGTGCACACCGATGTGATTATCAGCGTGTCAGCGGTTCTCCATTCGGATCACCATGGCCAGCACACAGCTCCCTGATTGGAATCACCAGAGCGAGGAGAATGGTGCGTTCCACACCTTCTACCTGTGTGTGTCTGTGTGTGTGTGTGTGTGTGTGTGTGTGTGTGTGTGTGTGTGTAAACCTGTAACCATGTAACAGCAGTGAACCGTCCTGATATCCCAACACATACATGGACCGATACACAAAGGCCTCTGTTATCTGGAGGAGGGGGAACGCGAGAAATGAGCTATTAACGATTAGAAAATGAAAGAAGATTGTTTTTGATTAGCACTCGTTAATTAACTCCGTCAGCCGCCTGCCTGCTCCCTAGCCAGCCCATCAACAATGTATGGCCTGACTGCGTGATTAACTCAACTTTGTGTGTCGGTGTGTGTGTGTGAATGTCAGGAGTGAATGCTTTTGTTAGTGTAACAAGGCACAAAGGCATTTTTCCCCTCCTTTCGTTATTTCCAATCTTGTAGTTTCATAATGAAAAACAGATGAACCTTGAACCTCAATTCGCTTTGATGTCTGTGTGCATATATGTAGGTGTGTGCGCATGTATAAAAAAAATCTTTTTTATGCACGTTTTCATTGATATGCACGGCGTAAAGTGGCTGGCCTTCACAACAAGCCTGATTAGTGGCATGGGACTGCTGCAGCACCGCAGCGTGGTGCGCTGCCAAGTCGAACTGAACGGCTATGAAAGATTGATTGACAAGGGTAGAAGAGAAATGAAAGAAGAGATGAGAGAAAGACAACGAGGAGTACGGAGAACGGTCAAAGGAGGGAGGACGATTTCAAAGGTAAGGTAGGTATGAAGACAAAAAGGATGAGTGAAGGTTGCATACATGAGTAGAATGTGTACAGGAATTTGAATGAAAGATGCAACAAAGACAAGAAAAAGGAAAACGGATCAATACTTCATAGAGAAGACTTGACAAAAAACATGGAGTGAAAGAGATGAAAGAAAGTTACGGGCACAAGAACAAAAAAAAAAGAACAAAGGTACGGGAAGCAGCAGCTGGGAGGGATGGAGCGATTTCATAAGAAGATAAGATATGGAAGACGGGATTCAGAAGAGCCCCAATTTCACAGTGGTGTGAGTGCCATGGGTTTGTGCTGTTACAAGGAGCGCTCCACTTGATTGCGCATTAGTCCTATTGTGGCGGGAGCCCTGCACATGTTTTATTTAGCAGGCTTCCTCCATCTCGCGGAGCGCCTCGGCTGGACGTTTGTTTGTTCTCCAGCCCGCTGCTGTGTGCTTGGGGGTTGCGGATGTAGAGCCAAGTCTCCTTACTGCTAATGGACAGAGCAGCGTATGTCAAGTGTGTCAGCCCCTGCCCCGCTCTCTGGCACCGACGTTATTATCACCCGTCATCGCCTCCTCTTTGGGAGAGGATATTCAAGGTTTTTGTTGGTTTCACAGAAGAGTTAGGTTACAAGGCACATCCTATGTGAGGATTTCTCTGTTTCTGCCTTTTCCTCTGTTTTTGAGATGAAGGTGGAAAGCAGTGTGGGCCGTGTATGAACCCGCTGTTATATGTAATGCATCTAAGGTGAAAGAGACTTAATCTGTCTCTCTCCTACCCCAAGATCACAGGAGAGAGGAAACGTCCTAGCTCCTTTACCTTCATTGTTTGCCATCACAGTTCTCTTTCTCCTAACCTTTTGACCAGCAGGAAGGAAGTTTCCAGCAGCTTTACCCTCAACACACCAGGCGAAATACACAAGACTTTGTTTCAGACTGCAGTTTGTTCTGTAAGCTCTTATAACCATCTGTGCTCTGGTTTAGAATTAGAAAGACTTTAATCTGCAAGGGAAAACAACAGAAACATGGAGGATACACAAATAAAAGTGCCATACTGCCTGGCGAGCTGACACCCTTATAAATAACCTGAAGTCTCTCTCTCTCAAACAGTAAAGATTTGTTCTACCAATTCAAAATTGAATGAATCACTGGTAATCAAGGTTGATTGGTGGCTTGTTCTCTTCTAGAAAAGGGTCATGTGATAGAGGAGTGACGAATCAGAGAAAGACACGTTGGGGCTTATAAGACCGAATAAGGAAGCAGACGTGGTGGTCTGCACCATCACTTTTACACGTCTCTATTTCCGCCCATCCAGACTAAAACCAATCCTGGAGATTTCAAACTAAACCAATCCTGTCAATTAAAGTAAAAACACCTGAGCCTTAGTATAATTCAAACAGGTGTTATAAAAAATCACCCCTGTACAGTTGTGAACAGGGGATTAGCTTTAGAGACCAAAACAGTTTGTATTTTTGCACCTTCTGCGTTGGCTTTGTTTTCAGCACCTGAGGTTGCCGCTTGTCCAATATGCAAATTACTCTACACAAGTATAATGTGGAAACCGGAGGCTCAAGCACACATTCACTAAAGCAGGAGACATTTTGTGTCCATCAGGTGAACTTTGGAAATATTTGCATATTCTTGATTTTGCATAAGGGGTAGATAATTGATAGGGAATTTAACTTTTTCTTTGTGTAAATGATATCAGAAACAAATAATTATTGCAAACAGAGTGTTTATATGTCTTTAATAATTTCTGGATGGCAGTAACAGCGAAGTGGAGGATGATATCTGTCTCAGGCCAGATGTGCACCTCATGTCAGCATTCAGTTCGGTTTCCGGGAAATTCCTCTGAGTGTGGAGACGTAGCCACCGACCTGTGTGTGTCCGTCTCTCAGTGGACTTCCCCACTAAACTGCCTCATTATCTCACACACTGTGATCATTAGAGGGGCGTCTCTGGAGAAGCACATGCTCAGGTAAAAACCCAGGAGGGAGAGGCACACTTCTGGGAATGGGACAAAGTAGTACAACATACACACACACACACACACACGCAATAGACTGTATATAAAGATGGCCGACACATCTCTACTTCCTTGCACTATACAAAAGTGAAGCTAAAATATTCTGAATACAGGCGCTGCCATGTTGTAATTTGCAATCGGAGTCTGTGGCGGCGGAGCTGTGTCATGGAAGTCCCATGCCCGTCCAATATCACAACTGCCAGTGATAATGTTTCACCCTGAACAAACTAATTGGAAGAAAATAACATGTGAACAAACATCAGCGTAATAAAAATGACAAACAGTGACAGAAACCATCTGTCACTGAATGGATTTCTTTTGATTTCTTTTTGTTTGACCCTTGTCCCTCCGCTAACATAGATGGGATGGGATTTTTGACCTGTACTGCATCTTTATATCATCATCATCATCATCATCATCATCATCATCACACATAACCACACATAATGGCTTTATACTATGATTTGATGCTCTTTCTGCAGCAGTTTCACTTGTAATGCAGCATATTGCTCATCTGCAGCTCAGCATTTCTGACGTTTTTCACATGACACGCACGCAAGTGCACACACACACACACACACACACAAACACAGCTGCTAGGCAGTGTTGCTCAGTTAGTTTTGTTATTACAGACCAGCTGTCTGCACAATTTCCTCGAGTCAGAAACATCTGTGTGTCACCCTCTCTCTCTCTCTCTCTCTCTCTCTCTCTCTCTCTCTCTCTCTCTCTCTCTCTCTCTCTCTCTCTCTCTCTCTCTCTCTCTCTCTCTCTCTCTCTCTCTCTCTCTCTCTCTCTCTCTCTCTCTCTCTCTCTACTTCACCCACCCGGCAGCCCCTGTCTCTCTCTCTTCTTCGCTTACACACCACGTATAGGTTTCATTATTAAGAGCCTATCAATGTGACAGGTAAGGGAAATCCAACTTAAAGGGAAAAAAACTCAAATTGGTACTGCAGGGGAAACCGTCAGCAATGTATTTATTGTGTGTTTGTGTGTTTGTGTGTGTGTGTGTGTGTGTGTGTGTGTGTGTGTGTGTGTGTGTGTGTGTGTGTGTGTGTGTGTGTGTGTGTGTGTGTGTGTGTGTGTGTGTGTGTGTGTGTGTGTGTGTGTGTGTGTGTGTGTGTGTGTGTGTGTGTGTGTGTGTGTGTGTGTGTGTGTGTGTGTGTGCGCCGTAGTCATCCAGGCTATTAGGATGCTGACTGAGGTTTACAGTACAGCACTATTGGTGGGCCAAAGATAAGCTTGGGGATTTCTGTGCTGTGGGGCCCTTTGCAGGAGCCATGATAATGCATTTCTGTCAGCCTCTGTATACGGTATACAAACACACAAAATATACGTGTATGCACAACCTTATACACGTATGTGAAAGCTAGTCTGTGTGTGTGTGTGCAGTTTTCTTGCTGTGCCAGTACTTGTAGTTTGTAGCATGATATAACTTTGTTGCTGGTTTGAGGTCTGCATCTCTGTACCTGTTCTGTTTAAATGTATTTAATATATTATTTGGTATAAAATCTTATATTTAAAACATATATGTGTGTTATGTTCTATTGAGGGGTCTAAGTTAATACTCAAAAAAATAAAGCAATAAGCTCAGGGAAAAAAAAGACGGAGTTTGGTGATGTTGTGAAGTAGTGAGGAATCATGGGAGTTGTTGTCTTAACCACCTTACCGTCTAACGTTTGCTCAGCTTGTTTCTCTGATAAGATCTAGATGTCTGATGACTGAAATCCATTTATTTCCATTTCTGACAAACACAGTGCTGACACATGAGCAGGGGATATGACGCCACTGACAGGCGATGGATTGTAACGGATTGTTACTTTGACTAAGATGACAGATTTCTTGGGTTTGAACATAGTTGGAAACATATGGAATACTGTAAGTACACAACTCATAAAATGAATAACATAGGATTGGTCGTTTTGAATCATTTTAGTTACTTAAAATTTTACATATTATACCTTAAAAGATGAATATGCCATTTGAAATGCTTTTTTTTAAATTAAGGAAAAATGCCAAATGTAAGGATTTTCAGCCTTCCTTCATATCGAACCATCAAAGACTAACTCTTTTTTGGTATTTAAAAGTTGATCTCCAATTCACATATTTTAAAGCAGAGAATATGGTTTTCTTATTTGATGTTGCCTATTCCTAACTCCTAATGCATGCCTTATAACCATGACCTTCCCCGTTTGGATTCCAGCTGTGGGAACTTTGTTGCATGTCATACCCCGTACACTCTCTCTTTCCCCCTATTTTCTCTCCAGTAAATGTGCATAATGCCAAAAAGAGTAATCTTTAAAATAAAAATAAAGGACATGCTTCTTGATGCAGTATTATACAACCCTTCTTTCCCTTTTGCAAAGTTGTCTTTGAGTGATGCATTAAACCACCCTGGTACCCTGTGCCTTTCAGTAGAGCACTGAAAGAGATGCAAACGTTGCCGAAGATATAATGTGCAATGAATGGAGTGTGTGTGTGTGTGTGTGTGTGTGTGTGTGTGTGTGTGTGTGTGTGTGTGTGTGTGTGTGTGTGTGTGTGTGTGTGTGTGTGTGTGTGTGTGTGTGTGTGTGTGTGTGTGTGTGTGTGTGTGTGTGTGTGTGTGTGTGTGTGTGTGTGTGTGTGTGTGTGTGTGTGTGTGTGTGTGTGTGTGTGTGTGTGTGTGTGTGTGGTCCACCGGGCTGATTTTATCCAACAGTGCTCTTATTGTGTACCGTTGTGTGTTATTGATTCTCAGCAGCTTTTTCCCCTACGGTCCTGTCTATTTAGAACTACAATGAGCCAGCCTCCTTCATCAATACCTGCATCACTCTCTGTCTAGACACTCAGACACTTGCTGGGGGTCCAACTGTATATTTTCCAAAACTCCTCCCTGAAGTGCCTTCTCCACATGTTTATCTGAGCTCCGTGCAGTCTTTGGACATGCTGAATTCCTCTTCTGTACTTTATTTCTCCTCTTCTCTCTATGACTTGTGTGTTTGTCAAAGTGTTAGCTGTGTACTGTACTGTGACAGTGAGATAACAATGTAAATTTGCTTTTGCTGAGGTGAAGAAAACAATCTCCGAAGCACCCCCCTGCAAAAAAAAACAACAACAACACAGAGCTCCAATTTCAGCTAAGTTCTGTCACTGTTCGCAGGGGGGAACCCGATTAGTGGATGTTTATGGCCTCAGGAGCGCTTTAGGCTCCACTGTGATGACTTCAGCTGGTTAGCGAGCTACGGTGGTGCAAAGAAACAATAAGCTGACAGGAAGTCAGAGTAAAACAGGCGATGGTGAGAGAAGGGGAGTTCATCATTTTGACAGAACAGTAAGAAATTTTCTCAGAAGGAAAAATCTGTGTGCGGCAGCAGTTAATGTACATTATACAGTGAGAATGTCTGCATGTGTGTATTTGAGGATTTGTGTGTTTAAGTGTTTGTGTCTGTGTCTACCCCTGGGTGTTGCCTGACTCTCATCTACTTCAGTGTGTGACATTAATTAAATAAAATGGAAATTCCTGGCTCTTGCCCTGCTGGTAATGTTTATATTATATGGATCTGCTGCTCCCTGCTTATACAACAAAAGCATCAAACAGCTGCAGGTGTCACAGCCTGCTACGGAAGATGAAACAATGCGCATAATTGGCAGAAATCTACTGGTTCTAATTGGCTGTGGGAAGAGCTGTTCCTCGCAGTGTGTCATCGACACTACTGTCACATTATCTGTGCGTCTGTGTAAACAAATGTGCCCCTTCTTTTCTCTTTTGGTGCAGCCCTGTCAGTGTTGCGGTCGAGTGAAGAACAGGCCCCGGTCCCACAGAATAAGTCCATGGGTGACATCGAGGAGCTGGCTGCCAGTTATGAACGCAAACTCATAGAGGTGAGTGTTGCCTCTGTTTATTCCTTACTGTGAATCAGTTATGATTACATAGATGTGTCACAGTTCGGTTTTCCAGATGTTCCTTAATCCCAGTGGATAACAAAACTCATCTATCAAAATTCAGGCCGGGTTTGCGCAAATTATTATTATTTTTTAACAGTTGCACAGTGTGTCTGCTTTAAAGTGAAAATACTGAGACAGAAACAAACAAACAAAACAACATGACATAGCATTTTGAGAAATACTCCAATTAATTTTCGATATTGCTAGCTTAGCTTAGCATAAAGACAACAAGGGCTGTCATGCTGTTGTCTGGTTACGTTTCTGACTGTAACAGCAATATTTACATATCTCTAATAAAACTCATTTTTAGAATTGATTTATTTGAAGCTGCATGTTTTGCTGTTAGCTGTCACTCATTTGTTATCCGTTCAAAAAGTGGTTGCTGCTGATGGCAACCAAAGGCCAAGAATTGGTTGCCAGTGTCTCAAAATAGTTGCTAATTAGCAACTATTACTTTTGAGCCCTGCTAAAATATAGTCCAATACATAACTCGCTGTAAAACACAAATTGCTGCTTTTACATTTCTTTTTTTGGTATGGTTTAAACAAACAAGATATGATGTGTTAACTAAAACTTCTGTTTGGCTATTTGGTTCTATTTATTTTTACTTAGTGTGCGTACATGAGTTTTACCAATTTTAAAAAAACAAATCTTCATGAAATCCCATGTGACACCTTCACATAGGTACTGTTCAATAATAAACCATGGTTCAAACTACCTGTAGTCTCTTTATCCCTCCAACGTGTTTTAGACATGCAGACCATATAAACCTTGTTGCTTCTTGTTCCCAAATGGAAGTTCCATCTGTAGTTCACTCTTTGTACCATGTGCCAGTGCCAGAACCTCAGAAAGCATTAGCTGTGTTTGCTATAGATGAACAGTGCAATTCACTACATTCCTGTCCAGGTCCCAGCTGTTTCCACACAATGCAAAAACTAGTGAGGAGGCCAATAATCTAGTTTTCTTGAGAGTAATTTAATTTATATGTTATAATGATTTATTGATGCCACTGAGCCACACTTTGTACTGAAAAGTACCCGAATACGCAAGCAAAGAAAGGATGATATAAAGAGTTTTTAAGTTTTTTAAATGGAAAATCCTCACCGAGCTACTGTATCTAAATAAAACACTTCCTGCAGCTGCATTGATTTAAAACTCTGAACAGAACCACGAGTTATTCCCTGAGCAGGTTCTTCTCGATAGATATCGATTAGATATCAATATCAGTCCCTATAACTGGACAGTAGGCATAATGTTGCCAACTATGTGATAGATGATGGGAGTTGTGCCCAGTTTCCTGTTATATCGACCAATTAGGAAACACCTCCAGTGAGAGTGGCATTGGCAGAGGAAAATAAAGGCGACATCTGCGTATTCAAATGGGTATTGAGGTGCGAGGGGGCGTCTACATCAATAATTAATCCAAGGTTTTCTATTTCTTTAATAAGAAATAATTCTGCCTGTGTTTGGCCAAACTATGTTTTCACTTATTCATGTACATGTATGTGTGGTGCATTTTTTATGGTGTTTACTTATTTATTTGTCCATTTGCTTGGCTCTCGGTCTTGATCAGGCTTTCACAGTGAGCCTGGAGGACCGATGTGGGATACAGTCACACCGCAGCCTCTTCTGGTCCCAGGCCAGCCATGGCTTGAATGGCTTTGTTTAAATAAGCCTTTCATGCAGAACAAAAGTGTTTTCCTCATCCCTGATATGTAACAAGTTGTCCAGCGGGAAATAATGTAAAATTTCTAAGCTCGTTGTGGCTCCTCGGCTAATATCAACAAGTATCTTAACCACAGAATAGAGAGGCAAGGATATGCAGCAAACAGGATGTTGTCATTGTTCATCACCTGTTTACAACAATCTGGTTTATTAGGAGTTGCTTTAATATTCAGAGATCGTGTGTACGTGTGTCCATCCAGGGGTCAGCGACACTACTGCCGGTCCTGAAGTGACGATTCAGAAATAGTTGGATTTACGTGAATAGCTGTCAACACTTCTGATTGAGCCGTCTCTCCTCAGCGACTGAGACAAAATCTGACTCACCAGGTTATTGATCTTTCAAAATGTCACATCAAGCCTCGTTGGATACATACAGGCCTGCCAGACACAAATAAATATTGGACAGGGCTCAGCTGTTATTAACCTGGGAAACACGGCCGTGTTTGTGACCTAGTTCAGTTTTAATTTAACAATGCTAATGCATTGTATTGACTTTGACTTTGTTTATATTTCAGCCAAATCTCAAGGCACTCTTTGCTCTTTTCAAGCTCTTCTGGTCATGTGTCTTGCTAGAGCACAGGGCAGTAAAAAGTCTCCAGTTAAATTATATAAGTGAGAGTAAGTAAGTGGAGTTGGGTAATAGGACAATATTTTTCAGTCACCCCTTTAACTGCTAATGGCCAATGACTTTGGGCTTCGGGTAAGGGATTTTTAAACAGTAACATCACGTGTGAGATGTCTAGTTAACAGTCGCACTGTTGCTGTTGTTGTTTTCTCAATTGTTACAGGCTAACTGTCCAATTACGGATTCAGAAACTTTCTGAACTACGCCAGAAGAAGGGCTCAGTGTTGTCTTTGATTTGAACAAGAAGGGCTGACTTTGTGGAGCTATAACGTCTCCCAGTGTTTGTGTTTTTATTTCTGCATGTCTGCTTCTAGATCAGGGGACTTGTAAGTTAGTGTTTATGTGAGTGGGACTAATATGTGAAGACCTTCCTCTCTTCACACCTCCTGTGATCCCAGTCTTCTTTTTCTGCTCTCAGGTCATGTATTATCATTCCCACCTGATTTCTCTTATCATTAATATTTTAATTATTCTATCATCGCATCCCTTAGCCTTAGCTGACAAAGAACCTAGTGTGATATGCCGCCGTGACTTGAGGAGGAAGCATTTATTTTTACCCTCTGTTGACTCCAGGACCCTCTCTTCTCTTGCCGCCTTCTACTTCTTCATCCCTCTCACTCCTTCACTTCTAAGCTGCAACAGTGAAAAAGCAATATGAGGCGGGTCCATGTATGAGTGCACCAAAGTCTTGTCCGGATGAGTGGGATTTTTTCACACGAATCTGCATGGATGTCTGATTTAAGTGGGTTTAAAATGCTATCAGAGTAGGATGACACTTGAAGACATCCCTGCAGATGGGTGTTTTATCAGAAATGAAAGAAAAGAGAATGTAATCATAAAAAAAAATTAAATGAGTGAAAGAGTGATAGAGAGAGAAACAACGAGACGAGGTAAGAAAGTGAAACCGCAGCTAGAGGGGATAGAGGCATGCGTGTTTTAATTTTCAGCTTTATTGCTTGGTGCTTTTCATTTTCTGTGAGTAATAAAAACAGGTTACATAATGCAGTTAACATGTCCACTGAGGTTTCTGAGAAACACGTATGACATTGATCTGAGAGGCTCAAGTGATAAGGAAAAGGTGGGCAGGTAGTGATGCACCACATCCGCTTATCAGTCTGCACAAGCTGTTGGTCTCAGGCTGAAAGTATATGGTCCAGAAGCACCTTTCTGAACTTATTGGTCCGAGAATCATTCACACTCACCAGCATGGAGCTGTTCATTTTTAATTAAATCTTTAATAAATGATGAAACTAGAATGATGTTGTAGTCTTTGTTATAGACGATGTCAGGGTGTTGTCAATATATCGGGCAAATTGGAAATAATGAAAGAGGGAATCCTAGAGAAGGAGGATTTCTCAGCTGCAGCTTCAGATGAAACAGAGGTGAAGGTAAAGGCCTACCTGTCCTCAGGCGCTTCACAATTTTCAAACTCACCTGGAGTTTTTGAAGCCACTATTGCAAAACGAGACGTTCAAGGTCTCCTCTTGTGTGAAGTCAGGGTTTCTTTGTGTGTCTGAAAACCAAATTTAAATCTTTGGAAGAATTTTTTAAGAACTAAATCTGCTGCTTAAAACCAAAGTGAAGTTACTGCCAGTCTGACAGAATTTACTACTACATATATAGTATGACCATCTGATATCATGTTCCATAGCAGTGCTATACTAAGGTTAGGTGAAGACTGAGACAACATGACAACTGAGCAAACTCCATTGTTCATAGAGACTGTGACATGAGAGACTTTTTCAGCTTTGATTTTGCCTATTTTTATTTAAGCACTGCTGCATTTCTTGTATGAAAGGTGCTATACAAATAAAGTTTATTATTCATTTTTAGGCATGAAGGTTTTCAGGGGCTTTTAAAATACGTGAAGTAGTTTGTATGATGCTCAGGCGCTCGGAAGAGCGACTCAGCATTGCCTTGTGAGTGGCTGGTCCACCTTAACTTAATGACTTGAGGGACTAACACTTACTAAATACTAATACCAGTTATGTTTCCCCCCTAAAAAACATCTGGATGAGCCTTGCGGTGGGCTAAGGTGGTGCTGAGCTAAAGTGAGAGCAGCAGCTTGTCACTAAAATGAGTATAGCTGGTCCACCTTAAAAGTTGTTCCAGTTAGCCTGAGCTGAAGTGTTACTAGTATTCATCCACAACTAAACAAACGAAGCTACGTTGACATCCGCTAACTTCATGCTCTCTGTCACACATTCTTAAAAATTCGCTACATCTTACTTTAAAAATACATTTTTAAAAACATCCCTGATGCATAAGCCCGGCAAGGACTCATCATAGGCCCGGCGCGCTGTCAGTTTTGTGGGCTGACGTTGTTAAAAATCTGGGTGAATAAATAATTGTGTGAATAAAAGAATTGCGGCAACGTGCCTCCTAATGAGGTATCTAAATGGTAGCATGTACTGTAATTCATTTTATAGCTTTTAGATTATAAATTTGAACCAATAAAAAAATCAGATTGCAAAAATAATCAAGTGATCCACTGTATCAAAGGCTGTGCTTAAGATATAGGTTACTGTAGTAAATAAATAAAATGGGTTTGCCAGAGATCCAACAGAATTGCCTGGAGAGTAAATTAATAGTGTTTTGTAATTTGTCCATTTGGCTTGTGAACAAAATGTGTTACGATGCTTGAATGTGTTAACCATAATACAGGCTGGAAGATGAGTTTCTAAAAGGCAGACATCTCAGCAGCTGTTGTAAAATAGCCCTATCAAACCTGTGCGGAGGCAGTATGCCGTGGTCAGTCAACAGTATACTCTTACTCAAGACGGGCAAATATGAGTCATTACAAAGAAAGTGCTTTAAAAATGTATGTGATTTAGATTTCGAAGGCAGGTCCTCGTGCCTCAGATTGAGAACTCATTACATCATACAGTAGCGCTATAAACTAACTCATCTGTAGCTCAAAGGCTGGATCATACTAACCCAAATTGTTCAGCAGACGTTTGACTCACATCCAGTAAACAAACAGACTCTAACTACATTAGGAGTCTTGTGACTATGCAGTTACAATTACAGCACATCTTTTTTTGTGTTGTTGTTTTGTTTTCCCATGGTGTATTTTTATATCTCCTATTTTGTATTGATAAGTAGAGGGAGAGCGCTTTTGGAGGATAGAGTAGAGATATGGGTCAGAACTTCCATTGGGATCAGGGATTCTCCCTTTGATCCACAAGCTCATTAATTAACCATAAACAACATCAAGAACAAGAACAACAATTACAAGCTAGCGACTCAGAATCTCCCCTGTTCAGAGAGAAAATTCAGTAAAAATCAGGCGAATACAACATGCCTGTATAACGCCTGTTCTCTTTGCTGTGTAATGCAAGTGACCCTTGAAAAGCCAAAATACTGAATAATGGATGCAGTTCTTCTCAGAATAATGCAGGTGAATCTGCTTTGAAGTGTTCATACATGTTCTGGGTACAAAAACCTTTCTAAGCCTTATTAAAGTTCCCCATACTTGCACGTCAGGTTGTCTATGTTCAGATTGGACAGGTTAGCATTTTTTCCCGCTTTGGATGCAAAAGCATATCGTTATAATGATTTCAGTGTTTCAGTTACAATCTGCATTTAATTCAAATGTGGATGAATCATTAAAGACCCACAGCGCAGTAAAATCATCTCACAGGTATTAAAACTTAATGCTCCTGCTTCGTAGCTTGAGGATGTGCATGTATGTTAGAGCTCATCTCTGCTTTTAGTTTTGAGCTCAGTGTGAAGAAGACTGCTGGAGTCATGCGACTTGCATGTGTATGGTCTTATATTCATTCATTCATTTTCATTTTCCTGAGCGCACAGCGACAACAAATCATTAGAGGAACAAGTGTAGTAAGGTGGCTGTGTCGTAAATAGTGATAGACCGATAAACATATTTGCGTTTACCAATTTTTCCCGGCATTATTTACAGACAGGCGTCCACAGGCAGCTCTGTGTTGTTGTCAATAAATGTTCCTTTTTTAAAATTGAGACTCTTATCATTTGTTATCATCATTGTGTAATTTTGATGATGCAAATGGAGAGAGCAAAAGTAGTATCGGATCCAAATATCGGCTCAAGAAAATCGTCAGTCCGTATCGGTCATCTTCTAAGGCTGAGGGGGGAAAAAATTGGTATCGGCATCAGCCCTAAAAACTCTGTATCGGTCGATCCCTAGTCGTAAAGGCTAACGTGCTACACCATCCAAATCCATGTGTAGTTCACTACCCACTTAAATGAATCAGTTTCTCCGCTTTAGAGACCCTCTCAACCGGTCCCTGTACTGTAGGATACGTTGCTTTTTAAATAATGTTTGTATTAATAGAATAGAATAGAAATATTTTATTGATCCCAAGCTGGGAAATTGCAGTGTAACAGCAGCATTACACACAGACACATCAAAACAGTAATATAAAAATACAATATAAAAGATACCAAAAAAATAAAATGTATAAATAAGCGGTCTAATTGTAGTGCAAATGTAAACATATAATAAAACAAGGTGCAGTGGACAGATTATGACAAAAACATAACTGTGATTGTACAGTGTGATGGCATGTGGCATGTTCCTGTATCCGTCCCTTGGACAGCGGAGCTGGAGCAGTCTGTGTGAGAAGGTGCTCCGCTGTCTGACCACTGTGGGATGGAGAGGGAGCTGATCATTGTCTATGATGGATAACCGTTTGTTCATCGTTTTCCTCTCCACCACGGACTCAAAAGACTCCAGCCTCAAAAGAATCCAGCCTCAAAAGACTCCAGCCTGAGACCAAGTACAGAGCCAACTTTCTTGATAATGTTATCAAGTCTGTTGGTGTCACTGGCTCTGACGCTGCTGCCACAGCACACAGCAGCAAAGAAAATGGCACTGGCAACCGATCTCCAACATCTTGCTGAACACATTGAAGGATCTCAGCTTCCTCAGGAAATAGAGTCTGCTCATCCCCGTCTTGTACACAGCCTCGGTGTTAGATTTCCAGTCCAGTCTGTTGTCGATCACCACTCCCAAGTATTTGTGGGTCTGTAGTTTGCTGGGTCAGATGGCCTTGACTTTTTAGGGACTGGGACCAAGCAAGAGGTCTTCCACAGCAACAGGACTTTCTTCTGACTCAGGCTCAGGTTGTAGAGATGTCCAAGTACAGGCGACAGCTGGCTGGCGCAGGTCTTCAGGATCCTGGGTGAGATGCCGTCAGGTCCTGCAGCCTTTCGCTGCCTGTTTACCTGGCCTGTAGTCACTGTTTGGCGGGGGTTGATGCAGATGTAATCAGTGGAGGAGGAGGTGGAGGAGGAAGGGAGGCAAATGGAGAACACTCTGTGTCCTAGTGCCACGGAGAGAAGCCAAACAACAGTCATCTATTGAACAACACAAACACAAGAGCTGCTTTCACACAGCAGAAAGAAGCTGAAGGGGGCTAGCTTACCCAGGTAGCGGGCCCATTTCTGGATTAGTGGCCAGTGCGTCCCCCGGACAAGGCCGGACCAGTGCTGCTCTCGGCTTTCATGAGCAGCCAGCTCTGTCTTGTTCTTTCAGTTCAGTTTAGGTTGTAGCTGGTGGATGGACTGTGGTGTGGTCTGAGTAGCATCTTGAAAAGCGAGCGGCCGTGCTCCCCACACCCTTCCGCTTCCTGCTGCACTTTGGCAGTAAAATAACACACAGCGTAACCACACCTCCAACCAGCTCAAAAAGAAGAGTAAAGAAAGAAGAAAACAGAGGAACTCTAACCTTATACTCCTAACATTACACAATTAGGAAACAAGACAAGCTAAAAATGGCATGTCATTTTTTATTTCATGTTAAAACAGTATTCCACATCCTTCTCCTTATTTTGATTCACAGCCACAGCACTTTCTCTCTACTACGCGATAGCTCTGGGCCTGCTAATCCCACAATGCTACCGACTAACTGTCATTTAATCCTCCATCTTCATACTGGCAAAGTCCTGTCAGTGTATATTAAAATTCAAGCTCTTGATAGTGAAAGTGACTACTTTTCGAATGTAAACCTAATCTTAATCTGTCCAAATACTTCAGGCAGCCATAGACCAGGAGAACATGCACTAAGAAAGGGCTTTAGTTCTCCCAATGTTCATCCGGTCGTGATGAAAACACCCCTGAATTAAAGCTGACAGACTCTACTTTAACATTGTCACTACTGCAGCGTTTCAAAGTAATGATACTACACAACCAAAAAATGTGTGATCCAAGTGCTCATGGAGCTTGCTGTGTGAAGCAGCAGTGACAAAGAGATGCGTCGTTACCACGGGCCAGATTTAGCGTTTTTAAAAAAACCTAAAACAAAACATTTCTGTGTTTTCTATTGGTCCATCTGCCGCTCTCATGTGCTCACACTTCTTAACTAATCTCTCTCTTTGTGCCTTTTTTTTTCACCTCAGTTCAGAGTGGACCGCACAGCTTGTGATGTCTATATTGGTCCTTTCTCGCCCTCTTTCTTCCCTTTTTCCCCCTTGTATCTCAGCCATGTCTCTTCCTGTAGCAGCTGTGCTGAAGTGACTCAGAAGCACAGATAGAAACACAAGCTGAATTTAGATTTACAAAATAACCCAGTATTGGCCATATTCTGGTTGAGGTCTCACCCAGTTTGAGATGTTTAAATGAACATTTGATACCCTGCGGCTGGGTCTCCCTTTCGGCCATGAATGAAAAAAAGATGAAAGCATTTTCCTTTAATGTCCTGATGTCCTTGCCCACTATGAAACGGTCCAGTTTGTAATAGGAGCGATAAGAACCACCTGCCATTAGGCTTTATGTAACGGCACACGATAACATATCCCCAAGATGTGAACATGTAATCTTTTTAAGAAATGCTTCAGTGGAATTGGAAAGGAGACAAGTGCCCAGGATTTCACTTGAAAGAAATATTACACAAAGTATTTTCAAAGAAGTATTTATATCAGAAAGAATGGAATTAGACTCCTGGATTGAATTCGGGGAGAATATGAAAACTGAGTTTTTGAATACCTGAAAGAATGGTAAATTAGAAAAGATGGTATAAACATCAGCCTTCAGTAAATCTGAAATGTTGTGACCCTGCAGGGATTTTGGAGGGTCTGTGTGCATGAGTTATCAATGGTAGCCTAGTTATCTAAAATGCATACCATATTACAGCAACATACGGACGGTTCAGGATCTTTGTTGAACTGCATGTCATGTAACCTGACTTTCGCCAGGTCAATTTCTTTCTGCCTTGCTTTCGCCTAGCTCCACTCATCCATCTGGGATTGCTCCATAGAAAGGGGGTCTGGGGACTAGTGAAAAATGGTCGAGCCATCAGGACCATAGGGCAGGATTTTTATAGAGGTGACGTAGCAGAGAAGCGACTGTTTTGATAGAGACAACAATTGCGGCTCGCAATGAGGAAGTTTAATGCGTGAAAAGACGACATTGATAATTTACCGACATTGCGCTAATTGCACTGCTGCTATATCCAAGATGTCTGCTGTTCTGGTTTGGTTTTCCCTGCGTTGCTCTCATATGTGTCACAGATTAGTTTTGATGTGAATGATTTAAGTAGCGAGTCAATACATTCGACAGATAAGTGGTTTATCCAATCATATGCAAGGATTTTTGATAAAGCCCTTGAACACCTCTCCTATGGAGCAATCCCAGATGGATGAGCGGAGCTAGGCGGAAGCAAGGCTGAACAAAACCGTCTGGTGAGAGTCAGGTTACATGTCACCCCCTTCTTTTTCAAAACTTGTTGCCACAAGGGCAGCAAACAGATTTAACTTTGAACTTTGTTACTGAAATACATTGATGTGCAGATTGTAAACAATGAAATAAGAAGTAAATGTGAATTCTGCAAAGATTTAAATCAAAAATTACACAGAAAGGACGTTGCGTTTTCCATACTTTTAAACTAATTTACTGTAGTTTCTGTTGCTGCAAATCTTCTTCAATAAACAAAGCATATATGTCATGCTGAAATTCAAACTCCACTCCAGAAAACTCCCAAGAATGGAAGTGTTGGAGTGTACTTGACCACAATGAAATTCCCCAACCCCTGCCAGAACCAACCTGCCAAAACCCAATCCCATTAGTTAAAGTCCAGACTGGGATCCTTGATGCATGTCTCCTGGACTTATCCACCATAGCAGCCAATCATTCTGTGCTCTATGTGACCCCTGGACACTGATATCAGCTCTCCCCTGTCCTCTCTTTTTTTCCGACTCCGTCTCTAGCAGCTCATATGAACTCCGGACAATGTCAGGAAACTCAAGTCTGGACATTGTCAGAAACATTCTCCCTCACTGACAGAAGTTCGAGAATCTCGTCGTCTCTCCATTTAGGCATTTATTGTTGGCGTCTTTGTTTGAATCACCCCTTTTCTCTACCCTGTGATGTTTGTCTACTTGTTTTGCTCCAGCCGCATCATAGAAGCGCCATCAACACGCCCACTTGCTTTATTCCCACGTGAGTTTATTCAGAGATTACACAGACTCTTGTACTTTGGAGCTGGGGGGGGGGGGGGGGGGGGGTAGTCTGTTTAAAATCCAGTCCAGACAATCTCACATAGAGTAATGTCTAGATAAGTGTGAAAGGGGTTTCTGTAGTATTCTTGCCCCTTGCTGTCTGTAACTCTGAACATTGAAGTGTTTTCATATTATCTCCCTCCTCTTGACCTGTTTTCATTCCCACCCCATTCTTCCTGTGTCCCATCTCATTAAGGTTATTAGGTTTTTGGTCAGCTGCTATACCAATGCTGCTCTTGCTCTCCTTTTCTCTCTCTGTCTCTATTTTTTATGGGGGGGCTTTCTTAGCCTTTTTATTCAGGCCAGCTCAGCTTGGTGCAGCTCAGATCAGATCATACACCGAGGGAGAGAAGAGGGAGATTCTGTAAAGATGGCAGAGGAGCAGCACAGAGGAGGATAAGGCTTTGTGTGAAGGAGGAGATTGTGTTTGTCTGCATGTGTGTGTTTTTTAAGAGTGCCATGGAGAGTTTTTATGTGAGAGTGTGTGCGGTCAGCATCACTTGGGTGGCAGTTAGCTGTGATGACTCCAGCAGTGCCGACAGTTGCATCATACTAAACCAACCCTGCAGGCCAGACTAAGTGTCTGATAGCAAACAACAATTTGCTTCACCACTCTGAGGTGGTCCCACTTTTAGTCATAACGAGTACATATTTTTTTCCAACCATATGAAATACATGAATGATTCTTTCAAGATTAGACGATAACGATGTTGTGTGGGGTAAATATTTTTCCCCCCAAAATATGTGATTTGTGATGTTGGTCCTGACAGACTGTTTAGTGTTTGTAATATAACAAACGTGACTTTTTATAGCTTTTTAAGATGTACAGTTCCACTTTACAGTGTTGCATAAAATAAATTATACCAATTTGTCTGTTACACAGAGATTAACCGACAAAGATGGTGATGTTTACTGCAGAGCATACAATATGTAGTGCATTTGTCATTATTAATCATACTGGGGTCAGATCACTGAGTTCTTTTTCCTTTCAAAGTAAGCTTTCAGCTCTCTCACTCTCATAATTTAGGAAGAGAAATGGCTTACAGCCATGCAAAAAACATGGAACGAGTTATGGTTCAGCTTCAATTTTTTTACACAAGTAAATCAGAATATAATACTTTGCTTTGTTTTATTACAAAATACCCTTTAAAAAAAAAGAAAAACTATACCTAGAGATAGCTAGATCATTTTCATCTCATTTCCACATCCTTACTATAGATCCATTGCCTGTTTGCCCTGTTTATACCTACATGAGAAAAAATAATTGATTGCAAATTTAATTCCAGCAAAATATCCAATTCCACTTTGGCTTAGACAAATTAAAGGTACCCTGTGGAGTTTTCCTATAAACAGACATAAAACTGCTTTGTTTACATCTATTTTTTTGCTAGTGAGGAGTCTTCTTCTTCCCTGTCCTTCCTGGCACTTTTCTTTTCACATTACGTTGCCATCCACTATCAGTCAGTGGAATAGCATAGAACTGCCAACATGAATGGGAATCACATAGCGTGCAGTCATACTGTATGTTTGCGTTGCTGTGCATGAGAAACAAATAAGGATACAGACAAAATGGGGGACCCACTTATGGGAAACAGTTTACCATAGCACTACTAGTGGTTAAGGTACAGAATACTTCTAAACGTCCATACTTGTATGTTTTTTATATTAAGGGGGTTGAAGTTATATGCTTTACCTTGAGAGGTTTCCATGGTTAACTTATGACAAGGACATTCACAAACAGTACGTACACACATATCTGTGCTTCAACTTTGCACACAAATCCGTGAATTCATCAATATAATCTTACCAGCGGCAACAGCGACGCTGGTATTTCTTTCGCCTTGTGAGGTCCTGGAGACCCCTACTGTAGTGAGAGCTACCACTGAGGTTGAATTGAGTATTTTGCTTGGTGTTTATATGTCTGTCTGTCCATTGACGACTTGTCTTCCATATCAATTATTGTCATAATTTAAAGATTCAACAACAAGCAGTGAATCTATCTTCTGGGGCTGACAGATCAGATGGTCCTTGTGCTCCGCCTTCCTCAACCTCCTCTTTTTTTCATCTGGTCGGTCATCCTTTTTTTTTTTTTTTTATAACTGTGATGTCAAACCATTTTTTTTTTCAACCGAGCCCCAGTCTGTGTCTTATGAAACACAACATTCAAATCGTCATTATTGAAGCCCAAGCTTTGAACTTATTAGTGTGCAAAGAAAGAGCATTTCTACACACATATTTGTAAATGAGGCCTTTTGCACATTACTAGCTGCAGATACTGTCAATTTACTCCCATTTCCAGGCACTAAGCCGAGAAATACACTTTGACTCATGGGACTACAAAAAAAAAAAGAAGTTATAGAGATTTGTAACCATGTTGCTGATTTAGCTTGTCCCAGCTCCCCAGGCAGAACACACTCTGGCCACGTTTAGTCCTCCTCTTTGATCATACGATGGCCTAGGGAGCTCCCTGCGAGTGGCTAAAGCAGACAGGCTGCGACTTTGCTGACTTGTTGAGCTGTCAGGTTTATTGTGATGTTTTTGTGGTTTCACACTGAAAGCTTTTCAACTTGAAGCAGCACTGGCTCGAAGGATATTACAAGCCAGTCCATCACCTTCAAGACTAACAAGTTCCTGTTCAGGTTTGTGAGTGTCAGGAGAGAAAAGTTATTGAAAGCTGACACACAGGCTGTATTCTAACACATGCACACGCCCACACATCCCGCCATGCACTACTCTGTACTCCTGTTGGAGTTAATATCATCTCCCAAGTTGTTTTTTTTAGCGTTTGAACCTTTGCTGTACTGATCTCTTTTATCCTCATATATTTAGTTTGGTTTGTTGTGATTTGTGCAGTCCCTAATTAGCTCTTGTCTTGATATTTATTGGCTGATGCAAGCCTTTCGGTGGCCTCAACTATACAAAAAGGTCAGCTAGATAGTTAGATAATAAAACTGAATAACGCCCATTGCATGTAAAGTGGTAGAACACTGAAACCTGGCAGCGCTAATAGTCGAGAAGGGGAACTTGTTTAAACAAATTGGCAACGCTTGCACATAGGCACACAGCTATTGCTTAATACAGACCACCGTTTGGTGTGTAGAATTAGCATGCACACTCTAAAAATCCAAATTCACATAAGCCAACACACACTCATGCTAATAGACATACTATGCTGCACATGCACACACACACACGCAGACATAGAAACACACACACACACACGTGCACGGCCAGAGAAGCTGATTAGCTCCCTCTCTCCAAGAATTAATTGGATTTCTTCACCCTTAAAATTAATTCCCTCTTTTATAATGTCCTATTTACGAGTTGTGGTGGATAAATAATAAGAGCTGATGAATGGCATACAAGTGTTTTAGGGTGGACTTCCTTTTCCCCTGACTTGAAAATAACGGGATGTCTCTTTTGGACCAGAGGCATGAACTTAACTTTAAAGTGTGTGTTTGGCCGTCAGTTTTTCCTCAAGATTCTTTCAGGCAACAAAACACAAACATTAAGATGTCAGGTTTGGGGATTAATGTTTGAGCAAGAGTCGGCCATGTTTTATGTTCTTGGATTACCATCAGCAGTGTTTTATTGCTTGGCGGCCCTGTGTGATCCGGAGACTTCTAAAGGCTCAGTTGTTTGGAGACTTGTAGATATTGACTGAGCAGTATAGCTTGATTCAATTTGACTCCCATGGTCTCAGTTTAGCTGTGCTCTGATTTTTGCTGTCTAGTCCTTGAAGTTAAATGTTATTTTTCAGTGTTTATCCAGTGTTTATAGCTGAAGTAGGGCTACTGTAGAAATGTGTAGGTGCAACATGGCAGCCTCTGTTGAAGAGGCTATCTTATGCATATTGTATTTCAATTCTGCCAATATATCCCGCCAAATCCAACACACTGGACTGGTAACTTGTATTATTTCCTGAAACTGTCACTATATCCTGACAGTCCTACATAAGAAAGACAGTCTATGAATAAGTCATGCTCCTCTGCCTCTACCTGAAGCTCCAAATGGCATCTGCAAAAACCCAAGTGCCGGAACTAAAGCAAACCGTCAGAGCCAAGTGATCTCTGACACGGTGCCAATGGCTGCTCGTGAACTCCAATCAAACTGTCAAACTAGGCAGCGCTGATCAAAAATGGATCTATATTCTGTTTCTGTATTGCTTATTTTTGCATAAAGTGTTTTCAGAAACATATTTTAGTGTACTGTTTGGCTGTAAAATGGGAAATTTTGTGACCAAATCGAGCCAAACCTAAGCACCGCGCACAAGCCAAGCGGTACCGTTTCTACAGTAACCCAGAACGGACAAACACTGGCAGTTAGTTGTCATCTACTACCTCAGTGTGATAGTGGCAGATATCAGCTGCAAGGGATTGAAGTCCTTAAAAACTTCTGAACTTGTTGAAACTCATATACTTTATACCTTGGATGGACTTTTCCCTATAGAGCTCAGGTTGTGTTTGACAGTGGAGAGATTTAACAGCCGGCCCGAGGAGACACACAGCATTATTTACTTGACAACGTCTGCAGTTAAACAGTAATATGGATGAAACACAGACAGACGGAGACGTAAATCAAAGCCAACAACTTTCTTTCTAGTTTTCTACAGCAGCTGTTGTGTTGATGAGAGAGCATTTCTTACCGGAGATTTACTAGTGTTATTTTGAAATGAATTGGTGGTTGTTGTGTCAGCGAAAATGTGAAGCAAGTTGGTCATTATTGCGATTTTTAAATGATCCTAAAAAGGGTTTAATTCACAGTAATGACTTGCTCGATCTACATGGTTATGGTTATTACAGAAATTAATAGTTTGATTTCAATGGAAAGCGAACATTTTTTTGCCTCGGTTGACGTTAAATTTACTTCATTCTATGGACTGATGGACGTTGACACAGAGATAAGAAGCATAGCAACACTCTGGTATACATAGCAGCAGTCTGCTTCACAGAAACAACAGACTTTAAATGGCTGAAATTGACCAATCAGAATTGAGTTTTCCTCAAAGCTTTGTAATAACATTATTTGTGGTACATTTGTTTTATTTTGTGAAAGCGGTTGTTTACCGTATTTGACGCACAGCATTGGGTGAAGTCTTTATAGTGTTACGTTAAACACACAATTAAAATATAGTTGTGTTTTGTTCAGTTTATTTAACATTCTCTCTGACCTCTCCCTCCTTTTTTGTTTCTGTCACTATAAATCTAATTCATGCAATGAATGCGTCTGTCTGTCTAAAACTGAGTACGGCTGATTAAATATTGACATTATTAGTAATTGAAGTGGTATAATCTTAAGACACCATACAAGCAACATCTTAGCATCTTCACTGAAGTTAACAATAATGTTGTGAAAGTGTGAAGACAACCACACACAGATCCCCTGATTCAGAGTTTGATCTGAGCTCCTTAATATCGCATTTGAGGATGAAGGCTAATCGGATTAGAAACCTCAATATTTTTGTAGCACACCTGATTAAACTCATACCTTTTGCTAGTTTTCGTTTTACTAAATATGTCATTCACAAGTCTTTTTGAAATGTTGCTCCACTGAAGGGCATTCATGTTTGAGGCTGCACAGGGAGACTTGTGCTCCAGAGATGGAGTAAAACACATTCACTTTACCATTGCTTTTGGTATTTTACAAATAGGGTTACCATGGCAACTGAAGACTTGAAACTACCTCAGTGCCACTGCCACGTACTGAATTCAGTGAATTTTCATAAAATTTGGAAACATTTATCTCCTGAAAATTCCATCAGCAGCATCACCTTTGGGTCATGCTGCTGATTGGAATAGCTGAGGAAAGAAGCTCGACACGCAGAGCTGCGGCGTGGAGAGCATCGCATGTTTTCAGGTCTGTCGTACAACAACATTCATATGCCAATTCATACATTTAAGAAAAAAATTTAGATGGTCATATGGTAAAAACAGTCATTTTGAGGGTGAAGTATTCCTTTAAGCCATCTTTATCCTGTCAGCTCCCTAGTACAAAGTCCATACAACATCTGATTGAGCCCATGTGTGAATGGAGCACAGTCATGGACAATGTCTGGAGAATTCACTGCCAGCCGGCGTGTTGACGTTTCTATCATGCGGTGTGCGTGAATCCAGAAGAAAACAAACATCCAAGGGTCACCGTTGGTGAGGGCAGACGCCGAAATCATCAGACAAATTCAAAGAAAGGGATGGGACTTGTTATTTTGTGACCAAATTAAAAAAAAACCTTGAGGTGTAATCCATGCCATTTACTGCCACCTGCATGCTCTACTCTCACCAGACTCTGCCAGATGGATTGATTCCCATGATTCTCATTTGCTCAGCATATCTATCTGGGAACTCTCGTTTGCAGATCTTGCGATCGAAAATACTGGTTGCTGATTAAATAAACCATCTGTCTATTGGGCGAAATCAACCAATCAGGTCAATGAGGGGCATAACATACGAACAGAGCATTAAGGCAAAGCTCAGAAAGTGAACAACATGTCTGTAAAGGATATTGGCCGTTTGTGTAACGCAAATTTACAGTTAAAGGGCACAATTTCAGGTGCCCGGTCCATATTCCACCAGAAGGACCCAAGAGAAAAAGGTGTTAGTGAGCAGCTAACAGAATTAGGGTTACCGCTGTCGGAAAAAGTGTCTAGATCAGATCGGATTTGCAGGCGTTGCGTCACATTCAAACCCGCCTCAAAACCAACGCTGATAGGATGGTCGCTTGGCAAACGGCTCCAAAGTTTCTCCGTCCCACTTTATCAGACTGATCTGCAAGTAAAATACAATGGAGCTCGTGAGATCAGGATGGTCTCACGAGGCTTCCTCTACCACACCAAATGGAGAATTTCCAGTAGGTGAGAATGCATTTGACACAGTAAATCTTGCCCGTGTACACATCTGATTCTTCCACATTGTCCAGGGGTCGTATGCAAAAACGGCTTATGATCTTAACTGTAGCCAGGAGTAAAATATCAAGAGAAACCTGACCTAGACCTAACCTTAATAAAGGTTAAATAAGAAAAAATATAGAACTGCTGTCTTTATAGAACCAGCAGATTGAAAAAAATAACCCAACCAACATCTACGTGTGTTGCCGTGTCATGCTACCGGTCACCTGTAATGTTACCACAGGTCCATTTCATGGATTCTTGTTGCTTTTCATACTCATCCTCAAACTAACAATTTAGCTAAATCTGTCTCTGCAGTTGTGTAAGTATTTTTTTTACATATACTGATGTTAAATTCCTGCTGCTTTTGATGCAGCCTTTGAAATAAACCATACTGCCTTTTCTGTTCTGATGCTTGACATTTCTCCAGTGCGGTATTGTCATAATGTGAAATTTTGGATATCAAAACACAACACATTCAGTGTTTCAAGTGTTGGATAAATCAAGTTTATTATGATCGTCATCTCTGTTGTTGTTGTTATTACATAAGGAGCCTCTCCTCCTCCCTTTGTGGTAGTGTGTGGGCTCTTAAATGGGAGGTGAATAAGTCAATGTATGAAGGTCGGTGTTAGAGCAACAGCGGTGAAGCGGCCCGGCGGCTCTGCTCATCTGTCAGCCCGAGACGGCGCTCTGCTGAAGCGCCCGTGACAGCAGGTGTCCTCCATACAGCACAGTGTGTGTCACAGCTGTCAGTCTCCTGACAGAGACCTGTCCACACTGTCCAGCCTGGTTAGACAGACACACATAGACAAACACGCATGCACACACACACACACACACCACACAGAGAATAGTTTGGCCATATTTTCATGAGCACACATACACACAGATGTGAATAGCACCACGTCAAGGTTAGTTAGAGCTGATGACAATTGATTAGCAGGCTGGCAGGATTCTGACTGTTTAGGATATGAACTGGTTTCACCCCCACACACCCTCTCTCTCTCTCTCTCTCTCTCTCTCTCTCTCTCTCTCTCTCTCTCTCTCTCTCTCTCTCTCTCTCTCTCTCTCTTTCTCTCTGTATCTTTCACCCCTCTCTCCCTCCATCCCTCCCATCTCTGTCAGGGGTTTGACTGTTTTCCCAGAATCCGTCCTGCTGCCAACACTCATTACATCATTACATTGATCACCTGGAGTGCTTCTGCCTTTTGTCTGTGAAACAGAAACAGAAAATTGTGTTCTTTCTCGCGCTGTACGTCACACGTTTACAGTGTTTTCTGGTGTCCACTTTTTACGTAATTGTGTTGCATTAATAAAGGCTAATGATGTTCTACGGCATGATTCATTTGAGTGTCCTTTTGTTCCTTTGTTTGTTTGTGTGTGTATGTGTGTGCTGCAGGTGGCCGAGATGCACGGTGAGTTGATAGAGTTTAATGAGCGCCTGTACCGTTCCCTCATGGCCAAAGACCACCTCATTGTCCAGATGAGACAGGAACTCATTGACCTGAGAGGCCCGGTGAGTGACTGGACACACACACACACACACACACCTCATTTGATTTCTCTGCAGGTCTCTTTTTTTCCTCCTGCCTCTGTCACCCTGCCATTTTCTTGACAGTCCTCCCAGTGATTTTGTTTCATTTTCCTCTCCACCTTGTTATTTTTTTGGCAGTGGTTCTCTGCTCATTTTTGTTTACGGGCAATGGCTGCCAATAACAGTTGACTGTATTTTCCTTGAAGTTGTCATTTTCCGTGGTGCTATTACACTGCCGATAATCAAAGAATGCGTTCTCACTTATCTGTCATTTTCTGTGTTTGGTGCTCTTTTGCTTCCTGCTCAACCACGGTGCACATCACTGTATATGCTAACTATCAAAAAGGGAAGTTCCAACTTTTTCAACAATCCGCACAGAATGCCAACATCTGTCCATGCTCAGGAGAGCTTGAAGCACGGTGGGCACACTATCACACTGTCCACAGTCTGAAGGGAGCCTCAGGCTGAAGATAGGACCTCTTATCCCCCAGATGCAGCCCTGCTTTGCTGGACCACTCTCTCTCTGTGTGTGTGTGTGTGTGTGTGTGTGTGTGTGTGTGTGTGTGTGTGTGTGTGTGTGTGTGTGTGTGTGTGTGTGTGTGTGTGTGTGTGTGTGTGTGTGTGTGTGTGTGTGTGTGTGTGTGTGTGTGTGTGTGTGTGTGTGTGTGTGTGTGTGTGTGTGTGTGTGTGTGTGTGTGTGTGTGTGTGTGTGTGTGTGTGTGTGTGTGTGTGTGTGTGTGTGTGTGTGTGTGTGTGTGTGTGTGTGTGTGTGTGTGTGTGTGTGTGTGTGTGTGTGTGTGTGTGTGTGTGTGTGTGTGTGTGTGTGTGTGTGTGTGTGTGTGTGTGTGTGTGTGTGTGTGTGTGTGTGTGTGCGTGCGTGCGTGCGTGCGTGCGTGCGTGCGTGCGTGCGTGCGTGCGTGCGTGCGTGCGTGCGTGCGTGCGTGCGTGCGTGCGTGCGTGCGTGCGTGCGTGCGTGCGCGCGTGCGTGTGTGTGCGTGTGCGCGTGCGTGTGCGTGTCATCCCTGGCTCCTGATTGCTGCATGCTTCCAGCTCCCAATAGCTGCTGCAGATGATGAAACCCCAGTCACTTTCTCCGCTTCGACACTTCACCGTCTCTCTCTCTTCCTCTCTCTCTTCTATTTCTTTCACAGTGTGTGTGCGACACTCTTGGAGGGTTTGATCAAAAGCTGGAGACACCACTGAAAGGTGGCTGTGATGACAGTGTTTATATAGTCTCCCCGGTAGAACTGAGAAGCTGACGGGCCAGCTTTGGACAAGAGAGATCGAGGGAAGACAGACAGACACACACACACATTATCTTTTTCACATACAGACAAACTTTCATCCAGAAGGCCAACATCTGGGCCTGGTCATGTGGTTCCTCGAGGGACTTGGAAGCATGCAAAGAAAACAAATTACAAGCTTGAAGAACTCACAGACGTACATATACACACAGACACACATACACACATACACACACACACACACACACACACACACACACACACACACACACACACACACACACACACACACACACACACACACACAATTGCATAAGGTGTCAGATTAGGATAATGTGCTAAATGGGGATATTCATCAACATCACTCACATAACACTTATCTGCATAAAGAGGCATTCCAGATGTGTGCTTCAGATGAGTACACAATACTTTGTGTGTAGCAGCGGTCCCCACAGCCTTTTTGAACTCAAGTAGCCCTTTATCAACACCACCAGTATGTTCTGAATGTGTTCATTTTAAATTACCTTAAAATGGCAGTAATCTATACTATAAAAAGTTGACAACGACTCATTATATAATTTCATACGATTCCTCTGTCTGTTAAGGTCTGTTTGGTTAAGTCCGCATTTGTATTTCTACCGCAGGGAGTGGCAGGAGCAAGATGTTTGTAAAGTTTTCCATTTACTTTTAACTACTTCAACTCTTTGTATACCGCTTTTAGTTTACAATTTGATCTGTTTATAAATTACTTTTACATACAGTAACAATTTCAACCATTTTTTACTTTTAGCTAACTATTCAAACCATTAAACAATACGTTTAACTAACTATTTCAACTGGTTATTCATTACTTTTAGCTAACTATTACAGCTAGTTATACATCGGGAATCACTGCATATTCAATACTGTGTGTATGTGTATGTGTAAGTTTCCACTGTATTGTAACGGATGTCTTTCTTTTGTTTCTCACTCATTAACCAATCCCCCTTTCTTTTTTCCCAGGTTCCAGGTGATCTAAGCCAGACATCTGATGACCCCAGCCTGTCAGATTTTGAGACGTAAGAATATTGATCTTTTATTTATTGTGTTTCTCTCACTTCCCCCAACCATCTCTCTTTTTAAATGTATTCACTCTTGCCTCTGGAGTTTCTCTTGTCTTGTATCTTCCAAGAGCTATATCCCAACCAAGTAAAAAAGGCCTGTTCTCCAAGTGTAACTATTAACCTTTCTTAAATTTACCTGTGAACAAACCTAAAACAGTCTTTGATTTCATAAGGTGATTAATTTGTTCCATTCTCTGATAATGACAAAATTAGATTCACCAGAGTAGGCTGTAATTTCTTTTGCCTGCGTAAGCATAGCCCTGAAACATGTCATAGCTATAATGATGATTATGATGACGATGATGATGATGATGATGATGATGATGATGATGATGATGATGGTGGTGGCAGTGAGGACAGTTTGTTGTTTGTTTCACTCAGGGCTCATCGCGCTCTCATCAACGTGTGGATCCCCTCTGTGTTTCTGCAGGGCAGAGCTGCCAATGCTTACCACGTTTACCAGGTACAATCAGCCAATTTAACATCTGTGTCCTCTGTTTACCAGGCAAGACTTGCAAATACATAAAGACATATTGCATCACTCGCCATATGTCCATACTATGTAAGGACACAGAAGCTGATAAAAACACAGACAGTTTAGCGGGGATAGGTTTTGTGATTGCGTTAAACCAAACAATAGAGGGATGGAGTTACACATTCATTAAGCCAAAGAGCGAGTGAACAAATGAGCAAAATGCAAATGAGCTCTGAAATAATTAAACATTAAAGTTTGCATTAATACCCCATCATCAGTGTTCATTAGCATTCAGGGCCTTTTCCCCCACTCAACTGCTCAAGTGGTCAAACACAGGACAGCTGCCAACCTTAGGTCCAACGGAAAAACAGCATGTGTTGACTCTACTTGTTAATTTGTTGACGTTGGCGGACTTCATTTAGCTATCACTGTTGGCCGTAGGCGAGTTGAAGAGAGGTGAGGGTCCCGGGAGCACGCATAAAGTTACATCGGAAGTTGGTCCGCATACTGTTATAGGCAACCAAGAAAGTAGGGGAACGTCTCAATTTTTAAGGTGCGTTACATTCGTTCGCCCTTTGGCAACAACAAAAGATTAATGCATGTAAAACATTACACACTTTGAATATATTTTTAATACATTTCTTTTTTTGTTCTTTCACATTTTCTGTGTAAAATTATTCCAAAGAATATACATGAGGGGCAGTCAGTCTAATCTCCTCTGGTCTAGAACAGATCTTTTCCGTCAAGAAAGAAGATGTTTAAAGTGACAGTCCCATTTTATGTTGTGATGGTGACTGCACTTTCTACTACAGTCTGTACCACTTTCAGCTTTGTCATCAAGTTTAATCAGTTCTTTCGGTATTTATGCCAATAATCAAAGCACAGCTTCACTTGCGCCAGGCACTCATGAAAGTAAGGTGTGTTGGGAACTGAACTCGAGTGCAGCTTAACAAACTGAACTGCTTCTTGTTGCATCTGTCAAGTTATCGAGCAAAGCACACAACGGGCAGCTCATTCCCATGTTGTCTGTTTTACTGTGTCTGTCACATTAACAAGCTGTTCCTTCACCGCAGCCGTCCACCGGTTCACCCCCTGTGAGACAGAAACACACACAAACACTGACATTCTGTCCCATGTTTCGACTTTTCTGAGACAGACAGAGAAACACACACAGATACAAACGTAAATATACACACATACAGACGCACACAGGCAAAAGAAAACACACACTGCTCATAGGGATTTACAGAAACGGATACAAAGGCAGATAAGATACACACGCGCGCGGGCACATACACACGCACGTATGCACACATATTCACACGGAAACACAGGTACATTAGACATATTTTTTCATGTTGTACAGTACCACTTGACAGTATAACACACACACACACACACACACACACACACACACACACACACACACACACACACACACACACACACACACACACACAAACAAACTCACACACATGCTGTTATCTTCTCTGTTGCAAGGAGTTACAGCTGTAACGTTAGTAGGGAAACCATATGGGACGGGAAGAGACAGGTGACACATCAGCTCTAAGTGATAGTCAGGACTGGCTGGCTACCGAGCTCAGCCTTATACATAATAGATATAAATTCACAACTCTGGGCTTGAGCTGAGAGCTGTCTGACACCTTTTTGTATGAAATTAGCTCCGTCCACTGGACAGGATACAAGCACGCCAATGAAAAATGAGATGCATTGTTTTAGTCCCTCTCGTTCCTGTCACTGACATCTTCAGAGCGCTCAGTGTTCTTTATTTAAAAGCAGAAAAAATATATCTGGGCATTTTCTCAACACAGGTGATGAACATTATTTAGGATCTTCTGGCACTGGTGGTGGTAAAATGTTCTCGTGGAAGGCAGCTCACTTTAAAACTGCAACACAGTGTTGGGAAAGTGACTTGTTCGCTGCAGTTTGGGAGCGTATTGATATTCATGCAGCAGGACTTAGGTGGGTGCATCATGTAATGGTGCTGTCATCAAAGCACAGTTTTGGAGGATTCATTACTGATGAGGCCAACTAGTCACATTTTGTGCCTTTCAAGTATTACCATTACATTTGAGTAATAGAGCTAAGCATCTGATTGTTCTGAAAAGTAAATACCTTGTCTCTGATCTTTGGTTATTTAACAGTCATTTCGGTCGTTTCCAGAATCCTCAAAGACTCTTAAAACCATCTGCATGTAAAATGCTCCACCTGCTGTGTGATGAATATGATTTTTAAAGCTCCCATAATATGCTCATTTTCAGGTTCATACTTGTATTTTGAGTTTCTACTAAAACATGTTTACATGCTTTAATGTTTCATGTATACATTATCTTTCTCATAATGTCCGTCTGAATATACTTGTATTCATCCTCTGTCTGAAAGCCTCTGTTTTAGCACCCGTCTCTTTAAGAACCTCCTTACAAAGCCCAGTGTGCTCTGATTGGTCAGTGTTTCCGGGTCTTCCACATCATCACTCTCAACGTCTCTGCATCCTCATTGCAGCCTGGGAATTACTGTAAAGGCACTGTAGTGACATTTTCTACCTACAGTAAATATTGTATAGTTGTGACATCACAACTGTATAGCCTTGTGGCAATGCTGATTGCCTTGAGAAATGAGCAAATAAATCCATTGGTATTAATACAACAGTGGTATTTTACAGCTGGGTCAGAACTCCTAGACTATGGGCTTGGTTCAGAGGTCTGACAAAGTACATAGTAAATTGATATAACAAAATAATGAATAAATATTTTTCTCATCAACAATGTAAACCACCCATCTGCTATTAATCATAATGTTTAGCCTATTTCATGAGCAATCCATGGCTAAACCACGGAGCAGTGGATATAACTGTATAGATAACAGTCTGTGAATCACTACCCTTACTATGACTAATGCTGGCTAATGCTTCTGGTCAATGGTGCAATTGCTCATTTTAAGACCAACACACCCATGAGTAAGTACATTTGCTACTTACACAACGTGGGCACTGGGCGTGAAAGTACATAGGGTAACATATAGTATATATAGGTCGGACAAGATGATTAGGGGGCCAGCATGGTGATATGGTGGTCAGCACTGTCGCCTCACAGCTAGAATCCACGCTGGGGCCCTTCTGTGTGGAGTTTGCATGTTCTGTGTGGGTTTTCTCCGGGTTCTCCAGCTTCCTCCCACAGTCCAATGATATGTATGTATTAATTGGTTAATTGATGACTCTAAATTGCCCGTAGGTGTGAATGGTTGTCTGTCTTTGTCTGTATCTATGTGCCCTGTGATAGACTGGCGTCCTGTCCAGGCTAAAGGTTCAACATTTAGTCTGTGGTATTTAAGCATTGCCCACGTCAGCTTTCACTAACCCATATGAACAAATTATTTAAACAAAATGATACATTTCCACGACATACAGAAGTCTTGACGGCTCGTTTAAAGGCAGTTTCTGAATACGGACTGTGTTTATTTCTCTGTGCTTGATTTGTGTGTGTTAACTGTATGCTAAAATTCAACCTACTTTATAATGAAAAAGACATGGAAATCTCACTTTTTGCAATATTGGACCTTTAATGCATTTCTCAAGTTGTGCCTCTTTTTTTCTAATCCACACAAAGATGGATCATTTTGTTCACATTGTAAAATGGAAACCTATATTATTAGTTCTATTGGTGTGTATGTACAGTATGTTGATGTTTCATTATACTATTTTAATATTTTGTTTTACAAAAAGAGAACGGACATGCTTAATTTTTGGCAAGGAAACCATCCTTTAAGAATTCTGGAAAAACATTCAGTTGTTAAATGAAGAAGAAATACATCTGAGGCCATAATGCTTATACATGAAGGCAAGGCAAAATTAGGTTTACTATTAATATACAGTACAAGAGTTCAATGTGTTCTCAAGGGTAGATAGATAATGTTCGACCTGAGGAAATCCCACACTTGAATAAATAAAAGAACAGCTCGATTAAAAGTATGTGGAACACATTGAGTGTGCAGATTTCTGCGGTGCTTTGGGCAATAATCAGTGATCACCTGCAGTTTCACATTCTTGAATTGATTCCAGCATCGAACCTGAACATTTTCCATGTGTTGCACCGATTTAGCCTAATTTCTCCCTCTCACTAACAGTCTGTGAGGCTGCTGTCCAGCCCTGGAGCTGGTATAAAGCGCAGCCCATCTGGTGTATTGGATACTTCCCTTTGCAGAGCTATATTCGTCTAATGGCTCCCTATGGAAACAGCCTTTGTTCTTAGACAAGCTAATGGATGGCCAAGGTTACTGGAGTCATTGTTGTTAAGGTGAGGTTGTTGTGGTGATTGAACACAGAACCAACAGTCGTAAATATCGGAAAGTATCACGAGGAGAAGGCACTGGTTTCTTTAAATTACCCTTAAGCAGGTGCATAGACTTTTTGCTCAGTGTTTTTTCTCTCTCTCTCTCTCTCTCTCTCTCTCTCGCTCTCTCTCTCTCACTCTCTCTCTCTTTCTCTCTCTCTCTCTCTCTCTCTCGCTCTCTCTCTCTCTCTCTCTCTCTCTCTCTCTCTCTCTCTCTCTCTTTCTTTTTCTCTCTCACATGCACATGCTTGCAAAAATGAACCAATGATGAGAGCAATGAGCCATAGCCGAAGCTAGAGAGGGTTTTGGGAGGCTCAGAGTGTGAGTGGGATTTCAGACGCTGGAGCCTAAGTTAGGTCACAGCAACCTTGTGGTAGAAAATAAGCTCTCAAACAGCTCTATGCGGCTGCTAAACTCACCCAGAAAGGAAATAGGCTGATCTTACCACCACATTTCCCATTGTATGTAGCTTAATGTCTGCTTCTTGCATTCTTCTCTTTTCCGCCCTGCGTCAACCATCCTCTCTGCCCTTCTCTTTCAGCCTCCGTTTCCATCACCCTCCTGCTGTCAGATTGCAAGGCATTTTGGCTGTGCTAGAACCGCTTGTACTCCGTTTTCTCTCTTTGCATTTCTTCAGAGCCACTTTCCTCTCCAAGCTTTCTGAAATGACTTCCACCTAAAGCTCAGTAAGGCCTGTGGGATGGAGGACGAGAGACAGACAGAGATGGAGAGTGAGGGACCGATGGATTTGCTCCATTACCAATCGGGCTTTGCTCTTTGTGGCACGCCGTGCCTCTGGGCCTTCATCCCTCTGTTGCTCCATCCCTCCCTGTGCTCCTCTTCCCCTTCCGAACTCATAATGAGAGAATTATACCGGCTGCGGGAAATCAGTGTCTCCCTCCCTCCCACCCCATACCAACAATAGAGGCTATCATGAGAGGATGGAAGTGTCCTTTGCAAGACATCAGCGAACACAAGGACTCATTTGGAGTGTGCGGTGTCAGTGTTTTCATTACTTGTTTTTCTTTGAGGCTGGCATTGTGCTGTGGAAAGAGCATCAGTCAGAAGCTGATGAGGAATTTTCTATTTTCTATTTTTCTATTTTCTATTCTATTTTCTTTTCCCAAGAAATTAGGTGCTGGCTAGTTGTAGGTTATCAGGATCTGTCCGAGTTGAATTAGGCAGTTAGCTCAAACTTGGATTGAAAAAAAAAACGAGAGACTTTAAAAGAGAGCTAAGAACTAAAGGAGAGGTGTCTGGAACTAGGGATTGCAACACGAGTTGGTCATTTTGTGGTCCAGACTGAAATATTTCAGTATCTGTTGGATGGATTGTTGTAACATTTGGTATAGCCATCCATGGTTCACAGGATGAATCCTGAGTACTTCCAGATCGTCTGACTTTTTATCTAGTGCCACCAGCACATTTACACTCGTGAAATATGTCAACACCGTACAATTCCCCAAAATTATGTATTTTACTGACTTTGGTGATTCTTTGATTTTTCCTCTTGTGCAACAATGAGGTTTTTAGTTTTTGAAAATATGAAATATCCTGACAGCTGTTGGATAGTTTGACCTGGAATTTGACATTCTTGTCTTCCTCAGGATGTATTGTTCTAAGTTAGATGATCCCTCATGTTTTCATTTAGGGCTTTTATCTGGACAAAATTATTATACTATATGATTACGTCCTATCAAAATGAACATTCCTATCAGCCTCAGCTGTATGTTATGTGAGTGCTAATTAGCAAATGTTTATACTAAGACAGTGAGCATGGTTAACATTATGGGCTCTATTGAGACAATCTACAGTATGGTGCATGGTCTAAAGTGCATGGTGCAAATACATTTAGGGCGTGTCCAATTCCACTTTTGCCAGTTAGATGGTGTATATTCTGTGTGCAAGGGGCAAAAGCCTTAGACTCCTCATTAGTCATTTTTTGGGCATAACATGAATGAAATCAATCAGTGTCATCTCCTATTAGCTTTAAAAGCACGGATAATGTATTTAAGTTGAAAGGAGGAGAAAAAGGACTGTGTGTTTCTGTGTGTGTAACAAGCGTGAAGCACGGAGCAGCCCTGATGCCATCCAAATCCACTTATACGTTAAATCCTCTACCTGCCACCCACCTGAATGAATGATATGCACTCCCCCTTTAGTCTGTTGCTTGTTAAATTATGTATTGTATTGATGGAATAATGATCAGAGGTTGCATTCAATAATTTCTTAATGTTTCCATGTGCACAGAAAAGTCTGCAGCAAATATCGTGGGACATTTAAGCAGTCAAACTAAAAACTGTAGTTTTAAACTCGACAAGGAAACAGAAGTAAACTTGTAGCAGCTGAAATAATGAATGAAGTTACTGTTCCTCGTGCCTAATTGAGCACAGCGGAGCAGCAGCAGTTGATACCAGCTCTGTTTTGTCCATATTTTAGAGAATGTGATTAATATTTTTCTCATTAACAATGTAAATCACCCATCTGCTATTAATCATAATGTTTAGCCTATTTTATGATTGTATAGATAACAGTCTGTGAATCACTACTCTTACTATGACTAATGCTGGCTAATGCTTCTTGTCAGTGTTGCAATCGCTCATTTTAAGACCAACACACTCATGGGTAAGTACATTTGCTACTTACACTGGGGCACTAGGCGTGAAAATGATAGTCTGAAATAAGCAATGACAGTTGTGCTCCACTCTGCACTGCGTTGCGCCAGGTAAGACAGAGCCCTGCCTGCTAAACATAAGCATGTTAGAATTGTCATTGCAAACATGTTAGCATGCCACTACAGAGGCCCAAAACACTGCAGTACAGTACAACCTCACACAGCAACTAATTTGACAGTAGACTTAAAATGTATCTTTAAACTGTATCTTTTGAGCTTGTTTTCAACCACCTTACCTGTAGTTTGGTATCTACATTTTTGAGTTTATCAGTTAATATGCCTTTTGGTCAGTTTATGAGGAGCAACACAAACCCTTGACATATTATGTCAGTTGCCGTGTTTCAATTCACATAATTTTTGCACATTTTGAAGTATCGCATTACAATCCTTATGAGATTTTGTCGAAAAAGAGTTGATGCACTAGATATGATATGGAAAAGCCTCTGTTGAAAAAGTTCTCACATAGTGATCATTTAACTGACAAGACTCATGAGCTGTCCGTGCTGTGTCTCGGGAAACATTGCCAACATTTGCTGACATGAATGACCAGTTAAAACGTATATCTCAAGAGGGCATAATGTGATAAAGGAGCCAGTGAAAGTTTTATAATAGCCTCTAAAGTTCTCCTTACTCGACAGACTTTATCCCTGAATCATGATATTTGGCTCAGGTTTGTTTTCCCATTTTTGTTGTCAGACACTCAGTCGCCCTGCTCAGAAACTCACTGCTGTGCAGCTGTCAGGTCCTTGATTACAAGATGTCATACCTGTGGTCTCGCAGCAGCAGGAGGGATATGTTCTTTGTTCAGCACCTGACATCATCGAGCTTTGATAAAGTTTTGTTCGCTAACAAAGAAGAGACAAACATTTTTGTGATTTCTTGTGGACTTATCTGTAGTTTTACGTTCTAATTGGGCTTCTGAATCATTTCACAGGTTGCGTGTGAACTCCTGATAAATGCAGTTTCCTCTGTTGAATTAAGGCGTTGCTAACCAGAAACATGTTCACACCTCAGTTTACAGCAGAAGTGGAAAAAACACATATATACAAGGAGTACAAGGAGATTTAAAAAACCTGATTAGTTACTGCTTAACACGTACTGTCTAGAAGATCTGGGCCTTTACAGAATTTTGGAGGCACTTTTAAAAAATAGTAGCCTGGCACCATGAGTTCAGCAGATTTCTGCCTAATGATAATTAGTAATTCATATTAATAAAGAATTAGTGAATAAACGTGCTGCTTTTGATGGGCAATGAGAATCCTAAGGGCAGTTTTTGCCCCTCAATCACATTTTAGGGACATCATGAGATTCCTCGGGGGTATTTTTACCCTTTGCCCACCTTATTTTCTGACACTGTCGTGCAGTGCGCTACATGTGCAAAAAGGCATTTCAAATAATGTCTGGTTCTGATTCGTCAGACCTTGTCCTGTGTTCATATGAGAAAATGGCTATCAATACACACTGCTACCGGCTAGTGATGTTCTGGAAGCATGAAGTGAAAAGATAAAGTCACCATCTTTTTCTCCTTAATGACTCAGCTGGCAATGGAGCTAAATGTTATTTAAGAGTTTTGGTCCAACAAACTCATTGTGTTTACTGCCCCTTTCATGAATTGAGACCCTCATCATCATCCATCTTTCCAGCTCTGACTTTACTCTCCTTTCTTTCATTATATCTCTCTTGTTCCTTTTTTTTAATCAATCTGTCTTTTCTTTTCTTTTTTTTACCTCAACTTTCATCATCTCACTCCTTTTCCCAGTCTTTTGTCTTCTCCCAATCATTTTCCATTCTTAGACAGATTGGGAAGGTGGTGCCGCTCCTGATAATGATTTCCAGGTCAAAAGAGCAGTTTGACAATAATGAATCATAAATTTGTCTTCACACCATTTCCCAGGTGAGACATAGACAAACACCTTTTGGATAATTATTTCATCCAAATTGGAGCAAATGAGGGAAAACTCACTGCAAAGACTTTTATTGTTCTGTTTGCATGAGCGTTCATTCATCCATCCATCCATCCCTCCCTCCCTCCATCCTTCTCTCCATCCCTCCATCCCTCCCTCCCTCCATCCCTCCCTCCACGCGTGCACACGCAAACGCCATCTCAGTACCAAGCACATATAGAATGCAGTGTGAATGAATAGTTTGTGGAAATAGCAGCATGCTAGCACCTCTGATCCACAACTCACTGGCTGTTTTGCATATACATTTAGATATAGATGGATATATGTGCAGATTTTCCAAATGAGCGATTCTCTTTGATCAGCAAAAAGCTGAGCGTATAATTTTCACAGTCAGGGACTCACTGCAAACTTCTCACTGTTTTAATTATGCTAATGATACTGGATGTCTATTGTAACTTTTCTCTTTCTCATTCTTCAGAGGGAGGCCTCTGTCCTTCACAGTTTTTGTTATATAGAACTGAACAAGATACCGTAGCTAACAGTGTGCACATGTGGCCGCTGCATTTTTTAAAAGCATCTCTGTATTAACCTTTTTTGCATATGCTTGTCTTCATGCATAGCACAGTACCTTTAACCGTAGCTGTTTGCATACGCTGAGAGAAAGAGAATGATCGAGGGTCCCAATTAATAGCAGTTACATAAACCGTCTTTCGCCTCCCTGTGCCTCCCATATCCTTTAATATGCACCATATGAAACCACATAAATCAGCCACTCAATGAATAATTGAGACGTCCTCGTTGCCACTCTCTCAGATGTGTGCACCGCTGCCTGCAATGTGCTGCTATCCCCTGGAGAAATGCAATGTGGGAAATGTGTTAGCACCTTTAATTTCTATATTAGCCATTGGATATGGCCGGGGTCACCCTGGGAGACTTGTGGCTGCCGAGGCGGTAAACTTTACTTCCAGTGAGTCGCTGTGATTAGCCGGAGGCTCAGACGGCATGGTGATGGGCTGTTCAGCTATGCAGATGAGATAATACATCCATATGTATTAATATGAGCTTTGAGTGTGTGTGGTTAGCAGTGTTGCATTCAAAGACAGATAGATGTTCTGTTTTTAATGCGGTTAATGCTGATGTTTTTTTTTCTCTCCGTGCACATACAAGAATCTGAGTGTGTGCGGACGCGCATGTGAGTGATTATGGTTATGATAATGGCTGGTTGGTGACAGAGGGAGATAACTATTATGTTGATGATGGTAATGATGAATGTTTTACAATGATGATGATGATAATTACAATCCTTGTCTTGGTCTTACATCCATCAGTCATAGATTAAACACCCTCGGGAAGAGACACAGAGGCTGCTTTTAGTGCGGCACGCTGCAGCACGAGCACCACATCAACTTCAGCACCGGCATCATTTACATGACATTTCCATTTTAGGCACTTAAGTCAGTGCTCTTATCCAGAACAATTCACAATGGGGAGGTTGTTCACTTATCTTGTTAGACATAGACGTTGATGGACATGTGTTTGGCAATGGCAGGGCTCAAAATTGTGCCCTTTTTGGGGCAGAGTCTCCACTGGGTCCTCAGCTGCTTCCCAGGTTTTATTCTGACCCACGGCCCTTTGCTGCATGTCATCCTTTCTCTCTCTACCCCTTTCCTGTCTATCTCCAGCTGTACTGTTGATAAAAGGCAAAAGGCCCATCATCTTAAAGAGAGGCTTTTACAGTATTTTGCTATACAATACAATAAACATAAGCTTTAGAGAGACTTACTAATCAATAACAATACAGTAATTTTAACAACATATTATTCTCATTATAGGGTTATTGTGTGTTATTCACCTTCACCTACAGTACATGCATTATTTTATATCCCATATAGTCCTTCATTGTTTTCACAAAGATGGAAGTTTATTTTTTCCAACTATATACCTACTTAGCATGTTCTTTTGTTTGTTTTTTCTCCAAACATGTGAGAAAAGAAAAGAAATAAGAGAATAGAGGGATTCAAAAAAGAACTAAACAAAGTAATAAACCAACAAAATATTTGACCAATTTTAACATGTCTAAAAATGAGTAGTTAGAAATATATAATTCTTCCCCTTGCCCACACATTATAATTGATAAATCATGTATTGACTTCCATTTAGACCAGTTATCCATTTGATGCATATTCATAAACATGTTAATACATATATTTTCCCAAACATATTACTATTTTCCAGTGTATACACTCCCGTGGACCATAATAATCACACAATACAACAACAAAACAAATGGATAAATAATACAAATTATAAATGATAGCCTGCGTTAACACTTAGGGTTTTTCAGCCCCCTTCTTACTCTCTGCGTGTGTTTTTTTTGACAAAAAAAGTTTGTTTTAATGAGATGCATAGATTTTGTAAAACAATGCCAATATTTCATGATATAACAAGATAAATGGATATGTCATAAGAAAGGACGTTACTTGCGAAAAATAACTTGATATGAAGAGAACAGTCTCTTTAAAATGAGTTAAAAGTAGAAATGCTGAAAATATGTTATAATATACTGTATGTATCCACAGATACAGTATATCTGTGATAAGCTTAGTTTCCTGGCCTGTTATCACTGTTGATGTGTGTTACCACTTTGCATGGAGACAAGACATTATATACACCTCATATAACACCACAAATTCAGTCTCTGAAATGGCCGTAGAGTCTCTAATACAGTCAAAAAAAATTAAAAAACTTCACTGTGTGACTATATACTGTAGCTAAACTGCTTTGGCATGAGGCTCTGAATCCCTCAACAGCCCATAATTTAGAGGTGTTTGTTATTTTATCTGCACCATGCCTCAAACCTGCATATTTTGTTGAGTTGTAGGCTTGTGCTGATCGTACATCGATGATTGAAGGGATCATCAATGTTTGCATTTTCCTACGCAGATATTAAAGCCGGGGCCGTTCATCTGCATCATCTGCCGGTTGACAACTTGAAAAAACTTTCCTTTACTATCACAACTAGCTGTTATAAAAATAATCTTTGGAATCCGCGCCCTACTGTGTATCAAGAGATGCTTCTGGTGGAGCAGCACATCCGGCCGCTGAGCCCCGTTAATCAGTCTATTTGCATTCTCTTTTCCATGGATCAAACACCCTGCATCTCTGTTCTCCAAATGCCTGCTCACCAAAACTTTGCTCTGCGCTCTGTAACAGTAGTGAACGTTATGGGTAGGATTTGGATTGTTGCTTCAAGCACAGACATTGTGAGCCATTCTTTGAATAGAGGAGACATTGCTATTTTATGTTTTAATATTTCACATACAATGTCCTTGCTCTTTTATAAAGAACTGATTGTGGCGGTAAGAGAAGCGAGCCTCTGACTGGAAGGTCATTGGTTTATTCCCAGGACTGGCAGGAGGAATAACATCCACCACTTAGCCCTTGAGCAAGGCCCTTAACCCCAGCTGCTCAGTAACCAGCAGATCAGACTGGGTGTACTGGACAGTTTCCAGGTGTGAATGTGTAACTGTGTGAATGTGATGAGGGCGTTCCTGTAAAGGAGAGCTTCCAGTGTTTCTACCGCTGAATAAATAAAGGTGAAAAGAAATTGCTTGCTGAAAGCTTAAAGGTGCGATCCATCAGAAGGTAGCCCCGTGATCTGATAATGCACGACTTTCTCTGCCTTGATGGTCAGCATCTCTTGGATTTCACAGGCTTTTCAGTTGCTCATCAAGACGGTCGATATTTTGCCATTTCACGTTCCTGTGATCAGCTGTTTCCTGCTTTTAAAACTCCCTGCTGTGGGTCGCACAACAGTTCACATCATCGACACCTTCGCCCAAGTCACGCCTGTTCCACCAACTCTATTTGCATTGAAATTGAGCTGCCAATAAGTGTGTAATAGCCTGTAAAAGGCCTGTCCGTCTGAATTTTTTGGACCAGGCCTGAAAAAAGGTAGCCAATTTAGGGTATGTCCACATGATCAAAAAACACCGGCGGCGAGTTTCTCGCCAAATCTGCCGACTTCCCATGTCCTCATCCATCCTATAGAGAGATGAAGCGACTGTTTCTGGTGTTATTGGAGACTTTTGCGTTGTTTTGGACTCGCTTGCATGAATCACTCTGCAATTACTGTCCTCACCAAGCAGGGGGTGCTGCTGTGAGCCCATTCTCCGTCCCAAAGCACTCACAGGCTGTCACTATCTCGCTAGATATAGCGACTTTCCCCACCTTCTTAACAACTTTATTTATAAAAAGCTACTAGCGATTTATTCAGACCATCAGGGAAAAGCGAGACTCAGAGTACAGTGTCTTCTGTGGGTCCTTGTCTCAAATCTCATGCAGCAGCAATGTTGTTGTGATGTGATTCCGCGGGGTTAGAGGTCTGAGGTGGGGTGATGACGGCATCATTTAACAAAGTATGCGGTTTCACCGTCCACTCTGGGACCTGGTTTCAAAAATACCGTTTTCAGGCTCCGATAACGCCAGCTGTGTGTGAATGTTTGGCCAAAACGATACTAAAGTTGTGCGGTTACAGGAAAACGCGTCTCTGTGTGGACGGGCCCTTTAATGTCTTACTGTCCAGTGTAAAAACACCTGTGAGCTGCACTGTGTCCTGCTGTGTCACTTCATCAGCAAGCTACCCTCCAATAAAAACTTCAAAGGCGTGTTGTTAGCCGGTGAAATGGGATGTGGGGATTTGGCTCTGCCCTCCAGGGTGGCGGAATCAGGATTCAGCTGTTGATGGTGTTGTCCCTTTGAGGGAGTCAGAAGGGAGTGTGATGATCTATGCTTTGGCCTCAAGACATCTGATTAGATCTTGGGCTGGAGCACAATTTGTCAGTCTGCCTCCCTTTCCCTCTCTGCTGCCTCTCCCATGTTACTCTCAATTTATATTTACCTATTTTGTTTCTATCTCTTATTGTCTGCCTCTCCCTCTCATGCTTTATTTCCCCCTACCCTCTTTCTTTCAGTCTCATTCAAGTCTTCATTTCTCTACATACTCCACTCCCCACCCTCAATCATTTGCTCACTGGCTTCCTTACTATGCTCAAAGCCAATTTTCAGGACTTGTCAGTGACTCATTTAGTCATATAAAAGAAGGGAGAAAGAAAGAGTCTCCTACCCAGGGTTTTTTTAGTCAAAGTGTTTGAGGAGGGACACTCTAAAAAAGGAGGGTTGGGAGGGAAGGGAGTTGACAGGAGAAGGGACTGGGAGATGAAAAGAACAGAATAAGGGAAGCAATTGTGATAAAAGATGGGGATAAGAGCTGCGGCTTGTCCTGTTTTCCTCCTGCTGCGGCGTCAGGCGGTTTTTCCAAGGTAGCCTCCAACTTAGAAGATGAGTGCTCATATCTGGTTACCACCCGCCGGTCTTAAAGAACTTGTGCTGAGTCCTCAAGTGATAAAATAAGCTTACAGTTTCTGGTGTACTGATGGCTGTTCTGTATGAGGAGGAGAGAAAAAAGAAAGCTGCCTTTTTTTCCAATGTGCCTCCAAAGCCATATGGCCACATTGGGGGATTCTTGTGAGCGGTGAACCTCCTGACGCTTTGTACCTGCCATTTTCACAGACTTCCCTCTATATGTCTGTACGTTTCAACCCTGACTATCTTGTAAATATTTGTCCGAACCCACACTCTAGTTGACAGCTTGCCCCCCCCCCCCAAAAAAAATCAGTTCTTCCAGATTTAAATGAAGTATATTTGTGGTTTTTGAAAGCTGCTACAAATGCTTTTCACTGAGGTCAAAGAGGATTTATCATCTTTTTTTTCGCTTAGTCGGGTAAGTCTCGTTGCTTTAAGAAGCCATACATACATATAACATTTGTTTGTGTTTGCAACTGAGATTCCTTCTGAATTTCCTTTCTTCCTTCTTCCTTCCTTGACATGCTTTTTCATGAGGTGTTTGCATAATTTGGTCTACCGAATGCATTTTGAACACTAAAAACAATAATGCATTCTGATTATGCTGCAGGTGCACATGCTAACCGGCACTATTTCTTTCAACGAAACTTTAAAAGCACCAGCATGTACTCAGGGATCAGTAGCAGGCCAGGCGCCGTGTTTTTTGACGAGATTTGTACACTGATGTGACATTTTTCTTCAAATGAAACATTAAAATAAATAAAAAAATACAGAATGTATTAATAAGTCCCTTTCACATTTAAGAGATGTTTTTTTTTACAGTGATGTTGGAGAAGCTTGGTTAGTCAGTAAAATGTTTGGAAATACCCTCTCTTGTCACTCTCTTTGAGTATCAGTCATTACATTTTAACGAATGAGAAGTGAAATACCAGCTGCTTTTTCATATTTTACAGACTAATGGAAGCCACACAAAAGTGATCTATTGATGTGTGCACCGCATTTTCGCTATATACAAGAGAAGGCTTGTTGAATATAATGAAAATATGTCTTTACTTGATTTGAACAAATAAACAAATCCAAAATATGTTGAAAGCACATTCTATAGGAGGAACCCCTTATCTGCCAATTACTTCTTCTTCTTCTTCTTCTTCTTCTTCTTCTTCTTCTTCTTCTTCTTCTTCTTCTTCTTCTTCTTCTTCTTCTTCTTCTTCTTCTTCTTCTCCTTCTTCTTCTTCTTTTTCTTGTCCTTCTTCTTGTTCTTCTGCTTCTTCTTCTGCTTCTTCTTCTGCGGGAGAACAAAGTCAAGGGTAAGGTAATTGGTGAGAATTTGAGCGAAGGCTGTGTTTTCACTCTGCCTTTAAGAGCTCACCTCTATCTCATAAACCTCCGGCAACCTCCCTGGAGTAGAGACAGAGGGTGTAGGATACACTAAAGGTGAATACCTTTTGTTTTATCTGCCAAAATAAACACCTGAGCCTTTATTGGTAGACAGGGAGTAGTTATATGTGCACGGCCGAAGGGGTGGGTGGAGCTCGCTATATTTATATACGAAGTCTTATTCCCTGCAACACCACTAGAATCCCTGTGTCAAGTAAATGAAAATAATTCACAGTAGACTTTGGGGGTTTGTTGTAGCAGCTTTCATTGCCTTCTACGTAGCTTAAAAAAAAAAAAGAGTTTGCATTATATCGGTCATTGTTGTTAGAAGTTGTTTTGCTTGTTGATTTCTTCATGCAGTCATTAATTTCCCCATTTATTTTCCTTCTACACACCTTCCTTTTCTCGCCTTTCCACCTATTTTTCCTCTTTCTTTAACTGTAGTCGCCCCTTGTCTCTTCAGTTCCTCCTCCTCCTCCTCCTCCTCCTCCTCCGCTCCCCTCTCACAGCAACATTCTTCCGCCTCCCACCTCTTCCTCTTTCTTGTCTCTTCCTCATCTGCATCTACTTGCTCGTCCTCCTCACGGTGTCTAATTCCGTAGGATGTCAGAAGCAGCAGAGCTCTTAAATAAACACCTATAATATAGTTAAGGTAGTAATCGCCCTGTCTTGGTCTTTGGCATTGTCTCCCCATGCGTCCCTCTTCCCCAGATGTCTCGTTGTAGGGTTTCTCTTTTTCTTTGTTGTTTTTTGTAATTATTTTAGATTTTTTTTGAAAGCCCTTGTGATTTGAGTTCTCATCTCTGATCTCAAATGTTGTTGTGAGAGACATGACAGGGGATTAAATTGACTTTGTGTGTCATGGTCGCTGCCCTAACCCCTTAGCCACCATTGTCACCATTTCTAATTGTTTTTAGCAGGAATTACAGGATTCTTGTTATATCATTTCGGTTAATCCTTTGGTGCATATTGCCTTTGGCCGTGGCGTCACGGCAACCAAATTCCCCGCAGATCGCTATCAATCAAACAGCGTGTTCTTTCCTTTGATTTTTTCTATTCATTGCAGAAACACAAATCAAAGACTTTCTGTAACCTTTATGCTCATCCATGTTCGCTGTTTTTTCCCAACCCAGATCAAGAGCCAGTTAGCTGTTGCTAGGAGGCATATGACAGGGATGCACTCATGACTATCCTTTCACTGTGGTCCTTCGCTACGTCCCCTCTCTCCAAATCTCCAAATGGATTCTATTTTCTGCCTAAGTGGGCAAATGTTTGGGCCCACAATGATCTGTGAAGAGGGAGAGAAAGTGATGTGAGGCTCCACTGCCTTTACTTTGATTTAGCCCGACTCGTTCTCTTCTTTTGCTCACTCGTTCTCTCTCTCTCTCTCTCGCTCTCTCGCTAAAAAACACACACATTTAAGGACATCCTGACGTCTTTCTGGCACTCCAAAGCTTTTCTCTTTTGTGTACTTCCCTGTCCCTAATAGTTTTTCATGGTTTCACAGCCTTGTGATGAAAGCAGGCCAGTTTTGTTCTGCAAGTTGTCGTAGTGTTTCTGTTCTTTCTTTTGTTGTGGGAATTTTGGATATTTGTAATTCATAATCACAGTTTTGTCAGGTCAGACGCAGTTAAGTGTCTCCTCTGTTTAACCTTCTCACATGACTAGAACATTGCTTGTTTGTGCTTAATGGGTAACGTAAATAACCTTCTGTACATCCTGTCTCTTGCAGATAACTCATGACTGCTTTTATGGCCTATGTGGACCCTGTATTTGAGACCTTGTGATGAGAGAAGTTCAGAATGTTCAGAATTTGAATGTCTGAGGCATGTTTTGTTTGGTCTAAAGACGACACCCAACCAAGGCTTGGCTCGTTCTGTCTCTTCCTCTAAAAAGGCTGAGCACCAGTGGGATCGGTGTCATTTCTACTAAACTCTGAGCTTTGTGAGGAAGCAGGGGTGAACATATTTTTGTCTGCAGAGGAAAGTACTTTGTCAAAATAAACCACGGAGAAAAAGCTGATCCTTTTTGTTTATCTTTATTGAAGAAATCCACAATTTCCACAACACTTTCTTCCTTCCTTCTGGTACGATCAACACCTTTTAACCAGTGTTACTTTTCTTTAAAGTCGCCCCAAACCATGTTAAAAACAGGTCGGAAGCAGACAGATTTTGGTTCATCATCTTTTTTTTTATTTGGTCAAAGAAGACTACACTGACGTCTTCAAACTGTGAAGTGAGAAAGAAGGCTCTCTGTGCTGGACTCCTGCGGTGCTGGAAAAGGGTTGGCACACTTTTTTGTTTTACCACAGTGTTAACTACCTGTCAGATGAGGGAACAACGGACCAGATTTTTCTCTGAGATACAGCAGGAAGAAAGAGGCATCATTATCATCTGCATTTTCTGCAATTCTCAGCTGTGGCTCACGACTGCTCCTCGTTCCACCTGCTTGTTGGAATACCCTCAGGCTAAAGATCCAGTTAAATGTCAAGCAAAGAAAAAGCTGCAATTACTCGTTCACAGACTTCCCCTTTCAGATCTTTATTTCTGTCGTTATTTCACAGCGTGCAAGTACTCTTTCTCAGGAAGCTGACGCGCTGTGCCTGTTAACCCCGGGGAGGGCCACGGAGGTTTAGTTTCTTTTGTGTGTGCAGTTTGCATGTTCTCCTGAGCTCCTCTTCTCCTCAGGTGCCGAAACTTCTTCACATGTCCAATTAGAAACTTTGAATCATGCATCGTGCTTCCCATGCCGAGGTGTCTGCTAATGGGGATTGAGATGAATAAATGAAAGCACATGCGATCCTTTTTATATCTGAGCAGGCTGGGGAAACACAGAGCGCAGCTTTTATCATAGTGTCACTATCCAGGCGTCGATGATGTCATTTGATGACAGCCATCTGACATTGATTGTTTATATTAATTATCGCTCGCTGGAAAGACGCATACTGAAGAATAAAGAATACATAACACATTCTCTCAACAAGGGAACATATTTGTATATTTATTGTTTTATATCCTCTGTCCTTTCTACAGCCTTCATCATTTCTGTGTGTTTACAGTATGTATTGAGCTTCAGCTTAGAGTGAGGATCCTGTTCTCTTGTCTTTAATGTCATCACTAATCTATCAGAATTACTCCAACATATTGAAGTGAGAATCTAAGAAGAAGATAAACAGTTATTTACAAAGGTGATCCATTTCTGCGATGACAGTTCTGCGTTTAAATCACATGAAGATGGCTGATCTTTGTCAGGGGCTTTAGAAAATGATGACAGTCCACTTCAAAACTGCTTATTTGTAACATTTTGAGTTTGAAAGAGAGATTGGGATTCATTTATGAACCACTCGTATGTGCTGCTTTATTCTGAAGTGGCACGTATAAATAATTTAAGGTTCACCAGTTATCTTGTACTTTTCCCTTAGGTACAGACAAAAATTTACGAGCGGTTCAGACCTTTCGTGCGAGTCATGTACTTGTTTGTCTTGAAAATTATAATGCCTTAATCTAAATGGACTTGAAGTTTAAATGACAGAGACAACCTGAAAACACAAACAAGCACAAAGGATTCAAATATGATCCTGCAGTCAAACTGGTGCACTTAACATAAGGCAAACCGTATTTGGTGTGGACAAAGCAAGTCAGGGTCCATTTCGGGTCCTCTAACATGACTACTGACACTGCTAAAGTAATTAATATGCTAAAGTCATAGACTGTCAATTACGATGGACGATGCAGCTCCACTTCCTCCCACTGTACAAAAGTGAAGCCAAAATATCTCGGATACAGGCGCCACCATTGTTATTTTGCAGCCTGCGCAGTCTGCGCAGTAGAGATCAGGTGGTAGAGTCCCGCCATCAAAGTCACCTGCCTCGACCAATCAAGAGTTGATCACGGCTGATGGTGTAATTGCGATATGGGGTTGCACCACCTGCTCATTGACTCTCCCTTTAACACTACAACAAGCCCTCACATTTGGTATGGTTGTAGCAAAAAAAGTTATTGTAAGGGAATGGAAGTCAGCTTCCCCTCCTTGCTTTAAACCAAATTTCATGGTTTCATGCATTGTATTTGTTTTGTTATTTTTTGTACTAACCTTTTTCTTGTTCCTCCTTTAGCAATGGGCTTAGACCTTATATCTAACTGTTAATCCATCCGTGGATATTGTAGGACTGGCTTGCATACGTGCACCACTGGCAGATTTTTGTGGCTTTGGTTTTGTTACTTTTTGTTGTTGTGTTGCTGTTTGGTTCTGTAATTGTGTTCATTTTGCTTGTCATTTCTGACTAGGTTTTGTTATGTTACTATAAAAAGAAACATTTATGGATAAAATCATTTAAAAACAGATAAGGGCTGTCAATCATGATGTTTCATTGCATTTTTATGGCATCAAATTACAAATTAATATGAAACAAACAAAAATGAATAACAAACATCTGCGTTATAAGAACTTCCTTAATCGACAGAAAACAATCTCTGAGAAAAATATATGTGAGATGTGATTTTACTTTTTAGTCTGGCCCATGACACAGTAACTATGGTGATTGTGTGTTTGTGCTCATGATAGGTCTCTACACAGGGTGTAAGAGAGATTTAGCATAAGAATGTGAAAATGTACTTGCATGAGGCTTGTGTTGTTGGAAAGCATATGTTACAGCGTATACACATGAACAGTTAAATCTTCTGTGTTTCTGGGCCCATATGGTGTTATTCCTGTGGATAACTGCTCAAAAGTAGATACCATCTCTCTAGTGTGGATAAGAAAGTTTGATGCACACCAAAAATGTCAACTGTATAAAAACAGTGCAGACAGCTCCTCAGACTCAACACAGTGAGCGCTTCTTTCCACCCCTTTCTTTTTCTGCAAATGATGCTCCGTATCATAGGGTAAAAAAATCCATCGTGCAAGAGGCAGATAACTTTCTACACCTACATTAGTCTCAGTAAACTAAAGTGCAGCGCAGTTACTGTATGAGGCATGCAGGGTTGAGTTAGGAGCAACACTTTCTCCTGACCTTTTCATTTGGCTACAATACAGCCTGAAGCTGAATGCCGTGAGTTAGTAGGCGAGTTGATTTTGTGGCAAAAGCCGTACCACCAACAAATTACAGCAACAACCTTTCTTTGCATGATAAATCACTGATACTCCAGTAAACACAGGTGGATTTTCCTTCTTATATTGACTCATTGAGGTTACATCATTACGCTTTCTCAGATATTATCATGATGTATTTGAATACCAACAATAGGACTGTGTGACCATCACAGTTGAGCTTTCATCTACAGCCAAAACGCATCAACCCTTTTCCATGAGGTCTCTGTGAACCATGATAAGAGGCCGTGTCCCTGTTTGAAGACAGCTTTTATTGGAGATATCAAGGCGCCGGTGCTCAAATATTCAATGCTGCTGTTTGGCGGTTGTCAAGATTTTTCTCACAGACTACTTGTGATTAGTCAGGTGGGGAGAGATGGTAGCTGTGTGTGAGTTGCCATAAATAAGTATGCCAATGAGACAGTGTAAAGTGGATTGAGCTTGCTGTGCTAATATGTGTGGAGTCATTTGATGTCCGAGGGACTGTAGACACTATGAAACAGATTCTATCGTCACATCTTTGCTAATACAGCTCATAATATAGTGCGTATTAGACCCATGAGACCATATGTGGCTTCATAACGTAGTACATAAGGACATTTGCATGGGGCCCTCAATTTAATGCTACAGTGATTGCTACGTGTTGCCTTCTCCATGTCTTTGAACACTTTAATATGAGATTATTAAGTGATTAAAATGCCATTAAAGTGCCTATCTGTCAGTATGTTTTGCACATTAATGTAACACTTGTGCCCAGACTAAAGTTGTGAATTATGAAACACTGATCTTGATCAGGTATCCTCAAAGTGGAGCCCATGGCACTCAGAATCATATATTGAAATAATCATGATATAAAAAAATGTGTTTTTAAAAGCTTCATAGATCATCCAATATGTAAAGATTTAAATATCTAATAGTTCATAGCTTTTGTTCATATCTATAAGTCTTATGAATTAATGAAAGAATGACATTTCTTTATTTTGAGCATTAGAAAATTAAAACATATATATATAGATAGATATAGATATCTATCTATATATATATATATATATGTAGATAAAGCACCATAAGAAATAAACCTCAACATGAATATATTCAATAAACAAACAATATCTACAGTATATTGTAACCCAATATAAAAGCAACACAAATTTTAATATTACATATTACATGTTCGAAAAGGAGCAGGAAGAAGTTTGCCCTTGTTTGTTCCTACACCTTTATCCACTATTCATCTTAATTCATATATAAGCACTTATCCCTATTTTATATACAATCAATATGTAATGTCATTCTGCAAATATTGTTGATACATGTCTAATATAGTATTTCTAATACATTTCCCCTTTATAGTTCTGTCAATAAACTAAGACTATAGAAGTGTAGAAAAAGTCAAATATTTACAAGGGCGATACATTCACTTATGTAAAAAAATGTTCTACTCACTTGGTGACATTGATTGTTTTTTGGTTTTCAATTAAAATGCTGAAAATACTAGAACTTTAATTTGATTGTTTTTTAAAAATACCCTCATACAGGGAACTCCAGTGCTTTGATTCATCGTGAATTCATTATAACCCAGCTCAGTCAGCCATATAAGAAGTTATGAGAAGGCATAACACACACACAACCAGACCTCACTACACCAATTCCTTCTCTAAACTTGCAAAAACTGAAGTTTGTAAAAACTTAGATGTGCTTCTGTAGGTCAACCACAAAGTGCTGAGGTGACAAGTCTCCAGTCCATTAACGGCCTTGTCTGCTCCCATCTCGTCAACCACTGCTGTCATTAACCACATTCAGTTCTTTCCTTTACTCTTCATACAACAACTTACGATATATCAGGGTTTGCAATGTCTGACACTGCAATTAATCCTGCTTTACATCAGAGAGTAGTTTTCATTCAGGATATGTGTGTTCACATGACTCTATATAAAAATCAAACTACCCCTGAGTGTATTGTTCTACGATTCTGTGATTAAACTGTTGATAAAATGAGCTTTAATTGCAACACAGAGAAGTATCCTTAGGTTTGAAAAAAACCATCATGGTATTCTTTCTCACCTTTCACTCACTCAGTAGATATCCATTTAAATAATGGCGCATGCTTTTAGATTATTCTATTCACCGATTCTGTGATGCATCATTTTCTCATATCTTTTTATAACCTCAACGATGTCCGGACGTGTCTGTCAGTGAGACATGTAGGTCAGCTAACACAGCCTCCGCTGTCAGTCTCCTCTTAATGGCTGTCCAACATAGCATATTCTCTTGTGTTTTCCATGTAACCTAGACTGCACAGTATCTAACAAAAGCTGACAAAAGATCACTCAGTAAAAGAACAGTCATCTCAACGCAGCAAAAACCTGTCATTATCCACTTGTTCCGATGTCCCTCAGAAATATATTTGAGGTTGACATAAACACAAAATGTGGCAAGAGTTCCTGTACTGAAGCTCTGACAGTTTGTTTTCTGCACCTCTGAAAAGGGCATTGAGTTTGCTTTCATACCTGAGCTCTTTGGTCCTTTTAAACTGAAACCTGGGGCACTTTGTGAGAAATTCCGGTTAGATTGGGGTTTAGTGAAAGTTCATTTCAAACTCTTTTTAAATACTTTTTTATTATTAAAGAGAACAGTTTGTTTTTTTATTTAAATGTCTGGAGCTCAATGTAAAAATTTTGTCAAATGAATGCCCCTAAATCGAATTTAAGGGTCTGCTCACACTGTCCTCCCGGACCACGACCCGGACTTTAGGGTACTTGTCCCCCCTCCTTCTCCCCCCCGCGCCCCAGCCCCGTTTGTACTCACACTGCCTGGGCCTCAGCCAATGCTTCTTGCTGTCCATACGCCATCAAGCCGTAACACGTCACATGCGTTGATCGCGTGTGTGTGGCTTTGTTTACAAATCTTTCCACAGACCTCAGAGTTTTTGTGCGTCTTGTCGACTGTTTTTGAATATTTTCATCCGACCAAATCTGCAGTAAACACTCCACCTCCGCACCACACCAACGTGAACCTTTCACCACCATTGTTGTTGTTGTTAAATGTCCGCGCATGGTCCGTCCTTCTATTTACATGTCCGAACAGGCGGACATAACGCTACTGCCGTAGGGCTCGTGCTCGTACACGTGCGCACGCTCGTGCTCGTACATGTGCAAACGGCTCCGCTAAAGCCCACCTCTTTCAAGCGGGCCGTGGACGGTCCGCTGGCCGCAGTTGAGCGCGGAGCGGGTGCACTCACATGGCTTAAAGGTACTAGGCTTTAGCTGAAGAACCGGTTTTGGCCGCGGCCAAAAGGACAGTGTGATCGCGCCCTGAATCGCATTGTTATCAGAATTGATATATCGTATGGTGATAAAATGTATAATTTACACCCCAGGTGTACTCCGCAACTTTGAGCTAAACAGCTCCGGGTCAGGCCTTCTTAACAATCTGCGATGTGGCAGAGCACTATTTAAACTGTAGCAGCTTGTGTATTAGTAGCAGCAGCAGCACCTACAGTAGCAGTTACTCACATCCCTGCGTTCAAACCGTCTGCCACTGAAGTTTGAAAAAGACACAGGCAGATCAGAACAAAATCTTTGCAAGCCGAGCAGCTGTAGCAGTGTCGCTCGTGAAGGAATTTCTGGAAAAAGGTTTTTTAATAGCTTCGGTACCTTCCCTCGTCTCTTTTGAAGATTGAAATGCTCGACAACTTGCTGTCTTGTCAACTTCTTCTAAAATCGATTGATAGAAACAACAAAGCAAAACCAGAAAACCCAAGACATTTGGTGTAGCTCCATTATAAGTGACATCCATTTTAATTATTTTAATGTTCTGTCCAATTGAAGAGTGAGTGTTTGATTGGGTGATATTTGTTTACAGTGTGTCGTGCACTTGACAAAGTGCAGTGTGAATGCTAACCCACCAAAGGAAAGTGCAACAATGTTGTAACTTCAAACCTGAATCACACCTCTATTGACCTGCAGGTGTGAAAGCACCCTAAATGATATTGAATGTGTTTTAAAGGGTAATACAAGTGCCTTAAATGTAGCATGACATGCAGAATAGTAGCTTTTTCTTTACCCATGCAAGCGGCGTGTATCTATGGATGGCTTTTTCGGTCTCTCCGTTGAAACACCACTTTGGTTCAGACTGAAATATTTCAACAACTGACATTTTATACAGTGATGATGGTCCAGAGAAGAGGAATTCTAAGGACTTAAGTGATCCTTAAAACTCTATGTAGCACATTTCATTCCAGGTGGAAGGACAACGTGTGAGCTACTGTGGAAATAACAGCCACAAACACTATGTGGATGATAAACGATACAACTTCAAACATAGATCAACACAATTAAATCCAACACATATATAATACACAAGTTAAAGCAATTAAGTAGCTAAAACGTTAAATCATTTCACTTGTGATACTTTTTGAAGTAGGGGAACGACCCCATATATTCTCCTGGAAGGCCTTCATCGTGTTGCACTTGTTTGAGTGTTTTACTAGTTGAACTGCTACGTGAATCTGCAAGTGTGACTGATTAAAACAAAGCACGCCAGTCAACTTACTTTTTTTGTAAGCCAAAGAGAAGGTTTAAGAAATGAAAGCTTATGTTAAGGATAACTAACAATGTAAAGTTCAATGTTGAGCTCACGGGTGTTTATTGCTGACAATCATTTTAAGCTTGAGAAATCAATGTTTGTATTTTGACTGTAAGTGCTTACTGATGATGGCAGAACAGCAGGACAGGAACATGCTATCCAACACTGTGACACAAATGTGTTTTACCTTTGGTTTATGTTATTTTTTGATTTGCCTGGTAGGGGGGAACTATGCCTCGGTACATTTGGTCGATTTTCAAATCAATTTCTACTTTCATGTACCTGCATCAAGCCTGTATTTGTTGTCGGGTATTTTTTAAAATTGAATCCTCAAAAGCTGTTATTCTGTCTCTTTTGTCTCTGTGTATTCCCTATTTTCTGCTGTGAAAATGTCTCTCGCTCGTTTTCTCCCTCTCTTACTTGTAATAGGCTCATCTGTCCTTCTCTCTCTGCTCCCTCTATCTTTCGTGAGTCGGAATAAAGCAGCTAATGGTGCATGGAAATGGTGGCGCCACAGTCATGCCCATAGACAGTCTTTCTCTGTTATGTTGCAGTATGTAAGTGAAAATACACATTTACAAGGTTGAGAGGAAGTCATTCTTTCACCAATCTAATTCATTTATTGTAAAGCAATGTAAGAGCTTAATGACAAATCTATGAACTGCAAAAAAAGATAAAACACTTTGAAACCACTGTTTTTCCCCCTTTTCTTCATCTTTTAGAATATTTGATCACTGAGTGATGTGGGTGTAGTTTGTCTATACAGTATTTCGTTTTTTAGGACATGCTGTTGCTGATGAATGTGATGATGGTGATGATGTTGATGATGTCTTATCTTTCCCAAGGTGTACATCCGTATCCTGGACAACGAGTGGAATGTGTACAGGCGTTACACCGAGTTCAGGGAGCTCCACAACCACCTTAGGACTCTGTTTCCCCAGGTGGACACCTTCAACTTCCCCCCCAAGAAAGCTATAGGGAACAAGGTGAGCTGCAAGTATCCATGACCTGTTTGTTTGTGTGCGATTTTCTCTGTAACTCTTCCCTTTTCTGTAGAGTAGTAGTAGTATATAAAGGATAATGTTTGACCTGATATTTAAAACGTTAATTGAAACAACTGGTCCATGATTTCAGACAGAGGTTAGCAGAATTTTCATTTCTAGTGGTCAACTATCACTTTTGTTGGCAGATTCTATTGGGTGTTACTAGCTAGCTAATTAAGCTAATATTAGCTGCTGGAGTTGGTTGAAAACATCATATCCATGAGTGTTTTTAAAGTGAGAGTATTGTAGATGAGCTCTTAATTATGCACTTACACGTTTTGAAAAAGTAAAAGACTGAAGCTAATGCTCCCAGGCAAAAAGATGAACAAGCAAGACCAGAGGTCATGATTATGCTTTAATCATAACAATATGTTTTCACGTTTCAAATTAACAAGAGAACAGATTTTTAGGATGAGAAGGCGCTGTTTTCAGTTCAATAAAAAGTTATCTTGGGTAACTTTGGCCAGGGTGACTGAGGAGTAACGTTCAGTGACAGAGCTAAACGTTAGCTTACACTCTGATAAAGTAGTAACTGGGGCCAGTTTCCACATAGTGGGGAAAGACTACATAATTGATGCTAACGTCAATGGGGCTTATTTCGTAACAAAGTGTAACCCCACAGAATGACGTAGTTAGCTAATGAAATTCTTCTTGGCTTTGAAAGTAACACTGAGCTAGCTTTGTACCGTAGTAAGGGTAGTAAGATTAGTAAGAGTAGTAAGGGCAGCACACGTGTTCCCAGGTCCCCTAGCTCAATATCTCTTTTAATCTAACTCATTTAGGAGTCGTTTAAAATGGATTTATGTTCTCTGCAATGTTTTTCCTTAGGTCAAATGTTCACTGTATGTTTACCTATATGTCAAAATGTTGAAATCAGTCACAAACTTTAGTTACACTCCAAGAAATCTACACCGACAGATTTGCGGACGGACAGTTTTCCTGATAGTGGCTGAACTGAACTGAACTTTTGCTAGAACTGACAAAAGCCTTCATCATTTCCTTACAATTTTACCTTATATCAAGAGACATAGTACACCAAAAACATAAGAATGACCCTGTAGTAAGCTAGTTATCGGAACATCCGAACATGCTAACTTTCAGCTCATGTTAGAGCAGATGTTTTCTTTACAGTTTTGCTCTTGTGTTTTCGATTTTGGAACGGCTTAAAAAAAGACCTTCCAAACTCTTTAAATGCTAAGTGATAATAAGTATAGCACTTACTACAGCCCTCATCTGCACCGGTTTTGGCATGTGGACAAATCTAAAGCTTGACACATATTGTAGCTGTGACAAGTTATAGTTGCTTAGCTCTCCATCCGGGAGGGGGGGCTTAAGTGGATGGGGTTAACCACCACCATTTCCCTGCCAGCACTTCATCACTCCTTCTTCGCTGTCTTTTTTCTATTTTGCTGACACACTCACCCAACCTCATTTATCTACAGGGACAAACCCCGCTCCAGGTCCTCATGGCTCACTTACCTGTCTAGTTACCAGGAGAACTGCCTTCCCTCTCTCTCCTCCTCCTCACCCCTCCTCTTTCCCTCATTTTCATCCTGTTCTCCTCTGTCTCCCTCCGACCTTTGGGAGATAATTTGGTTCTGACCCCGATTCTCTGGCTGGTTGGATTTGCCACTGCCACAGCCAAAAGCTGTGGTCTGACTCCCCACCTTCAAAGACACTGCGCTTTCACGGCTAGAATCTGGACTGAACGATGATGTGCAGGTGATGCAAATGTGAGAAGAGCTGGTGTGCGTTTATAGGTGTGGGTCTGCAGGGCCATGTAGGATCATGTGCAAGTGTATATCAAAGACTGAGCCAGTCTGTGTCATTGTGTCCTGGAAAGCTCTCTGAAAGCTCATTACACTGCATGTTTGGGTGAATTATTGGTTTTCACCATCTCCAGGAAGTCGGCACCACACGCTGCTGGAAAGACCAACACACACTGATCCCTTGCCTTAAACGCCCTGTAAAGTAACATTTTTTTTCCTGACCTTGTTGCAATTATACTCACATGCAGATTGTGTACTTGGTGTAGTCAGTACTGGGTGATGTCACTGTGTGTGGTCAGAGGTGCAGTAGACTTGAAACTTTAAACCAGAAGAGTTTGGTGGAACAATGATTGTCAGGGTTTAATATAGTATTACAGTGGCAATTCAGTCATTCTGAGTAACAGGAATAAATAATAGATGTTGTCAGACACCCGCCTCTGCCTCTGTGTTATGTTTATTTCATTTTAGTGCCAGTCACTCAGTATTTCCTTCTCATAATGCAGATAAATTAGATTTTTTTTTACGCTCTTCTCAATAATTGGAATTTCCTGGTTGTACCCAAATACCTTTACCTTTCCCATCATGTTTTTTCTTGTCTTTATAATACAAACCCACACGGAGGTATTGGCTCTCTCTATTAAATCAAAGGTTTCTATTATCTTTCAAATACACTGTCCACACTGATGGTGTTCAAGTCTGGTTGAACTGTGGGGAACAGCTTTCCTGTTCAAAAGGTGTTGAAAAGGTTGTGGTTACAATAAGCAAGTTATGCGTTGAACACACAGGACACGAAGCGCGGCCTCCTGGGTGAAAAGCCTGTGTTTGTTTTGATCCAGCCACCTCCCTGACCTCCTACGTAGACTTTGTCGCTCTTACTTCCAATGCACCTGATATGAGCTCTACTGTTGCTGGAAGGGGTTTACAGTTGAAAGCCTGATGCGCCTCATACAGATGTGAAAGGCTGCCTTGTGCATTGGTATCAGTTGGAAGAAAGCATCAGTATTTAATGCCATGTGAATTAGAATGATCTGACCTTACACTCATGCATGGTCGCGGTATTTCATCTGTGTCCAGATTTGATTGTCTTATGTGTAAGAGCAAATTCACCATGTCAGATCACTTTAGTATCTAATGTATATGGCAAATAAACTCAACTCTGACTCTCTTCTGGATGTAGTTAGTAGTTAGTTAACACCCTCCATGTTTAAAGTACTTTGCCACAGTATCCTTGACCAAAAATACCTCACTCATTCGTCCACCAATTTGAATTTAACTAGAAGTATGGAGTTTTTCGAAAAAAATCTTCACAAAAACTTATCTTTGGTTGAAAATTTGGTGAATCAGAAGAGAGAAGCTAGACAAATGGATTTCTAATTGGAACAAGACAAATCTGCGTTTCTACATTTGTCCATCACTCAGCATTATGTCACGTTTCCTTGCTCTCATTGATTGTAGGTCTATCCAATTGGATCCAAAGGCATTCTGGTTCCCTTCCCTTGGAAATCGAAAATGAACTGAGAGAATCCAGAAACAGTCAAAAAAACTTAGGCAAGCAACTTAACCTTTTGTCTGGCGTTTTCTCACTGTTTTCTTATTATTACTGCCTGACAAAAACACGGACATTTTTGCAAAGAGGTCTGGTCCGCTCTCATAATTTTCCGGACGGCTGTGCCGTTGTAACCACATAGAGATTTTGAAAATGAATTAAACATCAGCCATGCGAGCTACAGCTTTCAACAAAGTATCAAGACTTAGGGAGAGTCATTCGTACAACACAAACTAGTGATAATATGAAAACCTTCAAGCTGTAAAATTAATTAAATGTAATAATTCCCTCAAATTTGTAAAAATGAGCTGCTATAGCAACAGAAGTTTTGGAGAAACTAGCCAACAAAAAACAGAACTGAGGGCCTTAGGGACAGACTGAAATGAAATGAGGGAGCAGGTGGAGGGCTTTATAGAGTCGTGTGTGTGTGTGTGTGTGTGTGTGTGTGTGTGTGTGTGTGTGTGTGTGTGTGTGTGTGTGTGTGTGTGTGTGTGTGTGTGTGTGTGTGTGTGTGTGTGTGTGTGTGTGTGTGTGTGTGTGTGTGTGTGTGTGTGTGTGTGTGTGTGTGTGTCTGTGTGTGTGTGTGTGTGTGTGTGTGTGTGTGTGTGTGTGTGTGTGTGTGTGCACTAATCAGCAGGCCTGCCGTGCTGAGTTTCTCTGTTATTTCAATCCAGTCAGTGTTTGTTTTTGGCTCTCTAGGAGCACTTTGGAGTGTCTGCAGCAGCGTAGACCTTCAGGTGAAGTGAGGAGTGGTGCTGCTGTAGAGAGTTGGAGCGAAGCATGCCAAAACATTTAATTAAAAAAGAAATGCTAGGCTTAAAGTGACTGAGCTTTACTGGTTTCAAATAATACTATTCTCTTAAAGCAAACAAAACAAATCAATTTCATTCAGACTTTATCTCCCCTGGTGATACAGCCATGTTTTTGCTTGTTTCAGGGGTGGTGTGCCTTCAACCCAACAAACAGAAAAATATTGGGTTGGAGCTAAAGGTACCCTGTGGAGTTTAGTAACATTTACATTCACTGTTCCTCACCAAAACGTTACTCACAGAACCTTGCACACCGAGTCTAATGCGTTTATTATTCTATTCATTGTCTCACAATGAGATAAGGATATAAGAGCAAGGAGAGTTTCACCTGCTTAAATAGGAGATGCAGTGTTTCCAGGTCTATTTCAGGATGTCAGTGGTCCAGTCAGTGTACCTGCATGTGAGGTTACAAGTGCTGGAGATGATCCACTGAAGTTTTTGCCAGCCAGTTTTTGTGCCTTCAAACTCTGTTCAGTGAGGAAAAATCAGTTAATCAGAGGAATAAAATGCTATTTTATGATGAATTCATAGCAGTTACGTTTTCAGCACAAATGAATACACACCGACCACCATTGAGTCCTGCTAGAAGGCGCTGTACTGTCAAAGTATGAGTAAATGCAGAGCTTGATTGTCTCTGTCTGTGCCTGCATTGTGCTCTGTGATTCAGTATCTGACACTGAGGGGGAGGGGCATCACAAAACGGCAGTTAGGAATCAGAGGCTGCTCACCCTGCATGCTGTTATTGGCTAGGGGTTAAATCCTCATGTGGGCCAAGCAACACCCATTAATGTTCCTGTCCCTCTCTAAATAAAAATTAAACAAAGAATCCAGGCAGAGGGTAGAAAGACAACACCACACTCTTCTAGAGGGTCATAAGTTATGATTGAGAGGGATTAGTTTTGTATTAGTACATGCATTGTTTTTTAGGATAAAACGACATTATTATTTATTTATGTATTTATTAAGTTCCTCTAAAGTTATAACCCAACTCCTGTGTTGATAAAGGGTGTTTCATCTTGTCTCCCAGTCCTTCTTCTTCTCTCCCTCCATGTTCATGTGCATATGTAGAGTTTTCTCATCTGTTTTTGCTACAATATGTCTTTTAGCCTCTTTCCTGCTTTCATCTATTACAAAGTGACACTTTGGCTACCGCTTCTCAAATCCAAAGCTGATTTTGATACACACACGGACACATACAGCAAATCCACACACACGTCCTCACACTATTATGTGTGGCTAATGATGGAGAAATGTTTAAGTCAGCAGGGATGTGAGACGGAGAGACCTTCAAAAGTCTTTTAACAGCACCGTGAACGTCTGCTCTGCTGTGGTTAGCTCCGGAAAGGATGAAACAAACTGTCAGCGGAGATCAGGAGGTGGAGGAGATGTGCGCACACACACCCTTTACTAACTGTATTACATGCCAAGAACATTGTAAGTTTCATCCTCTCCCTCTCTCTCTCTCTCTCTCACACACACACACACGCACGCACGCACGCACGCACGCACGCACGCACGCACGCACGCACGCACGCACGCACGCACGCACGCACGCACGCACGCACGCACGCACGCACACACACGCACGCACACACACGCACACACACACACACCAAAATGACATCTCAGAGGGAAACACAGCTGTAGTTTTCAAAGAGCATCTGCTATGGATTTAAGTCATGAAAAATCTCATGGGAAAGTGTTGTACACACCTATCACATGTAACAGGTAACCTACAAATACACACACAGCCACACACTCTTGTGAGATTATCTATGCTAACAGTTAACTGACTTCTCAGGCAGCTTGCACATCAGAGTCCTCTGATTGGACTGTTCCGCTAATCTCCTGACCTGATGTCTGGACTCATCACTGTTACAACACAGGAAGGGAAGGTGAATCATGGAGGCGTTCACTAGATGTGGGCTTAACTCCTGCTCTCTCTGCATACATCACATGTCACATCTGACAAGACAGGAATTTTAACTAAGAGATATGTGCGCCAATCGCTGTATTGTTTTGAGCTGTATTTTGCATATGTGCTCAAAATTCTTCACCTTTTTCCACTCAGGGACCCCTTTTGATATTATTTTATTCATTAAAGTTTGCCTTATTTTTCAGAAGACTTTTGTCATTGTAGTTGGTGTGGCCAAGAATTGTTGATAACGTATCTTCTGCCAGTTGCTTTGTTATTTCAGTGACCTACGCTCATTTACATGCCTGCAGTCAGGGGCGGATTTATGCACAGGCCAACCTCAGCTGCAGCCTAGGGACCCTAGGTGTGCGGGGGCTCTGGATTGGCCAGACTATTTAAAATTTTTCTAATTTACTACACTGGGAAAAACCTGCCTCCTATTGGGGCCCTTAGAAACATTTTAAAATGTCCAGTCGCTTATTAGATAAATATAGGACACATTTACTCAGTCAGCTGGCATCATGTGGCCGGGTGCATATGGTTAGTTTTGATGTCAAATGTTACGTAACTCACTGTTAATTCACAGTACAGCAGCAAAATGTCGGAAAGGAAATGTGATAGTGGAGCACGAAAAATAAAAGCACAACGACTAAAAGAACAGCGGGACCAAGATCTACTAAAGGCAATTCCTGACAGGATTTTTCAATTTTTCTTCTTCTGTACTAGGGTTCTTTTCTGATAAAGCATGATTAATAATGTGGGGGGGCCAAACAAACAGCAGCTTAGGGGCCCATGACCACCTTAATCCGCCACTGCTTGCTGTTTCCGGGTCCAGGCTGGATGACTTGTGATTGTCAAAAACCTGACTTCAGCATAGGGTGGAGAGCCATTTACTTTGACTCTTACATGTTTATCCTGCTACTGTTTCAGTTTACATTTCAACCAGTTTGAAGTAGGCCAAATTTCGCTTTAAAAAAAAAAAAAATCTTTCACAATAGATTACTTTGCTATAGCCACATTACATGTCGAAACTTTCTTCAAATGCCATTAAAATGATGGTTATAATCTTCAAAAAGTAAAACTTTTTAATGAAATCTAGTCTAGTTTTAATGGACAAGTGGGTGGCTTCTCTGAGCTCCAACAGCAAACTGATACTTTGGGGAAAAAAGCCACAAGCCTCTGTGCCATGAAATCAATTTTTCTTTCATAAATCTCTATTAAACCCTCATATTTTTATCGTATTCTGAGCAGCATGCTGATAAAGGGCTGACGGGGGCTGCTAAAGTCAAAGGGGGCTGCCTACATGGAGCCATTGGTGAGACACTACCCTGCATATCTCTTGGAAGCTTCATGCTACGTTTTTGGGTCAAAATTATGGTGTCACATGCTTCTGATTTTAATGAAATGGGGCCTTTATTACAATGCAAGAAATCATGAAGTTCAGTGATCTTATTCATAAGACATGAATTAAATCCTGCTGGGTTTAATTAGCTACTCCACCAGGGCTGGGTATATTTAAAAAAAGTATACCAGTACCCTTAAAGGGATTCTAGTACCAATAGAGTACATCATTTGACATAACCCTTCAACATTTTATGCATTAATTTTGATGCAGATGCAGGAGTGTTGTATAGCCCCACTTTAGAATGTTTTGGTGGCATCTACGTCAAATGCTCAACTCCTTCTGTGGTGGGCCAATCACACTCGTCGCATTTAATCGCATGCTGTGATTGGCTCGACCTTAAAGGTCCTATACTCCACACATCCAGACTGTGGAGGTCGGACAGAAGCGGTACATTAATTACTTTTTTTCCCCCAAATCTGTGTCATAACCAATTTCTTGGTGCTTTAAGACTGAATAACTTTGTCAGAGACACCCAAACATCTCTGCATCCTCACTGTCAATGTCAGCTTAAATATGCTCAGGTGGTAACTTGACGAATGTGTCTTTTGTCTTCAAGCAAATACATTTAACTCCAAAGTCGGCTTTTTAACAGATTTTAAGTGTAATTCTCAAAACCTTCAGAAAGCCCTCAGTTTCTTCTTGAATAGTCAAGAGAAACAACGTAAAAACCTGTGATAGCATTTCGGAGAAGAGAAGCTTCATCATTACATTTATAATACGTACAACTCCGGGGAAGAATTATGGTAAAATCAGGTTTGAAAATTGCACCGTTGACAGTACAGAGACATTACCCTCATTTGTCTAAAGGATTAATGCAGGATTAAAACATATATCCAAATGGCATGTGTATGAACAATTGGTATAAGCCCTCAATCAGAATAAACTCTGTTAAAAACTAATTTTTTCTTTTCTGTACACTCAGCCTTAATGACTTCTTATCTAGATTACAGATCATATATGTATGTGTTTACAGTACCCTTCATTAACACTGCTGACTGGTGCTTGTAAACAGGACACCTTCATCCATCACTACTTAAGTAGCAATCATGTAAATACTCTTGAGGGAATCATAATTTGAATTCATTTCATTAAGTAATTGGCTCGTGTCACAGCAGCCAATGGCAGAGTTGACCCCGACTGTGGTAGCTGAGGCCTGCGAGGCGTCGTCGCGATCAATGCTTTGCCTCTTTGACTCATTTGTGCGTCTGTGTTGCTCAGTCATACTAATGAGACTCTCCCTCTCTGTGCCTCCAAGCGCTTCAGGCGAGACGGTCCAGCTGCGTGACCTAACAATATAGATGATGTTACACACACACACACAGATACAGATGCACACACACTGCCTGTGACAGCTCTTAACCAGCTGATTTGTCGGAGGCCCGGTCAGGCATACAGGCTAAGTGTTCCCAAGTTGCGCCTGTCAAATCCCTCCTGATGCTAATGCTAAGACAGAGAGGGGGCAAAATGATAACATCAAAGACACGTTGTTGTCAGACCCCAAAGTCCAGCTGTCAGCTTTTCTCAATGGCTGCACCGCATCCAGATTTTAGGACTTATGTCCAAAGGCGTTTGCTTTTCCTTTTCATTCTCATTCCCCCACGATATCCATTTTTTTCATTTACCCTCTCATTTGTATCCCTGTCTCTCCTCCTGTTCTCTCAAGTCACTCATCTGCCTTAGGCTTCAATACAAATCGCTTCATTTTTGGCTTTTATCTCTCTCCCTTTTTTCTTCCAAGGCTACAAATGGAGACGTCGTGGTTTTCTTTTCCCAGGAGCTACAGATTAAGAGAGAGAAGCAATGTAAAAGCTTCTTTTAGGTGAATGCTGTTTTTTCCACTCTCAATGAGCACATCCATATAAGACTATGTGGAAGATAGGTTTATTATTTACTCAAGTTTTAGTGTCAACAATTGCAGACTCATTACCTTTGTCAGCATTTTTTGCATGTTATCTTCCTGCCAAAGCTGCTAAACTGTGTCGTTGTGGTATTACTTGGCAGCAGGAGGACCATGTGCATCTGTACTTGTGACAAGAGAAAGAGAGAGCTTTGATGTTAAAAGTATGTCTTTGTTTAGCACTCAGGACTTTTGTAGCTTTTAGCTGAGTCTCTGTAATTAAAAGTTGTGTCTCACTCCTGGGTACCTGTCTGTAGTGATTGCAGACCCGGTGTTTCTTGCTATTTCACAATACAATCATTCCACCTGCCAACCAGTGAAAAGGCTTTAATTGTCAAGCAGCAGGCCTTTCTCCAAAAAATGAACATGCCCATACAATGAAACTGCATCCTCAATTACATTTAGAGGGAAACATATTTTGCCCTGGATAACGTTTGTATTTGATTTTCTGGAAAAACATTTATAATCAAAGTCCGTATGGAAGAGGTCGGGGTGGATGGATGAGTCAAACTTTCACCAAGGAGCCTGCTGTTCATGTCCCTTGTCAAACCGAAAGGCAACACTGACTTGTTTAAGCAACGTACTTAAAGTTAAATTCCAGTGTAAAATCATCCCAGGGTCTTTTTAAGCAAATTGGGTCACCATTTTTTTCGTGTAACAAATATTAACGTAGATTTTCTGGAGAGTCGCTAACAGTCAGCCGCGGCTAACACAGTTTGACGCAATAAAACATATTTTTTTAACCACTACTCCACTGCTAACCACTGCTCATAAAAAACACCAAACCTCTGCAGTAGCACGATAAGAGTCCTGACACATTAACTCTCACAGAGGTTTGGTGTTATTTGGAGCAGTATTAGGGGTTAAAAAAGAGGTTTTAATGCGTCCAACTCGCCGCCCCAAGCTAAACAGTATTAGCTGAGGCAAGCTGTTAGCTGCCGTAACCGACTCCCTGGAAAATCTAGGTTAATAGTTGTTACACAAAAAAATTGTCTCGATGGCTCATTTGATGACCCAATTTGCCAGAAAGATCTTGGGACTATTTTACACCGGAATTTCACTTTAACCTTTGTTAAAGTACTTTACTTGAGCGCGTAACTTCAATTATGTAACAAACATACTTATTTTAACTTAAACCATCATCTTTTCATCAACCTAGCTTTTGTTGATAGCCTTGGTTAAAAACTGTGTTTTGGGATAGATTCCGAGAGCAAGTGATCTAGCCTGACATCGCCAGATCAAAATCGCAAATGCGAGTTAGTCTGGAACCTCTCAGGACAAATGTCAACGGACTAGGTGCAGAGACATTGTGTGATGGTGTAGCATCAGCAAGTCTGTGAATGAGCGTTGATGAATTTATAAATAGAGTTCCACATCAGCTGCAACTAACTTGGTTGTCTTGGAAAATGTCAAAGCAGCACTCTTCTTTACTAAGCTAGGTTTATGCTCCCCATAGGGTGCACAAGCCAATAATGACACACATATCATCACATTTTTCAAGTTGTCAGTCAATTGTATCAAACCCGCCCCTTATTTGATAAACGGTTGTGATGAAATCCGTCTGAACAGGAGGATGACCGGACTTTTCTGCCAGAGCAAATAAAACATGAGCTCACAGCTTTGCATGGTTTCCCGGGCTGATCATCACCATCTTTAACAATAATATAATATTGGAGTCTACACTAGAAACACTTATTTAAACCGGACATGTACACAGGGGAGTAGAGGCAAGATGAAAACAATGATTTAAATCATTAAATGACGCTTTCTTAGATACCAGATAAGTGTTTCAATGGCATTTCCAACAATGGCAATGGAAGATCCTGGCTTTTGGTGATTGTAATCATGGTAACATTACATAAGAGATTGATAGGTAATCATAGCAGAAAAAATGGCACTAACACAACTACCATTTGCCCTCGGCAGTCGGCCCATCTGCAGAGACAAAGAAAGGAGTGCCAAGGCTGCCCTGATTAATTAATCAGAAACTACAAAGTGAATTATTAACCACTTTTGGTATGTTATGTTCACATATTATGCAATATACATGTTTTACTCTTTTAATTATGACAAGGAAAACATTGTGGAGGTCTTGTATGAGCATTCCTGAAGTGCCTGTGATGTTTTATGCATGGCCTTGACCTGCCGTTTGGTGCATGTTTAGAGAACAGCCTGTTCAGCCTCTCTGTCGCCCAGTGTGGGCTGACTTGGTGCAAAGTGTTGACCTTGTTTTGATTCTAATGTACCAACGCTGTCTAATGTACCAACGCTGTCCACTCTTAATTCAAGCGTATTTCAGGCTCAGATCAGCGCTCAGGTTTATGTTCCTGTTGCAAGTCTTAGACATTTTATTTTTAATTTTGACTGAAATGTGAAGCTTAGATAATTTCTTTCCCCAGAAAATATACAAGACACCAAGGGCCAGATTCACATACAGAAAATCCTTACACAAAACTATTCACAGTCTGCTTGTTATAAGTGTCGGAATTGCCAAGACAGCAGCTTATTATGCAACCAGCGAATCTGTGCTGGGACTTCCATTACATGGCATCCCTACATCCCTCATGTCTCTCCCTCTCTCTGTAAAGAAGTAAAACCAAAAAGCCACAGCTGGGATATACTGTACATCACCGTGAACACAGTTATTCCAGCATTTTAAGCAGGATCAAAGTCAAAAGCATTGAATTTCTGTTGGGAGAAACAGTGGCTGATACCGTAGGGTGTGGTTACTTTTCACTTCTGAAAGTGTTGTTTGTTGCCAAGCGACATTTAGTTCTTCAGACGGGCTATTTGGAGGTTTTTTTTTCCTCGACCAGAACTGAAAGGCGTAAAACAGGCAGGAAATTCACTGAGCAGTTGTTTAGACCCTGTGACTACTTTACGCTTCTCTTCCATTGACTTCACCCCTCTCCTGCTTATCTCTTCTCTCTGGGAAGTGGCATTTTGCTGTGGTGTGCGTGTTTATATTTGTGTCTGCTTGTGCATATATATATATATACAGTTTATAACCAGTTTATCTTTCTGCCATTCAGGAACATTTTAAGATTCCATATCACCCCTACATTGCTGATAAGCATGCATGGAGAAATGTCTTATCTTGCATCCAGATTTCATGACATGTATGACATCTAGAGGTGAGGGCAGCATCATAAGGACACAAGAGAGAGTCTATAAACCATCTATACTGCCCTACAAAGAAAGTATTAACAACAAAAACAATGGGAAAAAAAAGAACATTAAGTTTTGCCATAAAACCTACATTATATATTACTGAAACAATCCAGATACTGTGCTCTCTGCCTTAGGATAATATTCACATGATATGATGGGAATATGCAATATCTACCCAATTATCCATTTTCACTGTTTGTTTTAAGAAAAGACCATAGCTTATAATAATTAAATGTATCACTATTTTTGTTACCTGCTTTCTGTCTGTCTGTCTGTCTGTCTGTCTGTCTGTCTGTCTGTCTGTCTGTCTGTCTGTCTGTCTGTCTGTCTGTCTGTCTGTCTGTCTGTCTTTCGGTCTGTCTTTTTATATCTGTAGTAAAATCAATATAGCATTTTCGTTTAGTAGAATGCATTTAAATCAAGTGTTAACCTCCAATGCTGAAAAATGAATCCAAAAACTGCAGTTCCTCAAAAGTCCACTTGAGGCGGACTTTAAAAACACCCAACTTAACAGCAGAAAGAAACATGTTTACAGCCTGGTACAAAAAAGAGTTTTGGTTTCTATCGCCAATTTCCCAATCCATGTCAACTGTAAGGGGAGTGAAGGGGGTCCTTGTTTCAAGCGACCTCTTTTGCGAGGCGAGTATGTTCTTTCAGAGCCCTCCATCTTGTCACGTTCATGGTCACTATATGTGTTGACCTTTTTTTTTTCTATTTTGTAAACATGATTAAAACACTTTAACCTCTCTATGCCGCCCATTGATTGGATGCGGGACTCCGTTTCCTTTAACAGATGTTTATTAACACCTTAGAACTAAAGTTCAGGTAGACCAAATTAAAAACAACATCAGTTATTACAATCATTACAGAAATAACATTGCTTAGCACTGTAGCTAATACAGATAAATAATACAGAGAAATACTGACTTTAGCCTGCTTCTCAACCAACGGCAGAGGCAGTCTTCATGGTAAACATAAAATTCTTCAGCTTACACTTCTCATAGCAGCATTCAAAAGGTTATAGCACACACCACGAAGCGTGGAGTAATAAAAAGAAAAAACGAACTAGCTGGTAACATCACCGCTAGAGGTGCTCCGGGGCCTCTGTGTTAAGCTTACGGAGCTTACAGGTGCTACTTTTGCTTTTTGTTCATTTCAAAATTAAAGCATGTACTTCAAAATAAATTAAAAAAAAAAGCTGCATTAACATTCTCTACTTCAAGTCCGTCCCCTTAATGTTACCTTCTTAAATCCGAACACACACACACACACACACACACACATGTTCCTATTACACTTCTGCTCTTACTAAAGCCTGGATCAGAAGTTGCAATTTCTTGATTTCCTATTACAAGTGAATGCAGCATAACCGTCAGTAACAATATGGGCCAGCAGACCAACCGCTGTTAGCAGCATCACTAACGTGGCGTATTAACATGTAGGTAGGAAAAATAAATAAGTTAGTTTTAGGTTTTGCAAATGCTAGCTGTGACAACCCGCAAGCTAGCTTTCCTTTGATGTACTTGCTTCGGCCGTCTAGTTAACATTTTCTGTATGAAAGAGTTTGATTCCAGAGTCAGCAGCATTCTTACATTGCTACTTTTCTGTGGCGTAATCATATCCTATATGGTGAAACAAATGTAAAAAATAGATTCAGGCCTCAATTTTGACCAAATTTGTACCTTCCCATGTCTTCCTTAATACTGGTTAAACAGGATGTGTGTGATTTATATAGCTCCTGTAGAAGACAGAAATATACCTTGCTCGCCTTCCTGTTTTGTATGTGCTGGTACATGTCCCATCCTATATGATGAATAATGACAGACTGATTTAGGCTACACGTCATATCAGTATGGCGGTGTGTAATAGAAGAGAGGGTAGTTGTGTGTGTGTGTGGGGGGGCAGTGTTGCGATAACTTGACGGACAAGATTTGAGAGGACAGAATCAGCCTTGTACCTGCATCAGTATGCCACAGTACTTTCTGCTCTGCCCTTACGTTCCTCTCGGCAAACAAAGACAGCAGCTGGCCTCTTCAGCCCTCCTCTCGCTCGCCACAAGAGGATGGATCTGTCATGATGTCCATTAGTGTTATTGCTGCTCTGACATCCATGAAAGAAGTCAGGGTGTCCCTTATTGTGTTGACATAGCATGAAACCCACGCTGGCACGCACAGCCTGATCTGACACATCAGATTTACCCAGTCCTACCGCGCTTATTTTACCCTGCACACAGCAGAGTATAGTTATCCACTCCTACTCCCCTAAACGTACACACTTATCCACTACTTGAGGCGACAGTGAACCTCTTATCCTCTCCCCCGTTTTAAAAAAGTTCTGGCCACTGTACTGCTTATCATCTACCAACTTTTTGGTAGGTTTACAGTTGCAAAATATGAATATGCTGATGCGCTTCTGTACATTGTTAAAAATGCATATGTGGAAATTTTGAAATTCTTCTCACCACCTGTTGTTATACAGCTCTTTATTTGGATATGCTGTGATCCATACAGCTAGTGACTCAGCACAAGGGTGCAACATTCGTAAAAGTGTTGACGGTTGTCTTTAATTTGTTTTAAGTGATGATGCATAAAGTTGCATTCACTTATATTTAGGTTTATATGTGACGCAGTAGTCTGCTTACAGCTCTGAGATTCCTTTAATGACGCCAATTATATTTAACCAAAACTATGAGTCATAATTCTTCTTTGTGACAAATCTGTTATACTTTTCTCTTGATACTTTAAAAGGAAGTGGTACAGGACACATGGCTGGAGCAGGGCCAGAATACTTGCCACCACTTGTGTTCGGAAGTCTTCTCAGATCTGTGTAGAGCTCTGTGTGTGCATCACAGCCTCTGTGGGCGTTTCCCTTTGTTTTCATTTATATGCAACACGTTGATTTGACAGTGAAACAAATGTTTTAATGGAACTGGAAGATAGGTAGAAAAGGAGTTGATAATTGTGCGTCAGAGTCTACCTCAGTAAGTAAACATGAAAAGGTTGAGCTGTGGAGCAAATTGCTTTTTTAATATTTTACTTTTATTTGGATTGTAAGCATTAAAGTAAACACTAATAATAACCATGATTTTTTTTAATTTAAAAACAAAACTAATTAGTCTTAACCATGTTCCCAACAACTACAGTTTTTTTTGAAGATATGTATTTTGCTGTATTTCATCTCTTTTACAGCTGAAATGGATTGTATTGTCTTCTTATTTTCAAATTAGCAGCGATTCAATCTTGAATTTCATCCCTTTCTTTTTCTAAAAGCATTGCTGGTAATTCAAGTGTTAATGTCCCTGCTCCAGCAGGTAGCTTGTTGCAAACAAAGGAGAGAAGTCCCCATGGGACTCAGATGTTAACAATTTATAAACAAGCAGTTATTTCATTGCACTCATTGATTAATGAATTTGAACCTTCATCAGCCTTTTGTTATCGGTGCTTTCATTTGAAATTCTTTGTGGGGCTTTTAAGAAGAAACCACATTTGTATTTGTATTTCAAGACAGCAAATTAAATTCACTTGGGAGTTAGAATTTTAGATCAAAAGAGAAGCTGTAGTTTCAAAACCAGGAAAATGTTGGCATCCCATAATGGCCGTTTGTTCCAGTCCCAAGCACCAGAGAGTAAAACAGAGCATTGCCCAGGCTTTGTTCTGAGCCTTGCTGGACACCGATCAGCCAAGCTAACATTGGCCATGTGGCTCTGTGCCTGCGCCTCCAGATTCACTCTGTGAGCGAAGTCTGAATGCTCATATGACTGTGCCTGATTCTCTCTATACATCAGCAACCAAAAAAACAAATAAACACAAATATTCAGGTGTGTTCATCTTTGAAGATACATGATTTCTAAGTGTGGGAATCAGAGGCCTGGTCATCGGCTGCATGATGGACAGTTTTAAAGTGCAGCTGGTTTTAACTGCAAACATACAGTGTTTGTACTGATGTAAGGAAAGCGTACAGGAAAGGGACAAATCACACGGGACACCGATGCAAGACTTGATCCTGGACCAGGATATCATCATTCCACAGGTCACAGGTTTTTAAAGGGATGGTTCCCATTTTTTGAGGCGGGGTTTGTATGAAGTATTTCCCACAGTAGATGGTAGTCATCATGCCTCCCGCTTCGAGAGGGAGACAAGAAAGGCATACAAGCTAAGCAATGTACTGCTGTTAACAATGGCAGAAGCTTAATGTTTATATACTCAGTTCAATCGTACCCTACAGTATGTGTGAAATTTTTTCCCAACTTTAACTTGTCGTCACACAGCACTGCTTAAGTTTATGTGGGAGAACTGAAGCCATTCTATGCTCTCGTCCTCAAACAGGGCTGTCAGTTAGCCAGGTAAAGCAGGGAATTCTAAAAATAACGTACACTTAAACTGAAATTGATTTTTTTGGTGGCTAAAATCTGTTTAGGTGCTGCTTCCATCCACCACAGTACATTTTTAGCTTCCGTGCCTGTCATTCTGCCTGCTGCTCCAAACTGGAGCCGACTGTCATTTACTGTGGGTAATACACTACCTATGGACCTAAGTACCTCATACAGCCCCACATAAAAAACGATCCCTTTAAGTCACAATATCCAATTTTTTGTCCAAGACAGCATATGTTTGTAAGGCCCACCTTCATCCTTTTGTGATTTTTAGAGCTCTTTTGTAAAAAACAGTTGCATCTAAGAAACATCTTTAATGGAAGTGGTAAGACAGTAAAGTTGTGGTACAGAAAACCCAAAGAATGAGCTTAATGATGCTATAAAGTTCCATAGAGTGGAGAGGAACGGCAGAATCGGTTGATAATTATTTGTGGATTCTGCAAGCAACCCCTTTCACATCATAGATTACACTCAATGCATCGTGATATAATTGAATATAAAATATTGATTGTAGTCGCTTTGAGGTAGCCACCTAATGCGTTATTTCAAAGTGATAAAAAATAATTTGCATGTTGAAACTTGAACCTAAAATTTTCCAAGCACCATTATATCTATAACTAACGTGTTGTTCTCTCTCCTTCCCTGCTCTGTTTGTGTGTCTCTCCATCTGCAGGATGCCAAGTTTGTGGAGGAGAGGAGGAAGCAGCTGCAGGGCTACCTTCGCACAGTGATGAACAAACTGATCCAGACGCTGCCGGAGTTCACAGCCCGCCCCACCAAAGAGACCCTGCTGTCTCTGCTGCCTTTCTGTCTGTAAGTGGACACACACAGGCAGGCTTAGTACAGTACTTTGTGTGTGTGTGTGTGTGTGTGTGTGTGTGTGTGTGTGTGTGTGTGTGTGTGTGTGTGTGTGTGTGTGTGTGTGTGTGTGTGTGTGTGTGTGTGTGTGTGTGTGTGTGTGTGTGTGTGTGTGTGTGTGTGTGTGTGTGTGTGTGTGTGTGTGTGTGTGTGTGTGTGTGTGAGAGAAATTCAGGAGAAGGATGCCAGCACATGTGTGCAGGTGCAGGGCTCCTGCCTGTGAAAGATTGCTGCAGTTTTACAGAAATGTGAGTGTAGGTTTTCAAACAGGAAACATCAGGGAAATAAATCATGGAATGTGGGAATCTTAGTAACTTTCTTTATATAGTCATAGCAATTAGTTGTTGTTTTTTAGTAGCGTTTTGTCCACAGAAAACTCAAATATTTACCCCACTATTTACCTCTTTAAATATAAAGCTGCCTTTAACCACCGCCAAAATCCCATTATATGCTCACATGGCATCTAAGAAGGTAAAAACATCAGTTTTTGGCAGTAGTTTATCTCTATTATACCACTTCAATTAACTAAATCGTCAGAAGGAATTAGCTGCCACAGTTGTTGTCATAGTAGTAGTTACAGGATACAAACAGGGAGAATTAATGTCACTGACAATGCCAAATCCCCCAAAAACAAACGTCCCTGCATATTACACTCATACATAAGTCACACATACTAAGCGTATATGTTCTCTCACACACATTCACACACACCCAAAATAGCAAGTGTGAAAGTGCATGTTGCCTCGGCTACCCACTGTCCTACCAGGCAAAATCTGAAAATGAGATGTTCCAGTCATTTCCTGTCGATAGTCAAATCAGTTTGCACTTACTGCGACCAGTCAGCTGGCATGACCTGTCACGCCATCTGACTGGAATAATTTCCTGTCTAGAGACATCGGAGTCATCAAGCTAAGGCAACAACAACAACAACAACAACAACAACAACATAGTTGACATAGTTGGCTCGTGGATTTTTGACCTTGTTAAAAGCCACTACATATTCCTATGCCATGATAGCATTTTTCAGATCATTCTCATGGCATAAGTTCATTTGTAGAAAAATGAGTGCAGTCTGTGTTGCTTTAAAGGTCCCATATTTTAAAAAGTGAAATTTCCATGTGTTTTTTTTATTGTCAGGTAGGTTGAGGTGTTATATAAATATGTGAAAGAAATCCACAGAGAAAATGCACAGAGCCCGTATTGTGCCTGTACGACTGCGTGTATGATTGTGATGTCACAACTAAACTATATATGGACCTTTTCAAGGGTGTAAACATTTCACATTCCAAAACAGTCCTAGTTTATTTCCTGTTGCAGTGAATGTGAATGACATTATCTGACAGGAAGTTACCAAGGACCAAGGCTGTTGCCTAGCAATGGAATTCTATTGAAAAGGTCTATAGGAAGAACATTCCACTACAGTGCCGTTCATTCCCCGGCTGCAGTGACGGTGCAGAGACATGGAGAGTGCAGATGTGAAAGACCAGGAAACGCTGACCAATCAGAGCAGACTGGGCTTTTTCAGGACGGGGTCTTACAGAGACAGGCGCTAATATGGAGCGTTTCAAACAGAGCATGAATTCAGGTATATTCAGGCAAACAGAATGACAAAAATAATGTTGTTTTTTTTTTAACATTTAAGCATGTAATTTTGTTCTAGTAGAAACCCAAAACACAAGTAAAAACCTGAAAATGAGCAGGACATGGGACCTTTATTTACATTAACATCAGTGTCCCTGTGTATGGGAAAAGGTGGGCTTACATTATGTAATGTAATGGTTCAGATCAGACTCTGGTGTGGTTTGTTAGATATGAAAGCAAAGTAGACAATCCACAGTACTGTGTGATGGTAGATATGTTATTTAATGTGGAATCAAAGGATAAACTACTAAATCTATCTGCTTATCGGGAAAACTGTCCAGAAAGAGATCCCCTCAGATCACAGAATTATCCAAGATCATTTGGTAACCATGGTAATGCATGTGCACATCATTTTTCATTTTCACAGAAGGAAAAGGAGTTTGTGCTGCATTTTTGTTCTACTCTGTGTATACCATCTCCCTAACAATGTTACTTTTTAATTTGATTTCTACCGGTTCTACATTATTTATGGCGTATAGTATGAGGTCCGGTGGTAGTCTAATGCTCATAGCCAGAGTAATTTCTCTGAGTTAATGAGAAAACATGAATAAACTACATTAGGGTGCAGCATGACCTGCTGCCAGTAGTAAAGGGAAAAGTTAAAACAGTAATATCAGTGTTACAAAAAAATATACATGATAATTATAATAAAACCAGTACTAAAAGCCTAATACTTATTTTTTCTTGGTCCGTCAAGTGACCTGATCCTCTGGGATTTTGGTGAATTCTTATGAGAGGCTGTGGAGCTTTGGGGAACTTTAGAAACTGCTGAATTGGATGGTTAACAGGAATATACTAGAATACAAACCTAGTTTGTGGCTAGAACAACCGGAGCTACATCCACACTGGTGTTTTTAATCACGCTGGCTGATTAGCAAGGTGGAGCTTACCTGGGAATTACTTGATTGAATAAGGACTTTCCAAAGGGCACCACACCAAGCAAGTACTGTAGCATCAGTACAGTCATTACAAAAAAATCTTTATTCAATATTGCATAAGTAGAGATAAATTAAAATCGAGTTGTTACTTTTTATGTGGGAAAAAACATGGTAAACCTAATATTAATCATAGCAGAGTACTTTTACAAACTTGCGTCTATAGGGGTATTTTAACTATTAGTGTTTAAACAAAACAACAGGCCAAAGTTGGCTAAGCTCTGCTCTCTGTGGTGTTGTGAAAGCTGATACTAAGGGTCACCACTCTTTGGCTGTGTGACCAAAAAGTAATCTCAGAAAAGGTTAGGATTGAAGTTGAGATGATGCAGCAGAGAAACAACCGCAGCAGTTTATCAGAACATGATGTTGACATTTTTGACATGTTTGCACAACAATATCTTGAGCATCAAACCGAGTAACGTTGAGTTAATGGTCGATGATTTTTACTTGCATATGCAGGTCTGTCTCGGCTTGCTGTGATCTGTGCTGACACTGGAATTTTCACTACTGTACCATGACGCAATGAAATCGCAACTGACACTGAATCAACACAGATCACCATACAATAATATTCCTGACGTGTGTGTGTGTGTGTGTGTGTGTGTGTGTGTGTGTGTGTGTGTGTGTGTGTGTGTGTGTGTGTGTGTGTGTGTGTGTGTGTGTGTGTGTGTGTGTGTGTGTGTGTGTGTGTGTGTGTGTGTGTGTGTGTGTGTGTGTGTGTGTGTGTGTGTGTGTGTGTGTGTGTGTGTGTGTTGCTCTGAGGCCGGTTATGTTTAATAGTTTAACATGATGTTACTGTCTAACCTGAACTCCATAACTGCCTTTTCAGTTGCCATGATCAAACCTACGCTTGTCTAACATTTCCAGTGAGGTATGAAAGCCTGATTAGTCTGGTCATTAACTTGATGGGAGGGGGGGATGTAAAGGAAGCAGAGGTTAGCAAGAACACTGTTAAGCTTTAAGTAGAAGCCATACATTATGTACCAACCGTGTCTTACCTTAATTAGGAAAACCTTGAAAACTGTAAAATTTAAAATAGTGGCCAGCACAAGAAATTCAAGTTTGTGTGCAGTCTGTGTAATTATCCTCTGTACCCCTGTGATGCCACCAGGTTTTGTGTCTTTGTAACACACTGGCGAAACCTACATAAGGGTGGCAAGACTCACAGATGCTCTGGTGCATTGAGATAATTAGATGGCAGTAGAGAAAGAAAATGACAGGAGGCACTTCAGTGAGAAAGATGAAAAGAAAGGAACCCCAGAGGTTCGAGGGAAAGAGAGCTGGTCAGAGGAAAGAGAAAAGGGGGGGGGGGGGGGGGGGGCAGATTCAGATCCCATGTTGAGGCACTTGGTGCTCAAAAGCCAGATGGATTTCAAAACTCCTTACTTATACTGCACTGACCTAAACGCCTAATGCTATTTTCAGGGACAATATTCCTGTAACAAAGCCATAAAAACTGACTATTTTCCTCTAAATATTAGCTTGAAATTGAGTCACCTGAAAACTATGTTACATGCCAATCATCTGGTTGGTTTTTGTAATAATAAGCTACTCAGATTGATGTGAGCTGACAGATAACTTACTTGGAAGGGTTCCCACTGCTCTGATTGAACTATGCAGTAGTTTGACAAAGGTAGTAACACTATTCTTTGCTATTTGATCTCCTTGATCTTTCACAGAGGAGATAGAAAGGTAAGAGTGGATGACATCTCGTGTTTTCAGACGATCAAATGACTGCTCCCAGGAGAAATAATGATATCTGCTGCATTGTAAGTAATGTTAGAGTGCGTTTTGCAGTTTAGATACATGAAGCGGACAGCACTGTCTTTTTTGTTGAAGACGCCCTGATCGGACAGAGCGTCACAAGTTGCATCTATTTGTTATTCTTGCTCCTAGGCAACCAGTTTTTTGTTTTTTTAACTTCGTTCAGGACCCTCCTGCAAAAACGTGAGGCACAAACACCAGGCACTCAGCAAAACACCTCAACCTCATTGAAAACAATTTTTAAAAGCCGCGCCATGTTGCTAAAAGGCTCTCTGTCTAATCGGGGCATTAAAGTGCATTTCACTCGGACAAAACAATTAACACAGGATGAATTTTAATGATTGACTCCCTTAATGTAGCTCCATCATCGAGCCTGAATTTTAACGTGTCCGACATTTTGGTTTCTGACTAAATAACTACAAAACCCAACTCATGATGTTCCCTTCAGCCTTAGTTGTACTTTTTTACAAGCTTTACAGCTTATTAGCAAATTTTGCTAACATGCTCAATTAAAATGGTAAATGGGGTAAACAATACATCTGCTAAATACCAGTATGTCAAAACATGGCTGTGGACCTGATTCTAAGGATAATCAAAGCTTCAGCTGCTAGAAAACTAGCACACCATTAGAATCAGGTGTGTTCCAGTATAGGGAGAAACCTAAAACATGCAGGGCAGTAGCACACCAAGTCTGTATTTTTACGATTATTTCAATCACGTTTACACAGCGACTCCAACACTTTCAACCATCATTTAAGTCGTGAAAAAGGTCTGACTTTCTCCGGTTTTTCACATCTGTCTGTTTGACCACTCAGAGCCGCCGTACATCTGAAGGAATTCACTGTGGGTCATCATTAAAGTTGTACTCCATAAGATTCTCATCTATTTAATTGTCTTTTAAGTTACTATCCATCAAAGAGTGAGTGATCATATGACCCACTAATTAAATCACTTCTACTTGCCTTTTTGTCAAATGACGGCAGTGCTTGTACACGCTGATGTGTACTAATCTCTTTATGCCTCTCCACTTCTTGCAAGTTGCAATTTTTCTCACCCTTCTGCAACAGCAAATTGGTCACACCTCTCGCTAGATTTGCCAGCATTATGTATGCAGCACGACCTCAACACCTTTATTTACCCAAAGTTCACACTCTCTGTCTAGTTTCTCACCTTATTGACCCTCTGCCTCTGAGAAAAATATTGTAGACCTTCATCTCAGGGTCAAGAGCAGTCTGTGGCAGTATGACTTCAGAATGAGGATGTAACCCTTTATTGTTGTGGCCTGAGACCTTTATGTGTGTGTGTGTGTGTGTGTGTGTGTGTGTGTGTGTGTGTGTGTGTGTGTGTGTGTGCGTGTGTCTGTGTGTGTCTGTGTGTGTGTGTGCCTGCCTGCTTACTCTAATTATGCACCTCTACTCAAAGTATTGATATTCCAAAAGTGCTTGGATAAGGTATCATCCTAAACAAGTCGATATCATGTCCAAATGGGGGACCAGCACATGCTGAGAGCCAGAGGGTAAGCCTAATTAATTTAGCACATTTGGCTACTTTACCCAGTTTGATATGAATAAATGAGATGGCTTGTGGTTTCCACTCTGCATGCCGCCCCCGATCCAGTGAGATTTTTTGCTGATATAAGTCCCCATCGCATCACTATGTGACCAACCTTGGTCAAGTTCAAATTGTGTGATGCACTTGATTGAGCTTGCGTGGTGCGGCACAGACACGGGTATAAGGAGCCATTGACGAAAGAGAACACGGCATAATGTTCACAATATTAACAAAACTCAGGTTGTTCCCATATTATCTGGTCACGCTGTCCTTGAAGCTTTTTAATCTAGATGGTTATGAGAAATCATTTTCATACTTGGGATACTTGGTTTTTTTTTAAGTGAGGTTTTATGAGGTACTTATCCATAGTCAGTGTGTCACCTACAGTAGATGGGGGTCACCTTGACCCCAGTTTGCAGAAGCAGGCAGGAAAACAGGCATGGAAGCTAAGAAACGTACTGCTTGAACAGGGGGAGCAACTAAACGTATTTTAGCCACAAAAAAATCAATGTAACTGTCTCTTCCATGCCTCAGCCTATTTTAACATGACAGAGCCTCCCTCACTGTGCTGCTTTTCTAGCCCCTGCTGCCTTACATACAAGCATATGGCCCACAGTGACACTTTCAGCCAAAGCACCTCACCATGAGTGCATTTATTTTTAGCATGTGTTGTTTGAGTGGGAATCAAACTCCAGGACAACCCAGATGTCCCAGATAACATTTATCACAGCTCTATGCTTCATTAAAAGAGGCCATTTGAACATCAACAGGGAGACGCCCTGCTTCGTCATTGTTTTTAATAATTGAAAATCCCTTTGTCAAAGAAGCACTTGAACTCGCCGCTGCTATTAGAGATAGTTTAGCAATGAAATGCTCTGGAAGAATGCAACAGCAAAGCATTTAACTCCAGACATTCAATCTCCCTGCATTTAATTTCCTTTCTTTGACAATGGCCTCCCATTCGGCCTCATCCTCATCAGATAAGACGCAGGGATCAGGGGTTCACATGTTGTGAAGACTGTCGCCAGGGTAACAAGAACAACAACGTCATGAAATAGCCAAGATTATATCCTTCTGAGTAATGAGAAGCAAGCCTCAAAATCTATTATGAGATCAGAAATGTACAATGATTCCTTATGTCACAAATAATGGCCTTCTGTGGCGCGGTCAGGAATAATGATGGTTTTAGATGCTGAAAAAATGAAAAGGTCACAAACATACCTGTAGCTTTACCTGGGAAATGAATTCCATAGGATTACATGGAACAGAAAAAAAAGCTTGACAGGCACAGTAAAACCAAAGGGAGGCTAACAGTCACTAATATACAGTATTTTTGCATTTTGCTATTAATTCGCAAATTAAAAACGAGATTCAGTTTATTTGGTCCATGGAAGCTTCTCCATTTGCTGTTTTGACCTTTCTTGTGTTTTCTGAGAAAAAGTCCTATTTCATAAAGTAAATCATGCATTGAAGTCTCCAGATGCAGCATCGGTAGGTTTGCTTGAATAATACACTTGGTAATAAACTTTTAAAGTCCATGGTTCTTTTCTTCTCCTTCCTGCCTTTTCCTCTAATCCAGAGACACACCCCAGACCAACGATGGTGGAGCCAAGACGCCACGGTCCAAAACTTCATCCCGCTTCCCCAGACTGGGCCGCAGCCGCAAACAGGAAACCAGACCTGAGCCCCAGAGTGGCGACCTTTAACCCCCAGAGCCTTTGAACTCTCTATAGGCTGAGGACGATGACGTCCCTGTGTCTACCCTGAAGGGGACACATAAAGCGCGTCTATCAGACCTTCAAAGCCTTACAGATAAAAGGCCTCAATCGAGGAGGGGGAGATGGATACTTGGAGGCCTCTCTCTAAGAGAAATGTAGATGTGTCTGTGCATCGCCTGGCTGAGTAAAGTATAAATGACCCCCCCTGAGGTGGCCTATCGATGGACTCAATCATACAGCACCTCTTACCTCACTGAGAGACCAAAAGACTCTCTGTAAACTGCACATGAACTAGCCTGGACTGCTCTCTTCTCCCTAATCTCAAACACAATGAGGTGATGGAACCGTGTTCTTTTTTTCCTTTTCTTACTCTGTTCAGTTTTGTAGTGTATCATGGTCACAGTGCCTACAGTGTTTTGTAGCTGCTTTCCTGCTCTGAGGTAAGGGTGTGAAGAGAAGTGAAGAGGGAGAAGATTGAAGTATTCTCAAATGAATGTTGTTTTTCAGCTTATGTGTCAGCATTTTGGACATTTAAAAAAAAACGATAATTCACTATCTCTGACATTGAACACAAGGCAATGGGAATTCCTTTTTCTCATTTTTGAAGTTTATCTATAATAACCATAATATTTATGGCTATTACAGATAATCTGCAAAAATGTAACAATGCCACCAGGGGTGAAGTAGTTATCAAAACATCTTTTAAATGAATACTGGTGTCCTGTCCAGGGGGCCTGCCTTGCGCAGAATTTTTTTTTTTTCCTCATATCCACATGTCTAGGGTCAGTTTTAAACACCTGCTCTGATGTGTCTGATAAATTTGTGTCAAATCTGTTTGAGAAGTAAGGGAGGGAAACCCTATTTTACCATTTCAGTAGATTGGTAAACTGTGTTTGGATATGTTTACCTGTACTATACAACTCCACTATATCGCATATATAGGGGTCTTCTTCAAAGGTTAGCTGGCTATAATAAAAACTTCCTTGTTTAAAGATTGTTTAACTAATGTGTCTTAGCAGAATTTAATGCAGCGTTATGTTGCAAATAAATGTTTTAATGAGGACTAAACACTTGAAGAAAAGCTGCTTGTTAGAGTGAAAGGAAAGAGCTTCTGAGCATCAAGTGTGTGTAAAACAGAAGCTCATGCATATGAATGGTTACCCAAGACTAGTCAGAGACTATGTTCAAACGAGGAGCGATTTTGTTAGCGGGGTGTCGAAAAACTTGAATCAAAGGGTCGGCTCACACAACGGTAAACACTGTTCAGCCTCTATGAGGGAGGGGTGATCAAACCAGGCTTGTGGGTTTTAATTAAGTTGTTATTCTCACACAAAAGTGACCCTCACCGGTATCCATCTACTAGTTATTACTGCCAATGTTTGGGAATTTGGTCACAGGGATTAAACAGACTTCCCTGAGACCTTACTGTGGTCAACATAGGGTAATCTGGCCAATAAGAACAAAACTAAAATACAATATCAAATCTTTTGAAAGAAATTATATCACATATTGACATTCTCACAAATGACACTGCGGTTGCATCCTATCAAGAATGTGTAATGTAACTTACAGGGGAATTTAAGTATTTTGGCTCCTACAGTATTTCCCCATGTACAGTATGTCTGTGTAAGAGACTTGGCAACAACTCTTGTGAAATTTAGCAGCCTGCAGTGTAGTACAACAGGGCAAGAACTACCGCCCAAGTATGTCAACTCAAATTGCTTGTTTTTGCAACTGACAGGCTCAAATTGTTATTTTAAGTGTAAGTGTTTAAGTCTTTCTCTGAAATCTCATTATGAGATCCCGCAATGATTTTTTATTAAAAACAATGGTTTGTGTTTCTGAATTGTGCTAACAATACGTGAAGCTATGAAGCTATGCTTTGCAAAATTTACTTTGGAAGGGACGGGCTAAAGCTGTGTAGTAAGTAACTGTACTACAAATGGATCGTAACACGTTTCGAAGAAGAAGAAATCCTACCAAAGCACATTTTCCTGAAGAAAACTGCTGTTCCAAGAGTGGAGGGCTGCAGACGGAGGGAATTTAGCCAATGCTATTAGCTGAAGTTACTGTGTTAACCTGGCATCAGCACATCTACATTTTTCTGTAATGTAGTCAAACACTTCCAATAACAATCTGAGCCTGTCGGTGGCAAAAAAAAAAGCACTTTTAGTTGTACATTGTTACAATGCTGTACATTGACAGTCGTTATTGCCCCGTACGATTACTTTTCATCCTGGCAAAAAAGCTGTTCCTATTAGTCACTTACAGGAAATACATGAGGGAATAGGGTTTAAAAATACAGAAATACTCATTTAAACATGTATTTCTGACATTATTTTTTTTATTGAAGACTATTCTCTGCTGTGACACAGTAAAACCGTAGACTTGGTGATATTTGAAGTGTAGCACTGCCGTATATGCATTTGCAAAGTCAGCCTACGACATCATATTATAATCTGTTCAGCTGACAAATAAACATCATCACGTGGTCTCTCTATTATAACAAAGAGCCTTTTCATTGACATCTCTTTTACAGCGTTTGTCTCTGGGACCACTGGTGGGGCTAACTTGCACAAATATCCATATTGTATGTGTGGTAATGCACAGTAATTATGCAGTGTCATTCACAGAACGCTGTCTTTAAGAACGCTACTGATTTAGCATTGCACTCCTATAGCACTGTCGGACTCACAATGGGCAGTTTACAAAAGATAGGATCAAAATCAAAAGGTTTTTTTTCCTTGTCAAAGAAATATTACCCACATTGCAACTCCAACATAGTCAGTTCAGTCAGAGATTCAGGTGTGTTATGCTAATAGCAGCTATGTAGCCTCGGGTTGCTAGCCTCAAGCAGTGATGAGGTGCAGGCTGAAGAGGTCTGTTAGGTCACTACTTTTTAACTCCACACCTCCAGATTTTTTTCCTCTTCAAACATGACAATTTATCAGACTTAACACAGCTCCCGCTTGGGGTTCAAAAGCATTCATACAACTTTTTTCACATATGCAGTAGTAGCCTTTCAGAGTCAGACTTTGATTTGTTAAAATTATTATGAAACTTTGAAGGCAACCTAAAGGTACCTAAATACCTAAACTAACCAAAAATATTGTACTTATAATTTACTAATAATTATTCACATTATGTTAAAGTTATAATCCATACTATTTTCATCTAGTTAATTGTCACCAGAGAGGCCGCTGAAAAAAAGATATCTCAAATATTACGGATTGTGACTTTAAGGCCTAAAGTCAAGGGCATGGACACTTTGAGTGACAGGTGGATGCCGTCACATTTGGCTGACATGGACTGTAGGCTTCATTTGGCCCACTTGGCACCCTCCCCATCTTAACCCATTTTTGGACCAGCCTAGACCTACAACCAATCACAGCACCTGGGTAAGAAAATTTCTCAAATTACAGCTACACAAAACTGTGTTTCTGAAAACATTTATCTAAGAAATAGTCAATACAGTGCCTAGTTTGACAGTTTGATCTGAAAAGAAAAAAAAACTGAGCCGAATGGAACTGCAGACTGGAAAGTGACTCTGTCGGCCATCGTATTAAACCCTCCCCACATGAGATAAATGGTTGTGATTGGTCCACTTAAGGCCAGGAGGACTCTAAATCTGTCTGAATGGGAGAGGAGCCAGACAGATCTGCCAGCAAATAAAAAAGGAGTTTGGCAGATTCGTCTGGTTTCCGGGCTAAACCTCACTGTTTTGGGGATTAACACTTTGAATTTAAAATGAACTTTTGTTCGATTAAAGAGGAAATCTCTGCAGGGCACCTTTTATACCTGCAACGTTTTGTTTCAGAAGAAAGTGCTGATGTTTCCTCTTGCGGTGACTAAGCATTGATTCAAAACGAGTTTCAACCAGGATTCTTCTGCTAAAAGTCAAAGTGTTGTTCCTTCGATGGCTTGAAGCTCTGTTGCTCTCCAGGTGTCCTGCCGGTGCTGTTGAAAAGTACGAGCATTTTAATGACAATAGCAAGAAGTGCAGTAAAGACAGTTCCTGGTGGACATGACTGTTTACTCACAAACGCCACTATTCTTTTAAGATGCTGGATGAACTGAATATTACTGCACATTGAGGCTGGTAATCAGAGATGACCAGCAAAAGAACTGGGTTTAGCTTATTGAGTTGCAGCCGAAGTGTTCTCTTGCAGTATGTCTGTTGTAGTGTACTTTTTTGTCTTTGCCTTAGTCAGCAGTCAGGCCTTATCTATCAGTGTCACAGCAAAGAGAGGCTGAACAATAAAGAACGGTGTGTACAGTACAATACCACCACCTCTGTGTCAGTGTTGTCATTGTTAACCCTGGTTGCTTAATGGCAAACGGCCATTATGTAATCCTGCTGCAACAGTAGGCTTTTCTGTGTGTGTGTGGGTGTATGTCAGTGTACGTAGATGCATTCATGCGTGTGGGGGTCCATACAGAAGGGGTTTATAATGTCCTTGAAAGACAGTAGGTGTGTGCTAAAGTCTGAACATGTTTACGGTGAGATGAACGCATCAACGCTTGCATTATATTCTGCATACGCGTAAATGGATATATATTGTGAATTCCATCTTCTGAGCATCTGCGGCCCTCATTGCATCTGTTCTGCACGTGGAATGGTTATTTAACCTTCACTGCTCCACTAAGCAGTTTATGAGCTTTTACTCAAACAATTCAAAGCAATTTTGGGAAAGGCTGTGTTTTTTTTTCTGCGCTGGGCATGCTGCACCGGGTCGGCAGAGAGAAGAATGGTGAGGGCGTACTAAATGCTCATTGTCCACTGACCAGAAAATTGGTTACAAGCCCGTTAAGGATTTGGATGGTTGCGTTTGGCAATGTTAGACAATACACGCACATACACACAGCTAGGTGCATCCGAGCCAAGTACTTTGCATGCTGACACAACACATGTCCTCCAATGTTTCTATTGTTTTCATTGAATGGATTGGAAAAGCCTCGCTCGCCTTTGACTTTTTTTGTTTGGAAAACAGCTGAAAAAGACTGACTTCAAAAGTACAACAAACTATTAGAATATGTATATCACATGATATTTTGTCTCTATATAACTCTTATGATACATCTTATAATTTGGTAGATTTGTTGTGTAGAAGGAGATCTAAAGGTCAGAACGGAGGTCACACACAATTTGACGAGTCTGACTTCTAATAAGCCTCTAATGCAAAACACTCGGGAGATACCAGGAAAGCAACAGCACATGGGTAAATTGTTTGATTGTTTGCACTTTAATAACTATTTAGAGCTTTTTTATCCAGTATTTCACCTGTAAACTCTATCCTGCACTGCCTATAAAGAGAAGAGAGGGCTGCTTAGAGCCAGAAGAGGTCTTCCAACTCGGCTGACTGCAGCTGACTCAAACCTGTTCCTCTGGTCAGGATAACTTTACTATCCTATTGCACATATCACCATATATGAAGCCACTCAACCAACATTGTACTGTCTAAGTCACTTTATTGCATTTGTATTGGTTATCGTCTGTGTATCTTTCATTTTGATTAGCTTTTATCCGCTAATTATTTTATGTACTTGAATTGTATTTACTTTAGTTACTTATCTATTTACATAGCAACTTCAAAGTAGGTTGTTGACCTTAGTCTCTTATAAAGACATATATGAGGAAATAGGGTCCAGGTTGAAAAATACCAAAATTCCCCTTTAATACACATCAAATATTGCAATATTTGTTTCATAAAGTGATCTGAGAACCATACTTCCTCCCATTGTTGCCCTGATCAAATTTAAGTAATAAAGTAAATGTTATGAAGTCAAGACTAAAGTTAATGTGGTGGTTGCAGTCATACCGACCCTGCTGGCTGGGGCATGTTCCACCATGGATGGGGCCATAGTGTAATGCTGCTTGCCCACAGCACGCAGCCAGTTTGTTTAAACTGGTGTCCGCCCTGCCTTGCCGGTGTCTTGTGGCCATTTAAATTCCCTTGCCCCCTCATGACACTGCCAACTGGGTCCACTCGCCAGGTATCCCAGCATGCTTTGTGCAACAAATTGGTCACTTCCCATTCACAATGAACAAATGTGAACTTTGTCGCCAATCCGGTCGCCTGCAGTGAGCAAGCTGAATGCCCATTGTGTAATTGTAATAATCCTCTGTGCGGTATCACAGTGTGCTGTTCATTTACATTATTGGAATGAAACTTTGATGCAAAGAATTTGCCTGGGCCTGTGTGGTTGAGAACACTGGCAGAGTTGTGTACTGGAGCTTTGGAGTGTACCCCAGGCAAGACTTTGCAAAACATTGCAATAATCCAGACGTGAGGTGATGAAGTGATGGCTGGAGATGCTTTTGAGGTGGCAAAAAACAGATTTAGTTATGGATTTCATGTGTGACATGAATGAGACGGTGGAGTCGAGAATGACGCCCAGGTTACGGACTTCTGAGGAAGGGCAGAGACAGTGCTGAGCCCCTTGTGAGACATGTTTTGGATTGGGGTGCTCTGACCTATGTATATCTGCTGTGTTCTGTGCATCAATTTTACACCAGCTAAATGTTGTATTAAAAGCTTAAAAAGACTTTTGAAGCAGTTGTTTCAAAAAAAAAAATCATGTGAAAGGTTATATTATAGGCTGTTTGTATACTTGAATTCATGCTCCTTCAAATACATTGTAATGAAGGGCTGAATGAATTTAAAACAGTTCAGTTATTTCTTTTAAATAATTTACATTAACTGGCTCCCTCTGCACAAAAGGGGGAATTAATAACAACAACAAAAAAACATCAGTATTTGCATAGAATTTCATGCATCCCCAGTTTTACAGAGACACAAGCAACATATATGATTTGAGGCTATTACTTTAATTTAATTGGAATATTTGATGGGATGTAACACTGCTTTAATTTCCTTTTCTTTTAATTCACCAGGGGTTCATAGACAAACAAAATGAAAGCTTCTTCCACTAGAGGGAGTTTGTCTTGAACCAACCCTGAGGCAATGTCCACCAATCTAATTCTGTACATTTTTCATCTTTCACTTCCTCATCCTCTGTGTCCCACTCTCCTTCCTCTCCTTGACGATATGGGTCCCTCTTTGCTCATTTTACAGAACTGTATGCAATTAGCTCTTACCTTTGTATGAGGAACATCAATGAGACAGAGAGACCCTGGTTTAAGCAAGGTCACTGTATAAGCAGCACTCCTATCTCTAACACACAATGCCATCTTGGCATCAGGACGCATGTTCATTATAATGATAAGGAACAGGGCTGACGTCTCAGGCACCCTATAGACAACAGGCCCTTCAGGAAGGAGCTTCCTAATAGAAACCAAGATTAGCATGTGCTTCATATTTATGCTTACAAGAAGGGCAACAGCAGATGTTCCTTGGAGACAGAGGAGCTCTGCTGAGCTGCATCTATCTGAAATGCTTGTGTCAGTAAATACAGTAACTTTAGCCTGTGCTCCTTCTGACTGCTGGGGCATTTTGTTTGCACATAGAGGATACTCTTCAGTTCCCCTGTTTCCTGATAGAAAAGTAGTGTGGTCTGCAATATGTGGAGGAAGCAATGCTACAGCAATAAAGGGAAATTCATGGGGGGGGGGGGGGGGGGGGGGGTTTCTTGTTAATTACAAAGCTTTGTTGAATACTCAATTCTGATTGGTCAATTATTACAACCTGCTTGCTGCGTATGTAAACAATTGTGATTCTGGAGGAGCATTTTTAAATCAGCAAAATCATTTTTAAATGAGGAATTTTGTGTCAAAACATTGATTTAAAAAAAACTGTGTAATTAGCAGGATAATGTTCAGCGAGCCGGTCATTATTGCAAAATAAACCCGTCAGTACATTATCCCTTACATTTTTATCCATTATGACCGGTGGACTGCTACCAAAGTCTCTGGTGAGAATAACATGCATCAGAGAAATAGGCTTGAACACATTTGATTTAACAGTAATCATTTCAAACACCTGCTCAGCTGGGGCACAACCATTTTCTCATACTACTCTAACACTCGAGGCTAAATTTAAAGCAAGCTAGATCCTTACACTATTGTTAGAAAAGTGGCGCTTATGAAAGAACACAGATTTTTAGACCAAATTGCTAATTAGTTCAGGCAGAGGGTTGAAGTTGCAGCTCTTCATCCCAACTTCCTCCTTTTAGGATCTTCTTTTTCTTTCTTTCGCTGATCTAGTTGTAAAACAATTTGCAATAAAATGTCAATTAGACCCTGTCGAGGGTGAGGTATTATCATCGTTTAAGTCAGTTTCTAAATGTGGACTCATTGGCTTTATTAGGGTTGTAGAGCAACTCAAACATAATGTGTGCTTTGACCTGTATCCATGCAGCACACGTGTCACATTTGTGACTTCCAGCAGCCTGTACTGTATTTCCACACCGCCGTTTGTTTTCTTTTTTTTTAATCTCTTCCAGGTTTTGAATTATTTGTCAGAAAACAACGGGAGCCACTTTTTTTTTTTGTCGAGCTCCTGTTCTCCAGCTGGCAGAAGTTGAATTGAAGGATTGCCGTATTCCCTGCTGCTGAAATGCACCTCCTCTGTACTTTCAACACAACACCTTCTCAATCTCTCTCTTTCTCCTTTTTGTCTCGCTTTTCTTACTCTCCCCCTTATTTATTTCAGCCTTCCCTCTCCCTCTCTCTTCTACACGTCCCTTGCTTTTTCATCTTCCCTTCTCTGTCGTTCCATCATGTCTTTTCATCATTTTCACTTTTCTGTCCTTTCCTTCATTTTTCTTCTTCACTACCCCCGTCCTCTTCTCTTCTATCTAGATCTCACTCCCTCTCTCTCTCTCTGATCTTTTCTATTCTCTCTTCATCTCCCAATTTTCTCTGTACCTTCATCCTCTCTCTCTGCCTACTCTCACCCCTCCTCCAATCACCTCCTCATTCTCCTCTGAGACTCAGCCTGCTTGGCACATTGTATTTACTCAGACATCACTGGCTGCCTCTGTTTATTACCTATTCAGCGATGAGGCAGGAGAGACAGAGAGAACCAGCCCATTTTTTCCTCCCAGCTCTCCCGCTGCTGTCTGTCGCTGAATCTTAAAACGCAGCATTGGGAAATTATTTGTTTCGGGGTCTTTTTTTCCCTCCCTTTCATCTTTTTCAATTCCTTCAGTATCGAGCGCAGACTCCTGCCTGGTATGTCAAACAAAGTCCACACGACCTGTATTTACAGGGAGCAGGGGTGTGGATCATGAAAATGGATCAAGAGAAGATATATTTCTGTTGTCACTTATCTAAATGAAATCCCAAATTAAGATGTAATGGATTATGTTAATTAATACGCTATCAGTTCTGAAAACATGGGAAATAAACTGGGATTCATCCTTCTTCAGCATTAAGGCAACGTGCTGCACCGTTAACATAAACTTAATTAGATAACGGATATGCTGATTCTCACCCAGATAAGAGGAGAGTGTGACAGAGCATGTTAATTTTAGGTTAATGTTACATAAACAGGTAGGATGGACTGTTTGTAGCCCTTATGCACCATGAAAGCTCCTGCATGGTCTTCAACTCTTACTGTAGGAAACTTCCTTTGTTTCCTTTACCTGCAGGCTGCCGATCCCCTTCACAATACAATCAGATCCTGAAGTGTGCTCTGCCTGCTCCTCAAAGCTATCACAGCCTCTCACCACAGCCCACGGCACTCTTTTGATCAACCCAGAAGCTTGATCAGAACACCTCGAGGCGCTGTTTAAACCGCAGCAGGGGGGGAAGAGCGAGGTGAGTAGAGGTGAAATGTAGCTGTGTCAAGCTTAAGATAGAACTGCGACGGCGGGGACCTTTTTGAAAGAGTCTGGGAAGTTCAGCTCTGAACTTAAATACAAAATACAGTTTCCCACTTTTAATCCTGTGTTAATTACTCATTTATCTCTTGATATATGTGAAAAAAACATTTTTTTTTATACCAAAATCGCTATCTTTTGTCTTAAAATGTTTGATGGCTCATCCTGCATACCTAAATGAATCCAACATCCTGGATATTGAGTTCAAAGTATGGCACAAGGGCCAAAGGGGTTGTATTTACAGTGGGGTCTTCAATAATCATGATATGGGTGAAACATGATTGAAAGCAATCGGAGTGCCATCTCCCATTTCCTTTAAGGACCACCTGTGCCTGCAGTGGATGCATTACTATTTATACGGTGGATTCTGAATATTGGAGAAGTGAGCCATTTTCTGCTGAGGAAACTGATCTGCTCGTGCATAAAGCGACGGACCCTCCACTGTCTCCTAGTCCTCTGTCCCATCAACAACTCTATACAATACTCATACTGCATATGAGTAAATGCACTGATAACCTATTTGACTGATGAGGAGGAGCATGAGGAGGAGCGGTCGTCACTGTTGTGTGGACAAGCATGAATGGTTGATCGGCTCTGATGCCATCCAAATCCACTTCTATGCTTAAACCCTACCCCCGCACCCACCTAAATGAATTATTTTCACTCCCCCTCTAGACAGTTAAATAAAAAAAGCTCAATCGTTGTCCGATTATTATAGCCAGTAGGTTCTGGGATTGCATTTTGTCCAATGCGTCCACCTCTCTTGCTCTCCACACATATGCTATACTTCAGCCCATGATCACATCATTATTTTGATTCTCCCGAGATCTCAGTCCTGTTCTGGACATGAGGGATGTAGATGATCCTGGAGTGTTGGAGACAAACCTTCAAGGTTTGAGGATTTTCTACACCTGTTTAATCATTTCCTGCGGAGGCCAGGGAAAGACCCTGCAGGTAGGGATTCCACTGCTGAGCCACACAGACAGGCCCATATTTATTTCTATCTGTGAGCCATACAGACTATATTCACAATTTTGAACCTCAAGGTCAGTTCTGAATAGCTTACAAGACTGCTTACATCTCAAGGACACAACCGTCACTGCTCATACAACCCGGCAGAGATTTCAAAAGTGCAGAGTAAGAGAGAGAAAGAGTAAAAACGACCAAACCATCTTCAAAACTCTGATGTGGACGCCTATCCACCTGTCATTGCCAGATTAACCCTCCAAACTCAACTGTTGAACAACTCTAACTTCAGCCTGTGAATGTTCTCATTCGTCCAGGTCATCGTTATCCTCAAAGCAATTTCAGTCAAAAAACAACTGGACTGGTTGTTTGTCTAGGAAGACATTTCACCTCTCATCCAAGAGGCTTCATCAGTTCATGTACGCATCTGACCAGGCTGGGACTGGTGCGAACTCTAACTTCACTTTCTTTGCAATGTGTAGTTGTGCTAGCATACCAGCAGACCCCAGGTTTGCTGTGTGATAATTACATTTTTAAAAGTATGGCACATTGCAGTTTTTTCTCTAAGAATTTAAAGCACTTCTGCTATCTCTTTTCTGAAACTGCAGATGCGGTGATGCAGAGATAACTGATGCATTAACATTTTTTTTTTCTGCTATACGGCAATGTTTTGAAAATCTTGAACAAATCAAGAGCACAGCAATGCATTATCAACTGCTAATAAGTCAATTTCTATAAATGGGTTAAAAGAAAGATAATTTCAAATAGTGCAATGGCAAATTATAGAAAATAAGAAATAAATATCTCCACAATGTAACAATGCTAAAGAGGCTAGCATAGCCAGCTAGTGCTTCTTTACAACTGTCCCAAGGCCGGAGGGACATTCTCCACCATGGATTGTACATGGAATTGTGACGTTAGTCCCAAATCTAATGAGTGAATCACATCAGTATTGGAACCCATGCTCTGTCCCATCTCTAGAGGAAATTTATCTATTTGTGGCTATTTAAATAACGTTGTCTGAATCAGACCTGGGAAATAGAAAAGCCAATCTTCTTGCTGATGGTTTAGTTATCCTAATGTAACCCTGTTAAGAAACCTTACTCATAAATTAAAAATGTAAAAGGAATTGTTCATAAAGCTTAAAATAGTTTGATGAAACAGTAAGGTGTAATAAATACGATACAAGCGACACAAATGTACATGGTTAAATATTTCATTTCATTTTGAAGAAACTCATGGAGAGAGAGGAAGTATTGATTGAGAAGAAGTGTGATCCTGCTCATTTGTTGGTTAAGGTGTGATTGAAGGTCAGACCGGAAGTGTGAGAAGGTGTGTTTTTTGGGGGAAATTTGACGACGACGACGTGACAAGGCCATGGAGACGCATGGCAGCGAGTGTGAAATTTTACAGAGATAATGGCTAAGTGTGTAGTTTTCAACGTCTGTGACACTCTCAACCCGGACATTGGAGCTACTGCTGTTCGGTGTAACGTTACAGCTTAAGAAGTTTTCAGTTCGGAACTTCTGTGGAAGCTGCACTGTTTTTAGCTACTGAGCCAACTTGGAGTGTTGTTAACATTCTCTATCAAAGACAAGAAGCTAAACTAGCTTCAGATATGGGCTGTGCCTTGTGGTCTCACAGCGGGAACATGAGGATTCGGCTCGACTGCTGCCAGTGAGCGTGAGACTCGTTGTCCCGGGCTGCTTGAGAGGCTCTGTCCCTGCTCACCGGTCTATATCCAGTCTACCTGCTGTGGCACCTTCCGGACTCGGACCAGGGTAAACGGCTGTTCTTTGGATGGGAGTTAACACTTTTCCTTCACTGTTCCTGGATCCTTGGGAGTAAAGCTGAATTTCCTTGCCCTCAAAAGTCACAATATCAGGCCTGCAACAGGGTTATTTTTGTTTTTCCGGCTGTCTTTGTGTGAGTGTGGACCCACTGAGTTGTGTTTGAGTTTAATACTGAAAGTTAGTACAATCTAAACTTTTCGGGGTTTGATTGTAATTTGAGTAACTTGAAGGTGTTTTGCGACTTAAAAGGGTATTCTAAAACTTGAAGAGAAATGTAAAGGATTAGGCTATACATATATTTTGGGGGGAATTCAAAAGTGTTCTCTTCAATGGAAAAAGTGACTTTGAGTGGCTAATTGGGGTTCATTTTATAACTGGCTAAACAAATTTTCAGTTAAAGTGTATTGGTTCTGTTTGAAAAAATGTAAACCTGAAGTAAATAATTGATTTGTTTATTTTCTGAAAAAGAGTCTTGTGATATTTTCTTTGCCATAGTTAAAGGTGAGCATATTGGCTGCCTATAGTTGAGTGTGTATTAAAATCCAAATTTCCTTTTGAAAGTTACTTAAAAATTTGGGTTCAAATACAATAAATGAACCCAGAAGCCTGCCCTTAGTAAGAGGTCTATTGAGGGGAGTGCTACACTCATGTGGGTCTTATGGAGGCATCAGTGTTAAATCTTTCTATAACCAGATATAACTCCCTCTAGCTGCTTTAAATGTAGTTTTCATTAAGTCCATCATCACTCAAGTACTGTTGAACCACACTGTAAACAATTGTCTTGTTAATTAACAGTAAAATACTGGCAGCAGGGTTGCCAGCATTCTACTGTTAATTTTACAGTTCACCTACTGTTATCTACTTTACAGTATGTTACTGTGATAAAAACCACATACTGAATTACAGTACAATCCTGTATCTCCTTGATTTCACAGTAAAATACTGGCAGCAGGGTTGCCAGCATTCTACTGTTTATTTTACAGTTCCCTTACTGTTATCTACTTCACGGTGTGTTACTGTGATAAAACCACATACTGAATTACAGTAGACTTAAACAGTATAGTGCTGAATGAATTCACAGTATACAGTACTAGTGCAAGGTAGTTGCAATATTGTTGTTTTTCATTAATTGCATTTAACCATAATCCCATATATAATACAATGCAGTCATTTTTATAGATAGAGCATATTATTGTCTGAAAGCCACTTCCTATGAATTAAGCGCTGTCTTCACTGTAACCTCGTTTAGCAATTTTAATATACCGTATACTGAATGAGTTAGTTAATTATAATACAGCCATTTAAAATGTGTAAAAGAAGAGACTTAGAAAATATCAATTATATAACCTTTATTTAAAAATGATCACCAACTGCAATACCTAACATGTTAACAATTGAATAAAACAAATTCAACTGTTTTAGTGTAATTGATTTGCTTAGTTTTGTAGGCAAGAGATACTTGGTAAAATGGAGCTTAACCAGCTTGTGGCGCTTAAGGCCCTGAATAGATACAAAATTATCTGCAATGGAACACTGAATTTCAGTTAAGTTATTTAAAGTGCTTGCATTGAAACTCTGAGTTGTGCTAAAACTAACATAATAATAAAATATAGAATAAAAATAAATAATAAATAACAATAATAATAATCCCTGCTTGTTAACTGTAGCTACACACACGTTTTTCTGCAGCGTTCAACAATATAAATATCTACGTTTTTGAAGTGCAATATAACATATTTAGTCAGTGGAACGAGAACACATACATAACTGTAAACAAAAAATGGGTAAAAACAGTGACTGTGACGATGACTCACTGACCAACCTATACAAAATTCCACTGGAAGTCCATCAGATTCTTCAGAAGTTTGGACACATGGGGTTTGACTGTGACCGACTTCTTCTGGACAACTTTTCCTGTTTTCTTGGAGATAATCTTTCCCCAGCTGGACTTGGACTCTCTCTGGGTTGATCCCGATGAAGCGCCTGAAAACACAGCAGTCTGAGATTATAGGGATAGCAATAATGTCTGCTACTATATAAAGAGGACTGGGTGATATGGACAAAATCAAATCAAAATGCCTTTGACCAAAGACAACCCGAAAAAAGTGCTCACTCACAATTTCATGTCAGAATGACTGCTTTGAAAAATGACCGTTAGGTAACACAAGCCTTACCTTTGAATTAACTCAAGACTCCTCTTGGTACTGTAGGTTGAAGATATAGTACAGGGAAATCAGAGCAGCAAGACCTGTCACAAAGGTGGGCTGGATGCCCTAACACAACCTTCAAGGCTGATCATCCAGTGTCCAATATTCACACGCTCTGTTCCACCTGAAACGTGAAATAAGAGTAATATCAGAATTGATTGAAAATCCTGGATAAATATCTCTACTTGGAAGAACATTCATGCTGTGTTGTGATACAGAGAACTCACTTATCAACGTAAAGCTCATCTGATATGAAATAGACAGTATGTCCATTTACTGAATACATACAGAGGAGGATTAGACGAGGAGTTGCCGGTAAGGTGAGGGCCTTCTCGACGTCATCAACTGTGGCAGACAACTGTAGGGCACAGACAATTTATTCGTAGTGAGAACAGTTTCGTAAGAACTACTGTAATGGAGTTTTTTCACTCTTTTTTCAACTTCTGGTCTTATTTTTACTGACCTTTTTATCTTTGTAATTTAACTTTTTTATATACAGTGTCCATGAGTCTGAGAAAGGATACTTTTAAATTTAATTAAGGTTGTATACAGCTTCTCATTGGTCTCACTGAACAAATAAGAACCAAAATGAATAATGTAGATATCTGCCTGCCTGACAAAAAGAACTATAAAATAGCATGCTAAATGTTCCTGCTGTAGCTGTCCAGTTACCGCATGGAAAGTTAAGATGACCATATACTGATTAATCACAGTTTAACTAAAATAAAATCATAGTTTGATAGCAAGCAAACATCATCAAACAAATAAAATATAGTTTAACTTACCCTGTGATTTGCTCATGAAATGCAGGATTAAAATAGATGTTCAAAGAAAGGAAAGACCAGAGTTGACTTGATGACTCCAACTGTTCCCACGTGTTGTAGCATGTCTCCTCTAGAAATACAGTATTGTTCCGTATTTGCGCGGCCTCTCTGCTGTTGATTCTAACATCACTCCCAGAATGCAATGCTATTTACGGTTTATTACAGTATTTTATGGGAAACGGCAAGCTACCTACCAATATTGCCCAGAATGCATTGTTTTCTACAGTATAATACCTTTTTAATGGGAAACAGTATGTTACTGTCGTAATTTGGCTGTTTTATTACAGCAATTCGTTACAGTGCAGATGATGCTGCCGAGCCCATGTTTCATTTGCTCTAGCACAGGCGTCCGCTACTTTTAGCGCGCCCTTGCTCGGACCACACCCATCTTCGACATTTTGTGACTTGCACAGTTGTGACACACAAACAGACACCAAGAAAAATACTAAAATCACCTCTATGGTAGTTTCAGGACCACAAACAATAACAGTGGGGCTGGTTAACAGTTATTTCAGAATATACAACATATACAGTAAGGACAAATGATAAAAATTGTAGTTCTTAAAACTAGATTTTGACCCTCAAGGTTTGGTAGAGATTTTTCTCATGCAAGTGTATATGCTATGGTGTTGCAGATTCCCAGTTCAGCCCTGGGGCCCTCGCTGTAATCCTTCCTAACACAGAAGGAACACACTAACATCGTCAACCTCATGTCTCTCTTAACGTTACGTGACAGTACTGACCTGTACCCTGTACTTTTTCCTTGATGGGAAATTCAGGAAGTACATCCGTTTTTTTTCCGGAGGCTCAGCCACATCCGCGTGGTGTGATTCAAAAATCCCCTTTCATGCAATGACTCAGAGGAGGTGTGGGAGCAGAATGGGCTTGTAATTGAACACTTAATCACAGGAAGCGGTGTTTTACGGCCAGAACTGATGACCCTTAATGGAAGCGAGGGATGGGTGAAGTGGTGGATGAAAGAAGAGGACTATTTTTGATGACCCTGATGTAGAGGGACTGGCCATACGGGCTGAAATACTGCTGGTGTGTCGCTCTAAAGAAAGCAAGTTAAAGTTTTTGCCTCCTCCCCCTCACTCTCCCTCGCCTCCCCTCGTCTAACCTGGTCCCATTTTCTGGCTACAACATACCATTTTTAGTGGTAGGCAGAAATCTCTGAGCCCAGCTTGTGACCCCTGTCATCGCGACTGAGACTCCATATCTTTTCTCTGTTCTGCCAGAGCACACACACAGACAGAAAGCAGAAGGAGCAAAGAGACAGTCGGAGCAGACGAGGGTAGCAAATGGCAAATGTGGAGTGCAGGGAGAGAGAAAAAGGAGGGGAAGTGAGGAGGCAATGAGAGGAAGTTACAGAGCGGTCGAGACAAAGAGGAAACAAGAAATGAGCAGAGAGGAGAGTGGGTGGAAAGAAAGGGAGAAAATTGAGATCACGAGATTGAGACAAAAGATGGAGAGAGCGGACGGAGAGAAGCTTCCCTCCTCCTCAGAAACGGAAATGGAGCGTGCAGAGGAGACAGAATTCAAAGCCGCCGCCGAAGGTCAGCCTCATTTGTTCTCCGCAGAGACGACGGGGGTCCTTCATGTGACGGAAGAGAGAGATAGCAGGGGATGAAAGATGAGACCGCGATTCAGTGATGGGGAACATGAAGGTTGATTCCATCTCGTGTCGCCAGCACACACAATTGACAGAAGGGAATACATTTGACTGTCAAACAGGTGCTTCTCATGAATGTGTAATGGGGTTTCCTGAGCGACGCCGAATATGAAAAGATGGCCTTCAGCCGTGAAAAAAAATGACATGGTTTGAAATCATTTGGTTAAGTCTTTTCCAAGGTTTTCTGTCCCCAGGTTGCTCTTCAAGGCCGGACAAGGCAACGTTTGCACGGTGGGAGACCAAAGTGACAGAGAACTTTTGAATTTTGAATAATACAAGTTCTGAAATTTATTCAGGGTGAGAAAAGGGCAAGGGACCAGAGTGAGAGTGTTTGTTTGAATATTTCTTTTGGTCTTTTATGCCTTTTATTGTTGATGATGGCGCAGCTGGAGGCTGACAGGAAATGGGAGAGAGAGAGGGGGCAACATGCAGCAAAGCCTACAGTCTACGCTCGCCACCTGAGACAGCACCTGTCACTCAAAGCAGCCACGCCCTAAAATGTGCAGAACTTTAAGCCTCAATATAATTTAAATGGGTGAGTGGTATACAAATGTACCCCCTGTAAAGTTGTCATTAACGAGGATATTAGCTATAGAGACCAAAACTTTTCTACTTTATGTAAAATACTGTAACATGGGGTTCTACAGGGATTGACTTAGTTTTGGAGCCAGCCTCAAGTGGCCACTCGAGGAACTGCAGTTTTTGGCACTTGTGTGTTGACTTCATTTATCAAAGGCAGGAATGGCTAATGACAGGAATCAGCAGCTGCATTCAATTAACTTGTGTCAGCTCAAGGTCCTTGGTAGTGTGCATGCTGGCTCACTGGCATGGCTCCCAGTCATCATTAATGTTATTAATTACACCTGTGAAACCACTACATACTGCTAATTCAGAGCAGGTTTAGCCTGGTTCCACACCACAGAGTTGCTCACATTTCTGACGAGTTCACCGATTCAAATAGAGAGAGAGAGAGAGAAAAAGCAATAAAGAAGCTACTGTGGCAATTCAAGTCTGATGTTTTGCCCCCATGTTTTGTAATTCATAATTGGTCAAGACCGTCAAACAAGTCATATACTGTACAGAAACAGACACAGTCTATTTCTCTGACATAGGCTAAATTCATTTGTATTTGGAATATGATGCTGAAATCAGTGCAAATAAATTATCAAACTAAAACAAAAATAATGCAAAATTTGTTTTTAGATTTTGTTGTTATAGATGAGCATAGTTCATCTTCTGCATTGTTGAATAGTTCTCTGACAGCTGCCTCGGGGTAAATGGACTGCATTTATTTATCCAAAAGGCTTTAGGATTTTGCTTCTCATTCACACTCACACTGATGGCAGCAAGGTGCTGAAAAACCATTGGGAGCAATTTAGAGTTCAGTGTCTTGCCCAAGGACATTTTAACGCGTGGACGGAAGCAGTGGACGACCCACTCTAACTCCTGAACCACAGCCGCTCACACGGGGTCATTATGCAGGTCACTAGCTCATTTAATGGCACAGTTTGGGAATACAGGCTGTGTGCAGTTCTCTGTGGATTAGGTATTTCGATACTTTCACAGTAGTTATACAGCACCTCGACCTATTTAACAATAATAATTAAAAAAAAGACACAGAAATCTCACTTTTTACAATATGGGACCTTTTTAAAACGTGAACACACTACATACTCAAAACTGGTTCAGCATTAGTATGTGATTTTGGATTTAGAACCATTTGGCGATTGGAACAGAGCCATTGTTAATGCCATTAGTAACAGTCAAAATGTCAGCCGTGAGAAACAGCTGTTGATATGCACAGATCAAACAGAGCAGCTTCTCACACACAAAATAAGCACCAGACTTAGCTTGGCTTTGCTTTTGCAGTTAGAGAGGTTTATTCTGGATGGATGGATTCTAAAGTTGCCGTCTGATTGACTGATTCTGAAGTTGCACATCATTTTCAGTTTGTACCAATCAGAAAATAAAATAAACTCTAAATAATCAGATCAATTATAGAAATAATTGACTTCTGAATATAATGGATTGAATGCAAGCCAGACTTTTTGCTTTGTTAAAGCTGACAGAAGACGAAAGGGCAGCTGTTGCTCTGGAGATAGAGCAGTTCGATCTCCGGCACGCCGCATGCATGGGCGAGACACTGAACCCCGAATTGCTCCCGAAGGCTGTGCCATCGGTGTGTAAACGTGCGACTGAATGATAAAATTAGATTCTGATGAGCAGATGGCATCAGGATGTGCATGTGTGTGTGAATGTGGCCAGCAGTGTAAAAGTGCCTTAAGTGTTTGGAGGACTAGAAAGGCACTCCGTTAATAGGCCTGCAAGTGAATTTAACAAAAGAACTTTGGGAATATGAGGAGTATTTTTATTAAAGCGACTAATTACATAATTTCTGTATTTTCCAACCTCGATTACTATAATAGATTTTTATCTAATGGGGATAACAATTTTGAGTGAGAGATGGAAAGACTGAGAAGTAACCGTTAACCTGCCATGCTTTTTAATGTGTACAGATGAACAGCATTTTGTTCAGGAAAATGGGCTTTGGTAGGATTTCTTCTCCTCTTTGGCTGGCTTTAGTCATCCCGTAGTGTTTCAAGAGTGTTAGGGTCCATTTGTAGCACACATTTTTGCTATTGTATTCAAAAGTAACATTAGTGTATGAGAGCTGCGTGACGTGGTAAAGTATAGTTTTACGTATTGCTGCCACAATTTGGAAATGTGCAAACAGGAAGCAATGTTTTTATTAAAACCATGTTCTACACTGTGTTAGGGTTCTAGTTTTGTCGGTCTTGATCCTATTTTATTTTGTCACGTTCTTGGTTTATTTCCTGTTTTATTTTGTAGTTCTAGCCTCTTGTGCCCTGTCTTGTTTTGCCTGTCTATCCTGTCTATGATTGTCTGCTTTGCCCCTAATTGTTCCACCTGTGTTGATCGCCCTCTCCAGCTGTGTTTTGTCAGTGATTAGTCTTGTGTTTATGTACCTTTGTCCCCTTTAGTTCCTTGTCAGTTTTCTTGTGTGCAGTCCTGTTCCTCGTACCTGTTCAGTTTTTGAGAGTGAATCAAATTATTTCTTTGAGTTCTTACTCCTGCATGTTGCTCCTGCATTTGGGTCCTCTTCTCTGCTTCACCTGTGACACCCTGCTGTCTTCTGGCAATAAGTCACCTTTTGAGAGACTTCTCAACTTTTCCAGAATACTTTCAGACACTTATAATAACAATCTGAGCCTGTCATTGGCGAAAATAAGCACTTTTAGTGGATATACATTGATGGTCGTTATTGCACTGTGCAATTACATTGCAGCCCTGTTTGTCACTGACAGACTGCAGTGCCCTTGCTTCAATAGTAGACCAATTTAAAAAGTGTTTTGTTCCCATTAGAGACAAATACATGGGTACACATTGAAAAATACCAAAATTCCCCTTTGACGATTCAAAGTCGAACATCTCAACACAGTCAGCTCCTGCTCTGTTTGACACTTTCTTCTCCTTTTTTTCTTTTTTACCTCACAGCACACACATTATCATTGAATGTTATGTGTGTTAGAAAAAGGTATGTTTATACACAGAGACTTTATTTAATGCAAGAAAGTAAAAGATTTTTCTTGATGGCAGAAGTTTCCTAACCACTGAGTCATCGGTGGAATCCTTGTGATTTAGTGCCTCGAGAGACGACATGCAAAGCTGTTAAATATCACACTTTAAGTACTGTAGATTCCCTCCTCGCCTACACAAGGCTTCCCTCATGTGCTGCAAGTGTTGGTGCTTTGTTTCAAAGGTGCATCTCAAAGTGTGTGTGTTAGAGCATGTACTGTACTTTTCTGTTGCTGTTTTTGTTCTTGGATAAGAGTTTTATTACTTTAATTGTAATGTGCACAGTGTGTGTGTGTGTGTGTTTGTGTGTGTGTTTGTGTGTCTGTACCATTCTGTTGTTGTGCTAATTACCCTTATTTTTTTAGCAACAGTGGCGACTGCTGCTATTTCAGAGAAGTGCAACATCACACCATCTCAGGTCGGCTCGGCTGCTTGTGCTCATTTTCACAGGTTACGGGCGCATTTTTTTTTGTTCTAAGTATTTCAACACAGCGTTATCACAGCTGACGATTGGCTGTTCAGCTCCATTTTTAACAGGCTTGTGACTGTTTGCTTGCAAAAACAGGTGGCATTTTCACACAGACAGGCACAGACAGTACATCTAGCATCATTTTTATACATCAAAATCGTGGCAATTTATGGCCTTTCTTGCAACACCAACTACTCTTCCTAAGGACCATAAAGTTAGGATTCATAGTACTTAAGGAAACACAATTATTAAGTCAATTGTATTGACACCCAGTCCTATTAAACTCTCAGTTTAGGATATTTTTGAAAGTACAGAAAATCCAGCTTGTTCGCTTAGCCCCATTTTCCAGTCACTCAAATTGCATAAGACTCTCTCCATGAAACATAGTGCTCCACGAAAAACTCCGGGGCTCCCAACGGCGCTGTTGTTGTTGTGTGGCAATCGGCTTGTTGTGTCTGTGTTTGCATCTGTGTGTGTTCAGACTCTTGTGAACCAGCTGAGTCATGTAAAGCAGAGGGAGCTAGTGTTGTTACGGTTCATTATTTATGTGTGGGTTCTGTATCAGAGAGAGAAAAAAGGGAGATAAAGTGGAAGAGACAGCGTGGGGAAAAGACAAAACTCTAAAACTGAGAGAGATAGATTAGAAGAGAGAGAGTTTGTCTTTTTTTCCAACGAGCCTCAGAGCCTGGCAGCCTCTTCTCCTCTGCTCACTTGTGCTTTTTGTTGTGGGAGTAATTACATGTGGCCCAGGGCAGAGGGTGTCTCATCTTTGTCTGATCTGGTAGACAGCCACCGCTCCACCTACAGCTGGAACAGGACGACTATGCTCCAACACGGAGCTAGGGATTAGAGAGCAGATAGATGGAACAGCCAATCCAAAACATTCATGGTTGTTATGCGACCCTGGACAGACTTGACTGCAGGACATACTAGTAGTCAGACAGTGGTCTCTAGATGCTCAGTAGAGATGCAGTAACATCAAAATGTTTTTACTGCAGAGTTACTGAATTGTGTCTTGTCTGTTCCCAAGTTGATGCTACTGAAGTCAAACTCAAAGTAAGAATTGGGCTTCTAGATATCTGGGGGAAAAGGTGTCCCTGTCACTTCTCCTTTTGTCTTAATGGAAAACATTACAAAGGAAAAAGAAAGGATTCTCTTAGTGTAAGTCACACAGACAAAAATGGCAATTAAAACTATGAATTGCCCAATGGGGAGCTCCCCCGATTTCTTCATACCTTCAAGGGCTTTTTTTTGCCCCCCCCCCCTCCCCCCCCAGAAATGACTTAGGCCTAAGCCTCTGCCTCACTTTCCTCTGCTTGCAGACTGCATTTAGCTATTATGCTTGTCTGCTTTCATAACTAGGTAGTTAGCTAACCACCGCCCACTGTCCTCCTGTCAAAGTAGTCTCCTAGTGGCAGGGAGTGGGGTGGAGGGACTGCCACTGGCCACCAGCCTGCTGTTCGGCTCATTGTCTTTAACCAGTGATGGTAGAATTTGTGTGCTAGCTGGCTAGCTAGCTAAAGAGCAGATGGCTGGTTAGTTAGACAGCCTGTTCCGTCATGCTTTAATGCTACACTGGTGACTGAAAATGAGCTGAACAAAGTTGTCACTCATCTGGTGATAGCATTTTGCTTTCTACACTGTGAAAAGAGCGTTTGGAATATAAATTTGACTCTTTTACAAGCTGGCTCTAGATAGCCAGATGAATCTGCTAAACTGATGTTTCATTTGTTCTGGCAGATTTGCGATTGGTTTGGTGATGCAATCGCTAAAAGTCTGTAGCTGCCATGCATCATGTTATCACATCACCTTTTAAGATTATTCATGCTGTGTTGTGACAGGAGCCTTCTGAATTTTCCGGTAAAGAGGCATTAAGAATGTGCAGAGAAATTAATAATTAATTAATTAATTATTATTAGTAACTTCATCTTTCACTAACTTTCAATTCGTCCCCTTGTATGTTTGAATTCAGCATCCTTAATCTTTAATCAGTTTATAACCATCTTTTATTATTTCTGATCGCATCATCCTGTGTGTGTGTGTGTGTGTGTGTGTGTGTGTGTGTGTGTGTGTGTGTGTGTGTGTGTGTGTGTGTGTGTGTGTGTGTGTGTGTGTGTGTGTGTGTGTGTGTGCGCGTCACATGTTGAGATAGAAAAGATAAATGGTTGGCGCTGTGTGGAATGAATAAGTTACAGTCCAGACTTTTTGGAGGCAGAGGGGAGAGAGTTCAGCATCCTGACAGCGTGAGGTATAAAGCTTACCCAGTCTGGGCTCAGAGGCTCTGGTATCTTCTTCCAGATGGGAGGATACTGAAGAGAGTGTGTGAGAGATGGGTGTGGATCGCTCGAAATGCTTGTGGCTTTGCGGGCTAGGCGGGTGTTGTAAATATCCATGAGGAAAGGAGGTGAGAGGCCCCAGCAGGATCTTGCGGTCGGAGGCAGTACCGCTCTCAAACCACACAGCGATGCAGCTGGTCAGAATGCTCTCAGTGTTATTTGTCCAGGAGAGAGCCTCTGTGATTTGCATACCCAGAAATTTGGTGCTTCTGACTCATGTTGGGTGTGGGCTTTCCTGAAGTCAATAACAATCTCCTTTACTTCAAATACATTAAAGGAAAGATAATTTTTGCACCATGTGACCAGTTGGTTCCCCTCATTCCTGTAGAGCAGGGATATTCAATTAATTTGGCATTGGGGCCGGTTGACATAAATGATCCAAAATGAGGGTCCGGAAGAATATGAGCACCACATTAATGGATATTGTAAAACACTACATAGTGCATATATTGTCTTTATTTTATCAATGTAAATAGCAGACCTGAAAGTGCAACAGCATAACAGCTGATCAAAAGAAGTAGTGATAGGCCAACTCAAAGTGCAACAACCTCGTCAAAAACAGTCCTTGTTAAACGAACAAACCTGTTAACCAGAGGTTTTCACCCAATTATTGGACTAAAGTACAGGTCTGAGGATCTTGTACTTTACTTGAGTATTTTCTTTTCATGCTACTTCATATTTCTACTCCACTATAAATCAGTGGAAATATTACAAATTTACTCCACTACATTTAACTGATTACCTCAGTTACTCTAACAGGTTTACAAGCACATATAAAACATTAGTTTATTCATCAAAAACTTGACTGACAAAAATTAACGTAACGTAAATGCAGAGTATTTTTTAAGTTCAGTGGAAAGTGGTGTTGAAGTTAACATGATTTTTCTTAAAATGCCTTACCAACTCATCCTCTTTACACACCAATAAGGTTGCAGAGTAAACACAGGCTTCACAGTGACAGTTATAAACATTACTTCTCTGTCCATTCGCTGGTAAATTACCCTTTTTTTGTGTCAACTTTTCTTCTTTTCAGAGTAGAAAGACACATTGCGGTGGTGATTTAAACACAGATTTAACCAGACTGAAAACATTGCAAGAACAGCAAAAGTCGAGCTGTTGCCAAGAGGATTTAGAAATCCAGGAAGAAGAGCGTGGCTTGGAGCAAGTCTCCAAGCACGCCTGTATTTGACGCGCTGAGACAGTTGCGCTGGAATGCGAGAGAGGACAGCAGTCAACATTGGCCACTACGACCAAGAATCACTTTTTCACATGCTTCTTTTTAGGGTTCATAAAAATACAAAAGAAATATATATATTACACACACAGACACATGGTAAATGATAAATGGTCTTATGCAATTATATAGCGCCTTTTAAGTCTTCCTACCAATTAAAGTACTTTACACTACTTACCACATTGACCCATTCACACACACATTCATACACTGATAAAAGAGGCTGCCATGCAAGTTGCCATCTGCTCATCAGGAGCAAATCTAACCATCCAGCCACTGATGGCACAGTCTTTAGGAGCAATTTGGGATTTCGGTACCTTGCCCAAGGACACTTAGACGTGCAGATTTTTCTGATTAGTTTACGACACGCTCTAGCTCCTGAGCCCAAGTCACCCCATACCTCCATTGGGCAGAAAAAAGTAGAACCATCGATACATTAGTTACCACACGTTTCTGTAATAAAGCAAACCTGGTCCTGTTCCAGACCATAATATGCAACATCATCTTTCCAATGCTAATAGTGATTAAGGAGTAAGGACAGATCTATAAGCAATGTAATGTAAGATGGTAAAACATGAGAACTGGGGAAAAATTGACCTGAAAATATTTCATAGCTATTGTATTTGTTTTTCTGATAAAATATATTCCCAGTAATGCACTATAGATTTACTATGGAATATGATTTGAATCTGATCTACTGGGAATACAAACGCAAATAATTCCTACCCCATAAATAAGCTCCTCTGTGCAGTAACCGTCTACGTTTGGTGGTTGTGATGTGTGTGATATACAGCAGTAGGTGTAATGCATATGAATCACACTCTCCCCAGGCAATATCCACACCCCACACAGAGAGTCACCTGCTGTTTACCCCAGCGCTGCTAAGGTCCTACTAAACCTCAGTTAGAGAGAGCAATAGGGAATCCATCTCAGACTCTCAGCTGGTCTAAAGCAATCAGTATGATGGGATTCCACTGGCCGCTAGCTTTACATATTCAATCTGTCTCTATCCTCTTTAGATAAACATAGCATCCCGGGGTCCCCAGCTTGAGGTTGCACTGTGGCTTCACTGTAATGAGTGGAAAGACTCCATTTCTGCTGCTGTGTGGGATGAGCCCTCTATAGGTTCGAATGCATTGAGTGGAGTGTGTGTGTATGTTCACACACTCACACTGTATTGTATGTGTACTGTACATGTACAGTATGTTAAGTGTGTCAGTTGTTGGACATCAACACTCCTGCTCATATGAAGCAGATGCATTACTTCTATAATGCACTATTGACTTTCACCCACACACACGATTCACTTCACAAACATTGTTTCTTCCAGCAGTGCGATCGCCACATCTGTCAGAGGTTAATGTAATTCCTTTGAGTGTGGGGGGAAAAGAATGAAACAAGGATGCATCTGCACAACACACACACACACACACACACACACACACACACACACACACACACACACACACACACACACACACACACACACACACACACACACACACACACACACACACACACACACACACACACACACACAAATATAACTTCAGATGTATGGAAATGGATTTTTCTCCCCAAGGGGTGTCTCAGTCAGCCTTTCAGCTGCTTGACCATAAATGTTCCTACGGCTAACTGTTCATTCATGCAAATTCAGTATGTTGCTGTCATCGTCTCACTCTCTGCGTCCCAAAAGACTGTAGTTGCATGTGTTTGTAAGCTGTACAGGCCCATGGGTTTCACCATCCGAAGCTAATCAGAATCCTCGGAGGGTTGCAGAACGTCCCCAAGCAGAACCAGCAAGCAGTTTCTCACCACAAGCAGGACATTTATTTTACGGTGTAACACTGTGGATCAATGTACATTTAGGGTTTTAGTTGTTTGCTTGAATATCGATTTTACCCCCCCCCCTCATTTTGTCTTAATATCTTCAAAGAGAGGGTGAAATTTAATGAACATCAGCGTTTCCATGGTGATGTTCAAAGGAATGAAAAGGCCTGGTTGCCATGGGGTTTGAGGCGTATATTGAGTTAAAAGCTCCCTAAATACACTGTCAACACACTCAGCAGTCTCGCGGGACATAAGACGGAAGAAGGATCTCTCTCACATACACACATGCAACCACACAGAACGTGAGAGAGGGGAGAGTGAACACACTCCAACACAAGGGCATGTCAATCACTAGAAAAATCTGATGTAATTATAGTTTTCCAAATGTATCAACATCTGCTTTGCTTTAAAGTCGGGCTTTTCTTCGTTACTGTTTAAAGCTGAATGTCATGGGGAGACGAAAGTGATAAGGCTGCCATATAAATGAGATACGAAGCAGCTCTTCAATTAATTCGAAAATTATTTTTAAACGTTATTTAACAAGGGCTTTTTCTTCATGTGTACGGCCAATTGTTGAGAGAAAAACAACATCTCCTTTCAGGAAAGTCTTATTTTGATAATCTTTACCAAATAAATATAAATTAAAACGTAATATTTGTATTAAAATGTAACACTTTAAAAGAGTGATTTGCTTACTCCAGGTAGGGAATGAGTCTTTACCCCAAGTGAAGGAGTTCAAGTACCTCGGGATCATGTTCACGAGTGAGGGGACGATGGAGCGTGAGTTTGGCCGGAGAATCGGAGCAGCGGAGGCGGTGTTGCAGTCGCTCTACCGCACCGTTGTGACGAAAAGAGAGCTGAGGAAGACAAAGCTATCGATCTACCGGTCAATCTTCGTTCCTACCCTCACCTATGGTCATGAAAGCTGAGTCATGACCAAAAGCACGAGGTCGCGGGTACAAGCGGCCGAAATGGGTTTTCTCAGGAGGGGGGCTGGAGTCTCCCTTAGAGATAGGGTGAGAAGTTCAGCCATCCGTGAGGAACTCGGAGTAGAGCCGCTGCTCCTTAGCGTTGAAAGGAGCCAGTTGAGGTGGTTCGGGCATCTAGTAAGGATGCCCCCTGGGCGCCTCCCTAGGGAGGTGTTCCAGGCATGTCCAGCTGGGAGGAGGCCTCGGGGAAGACCCAGGACTAGGTGGAGAGATTAGATCTCCACACTGGCCTGGGAACACCTTTGGGTCCCCCAGTTAGAGCTGGTTAATGTGGCCCGGGAAAGGGAAGTTTGGGGGCCCCTGCTAAAGCTGCTGCTCTGCGACCCGACCCTGGATAAGCGGATGAAGATGAGATGATGAGATAAGATGTAACACTTTAAAAGCTGTGAAATGTGAAAATACAAAGCATGGCAGCAAATACGATTGGAAATTGCATTGTACCAGTGTTATGTTGTTATAGAGCCTTTTAATGTGTTAAAGGTTGTATTCGATCTTTAATTAAAAGCCGCTGATTTATTATGTCAGGTCATCCAGTGTTGCCACCAGCCAGTAGACTACCTTCCTCAACATTGTACATTTATTTCCTGTCTCACATTCAGGTCGACTGCTGTAGGTCTGCTCGAGGTTTTCCCCGCTGTGGTTTCTTGAGCAAACAGCTCACAGCGACTTCCTGAAGGACAGGTCAATTATCCTCCCTAATCCTCCTGAATTCAGGTAGCAAAACCACACACAGACCTTCCTTAGGAGTTACAGCTGCTCACCACTCTGGAGAGCCTGTGCATGTAGCTATGACACACACTCATTGTTGCGACAATTTGAAAAATGAATGGTCTGACTTAGGCTCAGTAGTGCTTTAAGCTAACTTAGGCATGCATACATGCTCACAATGACAATACGTACATGCTCATGTTTCGCAGGCATAATGTTTATCATGGTCATCCAATTGGCTTACCATGCTTACATCATCATTAGAATTAAACATAAAATTCACTGAGTCTGATAGCAATGTGAGTAATTTGACCATACCTGCAAAACTAAACATTTAAATTTCACCTGATGGTGCTGCTACATGAAAAGTCCGAAGATCATTGAGGTCATTTTAATTCATCCTGAAGAGAATATATCTGCAACTAATTTTGTGGCAGAAGTCTCAGTCAATCATCCAGAAAAGTAAAACACCCGTGCATGAGTGCAGGGCATCTATTAAGTCAGTCAAATCTAAATCAGGTGTACCCCAACCTCAACTGCTCGGTGTCAGTTTTTGTCAAATGTGAGCCGGCCTTTATGGTTAGGACTCATAATGAGGATATGGAGTATAATGATTATGTGAGAGCTGTCACTGGCTTTATTTCAAGACTCTGCTAAGTTAGTGTGTGTGTGTGTGTGTGTGTGTGTGTGTGTGTGTGTGTGTGTGTGTGTGTGTGTGTGTGTGTGTCAAACTGGTGGAGATCCAGCCTTTAAATAGCATCAAGTAAATTGTGCAAGAAACTATCCAGACCAAACAAGTTCTTGGCCTGGAGACGATTGACACAGAGAAGCGTCTTTTCCAGGATTATTACATATCTGGCCCTTATACTGATATGTGGTCACCCAAAAATATGGAGGCCACCCTGCATCACACTTCCAACCACCTGCCTCAGTGCCCAGACAAAATTTGGCTCACCATTTTATACAAATATTGATCAACATCTCTATTTTGTGCACTAAAAACTAGCATCTGCGCAAGAAAAGTATGTGTATATAATGTAGGCTAATAGCCATTAGGACACATCAGTTAGTCTAGCAGGCTGAACAGCCAAAGGAACATCTGCGGCTTGAGATCCCATAGACAGGCCAGCCACGGTGAAATAAGGGGTCATGAGTGGAATTGCTGCTGCACTTGAGGTCAATGGATCAGTTGGGAGGGTTGAGAGTCAGCCTGAGCCAGAGGTCTTGTCAGGAGGGGCTTGCCAGAGTGCCACTTCCTTTTAACACCCCCCCCCCCTCCTCCCAAAAATGGAAAAATGTAGGAATGAAAAAAATGAGGAAAGAAATCATTTTCTTATTTGTTTATATAATGACCTTTTATGTTTGCATTCCTTTTCTTCTTCAAAAAAGATATGCAGGGGAGCTTTATTCATTCAATTTTCGGATCACAACAGTCGTTGCATCCTGTCACTCATCCCAGATATGGGTTTGAAGGAGCTGTCCATAGTGCTGAAACAAAACAAGGCCCACTGTGTTGAAGTGAGATGTGGATGGTGAATTGCTATTTTCAGAGTGATACATTGAGTGGTATTGATTGACTGATTCATTTGCTTTTGTTTGTGAAGCTCTCTGTTCAAAAGTTCTATACTTACATTTATAATAATAATGTCAAAATATTATGTACAGACTGTATTTACAGACAGTTGTATCTTTAAGGTCACTCAAAGGTGGAATTGTGACATATTATTGGAATTGTGACATATTATTGGAAATAACGTTGTTCACTTTCGTGCTCCTCAAGACACAGACACTCGTTGCTAAGCTATGAAAGATGCTGCAGACAATTATAATGTGGCATATTTTGGGGGGACTGGACAGCATTGCTTCAACTCTACAGTCAGGCATCCAAACTTCCTTTAAAGCTTGCCAAGGTGTGCTGAATCACACCATGTTTTGACGTGTGTCCAGCTGTAAGTCGCTGCCCTGTCATTTGTTCGATTGTGTACTGGTGTCATCATCCATGGTTGCAGTTGGTAGCCCCTGTCACGATACAAAAGCAGTACCCAATAGTCAGGGGGTTGTCATCCATGTTTTGCACCGTTCTGTTGTTCCTAAAAATGTAGCTGTCATGCATGGAGCTGGGGAAATTTGTCTACCATACTTATAGTATGCTGACATTATTGGCCTTGCAAACTGCCTTGACGTTGATTGAAAACTTGTGCTTCCTATTTCTAAAAACCCCTTCGTCGGTGATACCACAGCACCGTGTACAGTCAACAGGCAACATTAAATAATTCTTGCTTCGTTACCTCGATTTTCTATTGGATTTGGACAAATTTGAAGTATTTCTCCACCCCTAATGAATATGTGTGCGTCTATTACTGCTGATCTTTGTGAATTGAACTGTTTTTGCAAGGAGGCTCATTTGCATAGAAGGGGGCAACGCATATAACCTAATTAAAATACGTGCAAATAGCACAGGAGCACTGCGGCAGGGCACTAAGGGATCCATTTCCCTTTGCAAACACTTTGAGAATCACACGGTTTCTGTGCAATCCTTCTGTGAGAACACCCCTGAGTGTTTTTCACAAATATTAAATTCAGAGGGTTTATAGTGTAACAAAAGTTCACCTGAAATGGGCCAGAATTCCAGAAATGATCAAAGAAGGAATTCAAGAGGATTAAAAACAATAACTTTGAATGTTTAGAAAAATCTCCCTTATGAGCGTATACTTTTTTTTTTGTGGACAATGTTTCATTTGGAGGAGCAGAGTAAGTCCCTTATGCCGTAGTTGTTAACAATCTGAACTTCTGAAGTTGGCTGGAACGGCTACTTTGATCCTTAATTAGCTGAAGAAATCTGTAGAAAGTCTTTATCTTTGCCCTCTTGTTCTCGTTATGGTCGCTTGTCCATATACAATGTTTTCACACATACACACACACACACACACACACACACAGACACACACACACACACACACACACACACACACACACACACACACACACACACACACACACACACACACACAGCCAAAGTTTGCCACACAGCCGTTACAACACACAGTCAGGAAAGCACAGTTCATATAACATGTGCAAGTCTTCCTTAAATTCACAGAACTATATCATCCTCAATTACAGCCGGGAGCAGTTTCCCTTTGATGTAAGTACTGAATAACCCCTAAGAGAATATATACACACATACACACACAAATATATAGTAGGAGAGCTCTGAATATAATAGCCTTTTTTTTTTTCGAATCCTATTTCTAGAGGAGAAGCATGAGAATCCCTCCACCATTCATCGAGGCCTCTGAAGAACAGTCAACAGCAGCATGCGGCGATTAATTAGAGATTTGTCTGGATGAGGGGTGGTTTGGGAGGCAGAAGGATAAAGCAGGCAAATCTGCTGGCCTAATTAGGGAATTTAATTTCTCACAGGCTCACATTGACTCAGACCTTGATGAGGCATTTTTGGGAGGAAGGGGGAGTGGAGGGAGGGAGGAGAGAACGCAGCTCGTCCGTGATGTTACATACGGTAATAGATGGGTGAAGAGAGATTGCCAAAAGGGAAGTGCGAGACACTGTGTAAATCATGTCGTGCCTCGACAATAGAGATCCTCAAACGTGCTCATGTATTGTCAGTGACAGTGTTTCTCTGCATGTCTGCAGTTTTTGGGGCACGAAAGTTTGGTAACCTTTTTGTGACTTTTTTTTTTTGTGGCAGGGGATCTCGATGGTATTTAACCATCGCAGGAGAGAAAATGACTGAATTTGTTTTAGTCTGACAATGACATAGTCTAGCCTGTTTCTAAATCTTTTTCCATTGCACTTTGTCACATTTTGCTTTAAACAATCTTAAAACCTTTTTTGCAATAATTCATCTTTCCTTTCAATTTCGGGTGTTTCGAAGTCTTGCATTAAAAAAACCTGCAAGCAAACAGCAAAATGGGATTAAAACTTCTCTGAATGCCTAAAAAAAGTTTGTAGGCTTGCTTGAGGTGGTTTTTGCTTTCTTTGCGACTTCTCAGTTATTTCCACAGCGTGTCTTTGTCTACGTCTGACACTTGTAACAAACCTGGACAAAAGACATTGCCTCTCAAATATGTTGATTTATGATGATATAATTCCCTGTGTCACCTTGGCTGTTATTGACGTTCGTTCATTTAAAAGCAGCGCTACCCCGTACCAAGATGGCGGCTCTGTGGACGCATTCGTTCCCTTAGTTATTCAAGGGTCTTTATTTCAATGGAACCAGGCTATCTGTTTTTCCCTTGTTTCCAGACTTTATGCTAAACTAAGCTAACTGGCTTCTGGCTCCAGTGGCATCGATCTTCTTGTCTTACTTTTGGCAAGAAATCAAAATAGCGAAGTTCCCAAAATGTTGAACTACTTCTTTTAAAAAAACAAACTAGTAAATCAGGGAAAAAGCAGGAAACTCTTTTCTCCAGTATCAAAATTACTTGGTTCTCCTAAACTCAATCTTTCTTTCCTTCTTTAACTGAAGCTGTTTTAGACAATAACCGTGTTACTCTGCAAACAGTAGGAAGTGATAGGTTTTCCTTAAGCTCCTCTCCTTCCTAATTCAAATTCCAATTTGCCAAGCATATCATCAAGCCTAAACCTGGTGAAAAGGAACCCCTCCAAAACAGCAGGAAACAATCACTGGAGTCACACTCTATTCCATCAGGAAGATAAATACTGATTAGAACAGAAACAAATGGTTTGTTTATTGAATTAGCTGCTTTGGTGGTGGGAGGAGCAGACAGAGATAAAGAGAGAGACGCTCACAGTGTCAGGTGGAGGTAATAGCCTAGAGGAGCCTATTTTATTTATTTATTTATTTTTTTAAAGGAGGGAAGATCAGTTCATCTGTGCTTAAATGTCAACGGGGAATGAAGCGGCAGTACGGCAGGCTTCATCTGAACTGACAGGACAGCAGCTGGGCTCGTCTGTCTCCTTTTTCACTGGAGTAAACAGCTCATACTACAACATCTAAATGCTGTAATTAGTGCAGGTCCAAAAACAGACCTGACCCTTCCTCACATCCTTCGCCCATCTGTGAAGATGAGTCATGCTGAGTGTGTAAGGAAGCATTTAAGTGATGCAGTCAGTCTTAATAGCACCCGAAGGAGTGCTAAAGAGAGGCTTACAGTAGAAAGGTCTAATATTCTCTTTTTAAAGACTATTGGCCTTTAGTGGCCAACGGAAAGGTAACCCATCATTGCTCTTGCTCCGTCTCTCTCAGTCTTTCGCGTGCGCACGCACACACACACACACACACACACACACACACACACACACACACACACACACACACACACACACACACACACACACACACACACACACACACACACACACACACACACACACACACACACACACACACACACACACACACACACAGCCTAAAGTGTTCTCGGCCTAATAGCTGTTTCATTAGCGCCAATCCAAAGACAAATGGATTCAATAAGCAGCCCAGATCTATCTGTCTGTTTGGGTTTAGAAATACCCCTGCTCCCCCTACTCCCTGCCTGGCATTTGTGTACTTTTAAATGACTAGAGAAAGAGAGAGAGTCGAGAAAATAGATGAGTAAGTGGATGAAATACACAACAGATTGTCAAATGGGGCATAATGACTGAAACAAAGGGCAAAAGCGACTGGGTAAACACGCTCTATGTCGAGATGCTGTTAACAAGAATATTGACAAAACCATTATGGAAAGTTTTCTAAGATGTTTGTGTATTTTCTAGCAAGCAGATGAGGATTGGGAACATTGTTGGGGTTGTGGTGTCGGGCATAATCATGGGGGTGGAATAACAAGAGATTTGACTTTAGCTTCCTTCACAGAACATCGTAAATATTTCTGTGCTAAGACATTAATGGGACTCTGAGTTTTAGGACCTTTTTCTTGCTGCATTTATGGAAGCTATCAAAACCAAAAGAGGGAGCAATTAATGTCTTGAATACAAAAGAACCCACATTTGCATGCACACACTGTATATTCATGCACCCATGGGTAAAATGAATCGACACACCCTTGCCCCTGCTTGTCGCCGCTGAGAATCAGCGGGGTGTGTTAATTACAGGCCCAAACCACAAGGCGAAGAGGCGTATCGGTGACACGCGCCCATGGACGGCGCTCGTGGAGTCTCTAATCGAGTCTCAAAATTCCAATTTCCCGGCGATGCCCTCTCTTTCAACGGGGGTCAAGTCCCCTACGCTAATTTGCTTGCAAGTCGGAGCAAGAGTGAATCCGGCTGGCATAACACCAAGAGGCGGCCCTGGCAAGTGTCAAATAACAAAGCATGACGGGTGGCTTTAACGGTGCTCAGGATTTATGAATGTGTGTGTTGAGATTTCCCCTGATCGTTGGGTACTTTTGTGAATCACCGTTCCTTTCTCAGCTGCTAACTGACAGATGAAATTTCATTAGTCTGGGTATCATGTCTAAATGCTGTTTTGGAAGGCTTTTTCACACGAGTCGCAATTTTGGGAGGATACATTCATACAGTATGAATGTGTGGTGGCGAGGGTAGGATGGTGGGAAGCAGAGTGGGATGGAGATGGTGTGTTTGTGTGTGTGTGTGTGTGTGTGTGGTTTGGCCAGTCGCGGGGGCTCTCTAAATAACAATGGTCCTTCTGAAAGCCTAGAATAAGATACCTCTCTCCTCTCTGTGTGTGTGAACATGACTCTCTCTGATGTGACAGGACAGGAACAAAAGGATTTGGTTAGAATTAGTCGAGGATTAGACATCTATTTTAATATCTTTTGTCGAGTCAAATGCGTTATATGCTGCTCGAAGGAACAAAGTGGGCCAAGCCGCCATGCTGCATACCAAGCAATTTCAGTAAACTGAAAAAGGCAAATGCAGAGATGTTGTAAAGCGAACACCCTACCTCACCGATAAATCAAATAAACTTATTCATGGCTTGTTGATGGCATCAATAAAAAAAAAATGAAGCGCATACGTTTTTCTTTTCTATTACAGCTATTTTCCTGCGAGTCAGAACCTCTCACAGCACATTTTTTTTGCATCCCTCAAAACTCTTTGAGCCTTTTGAGGGCCCTGTTTCCATAGCAACAAAGGTTAGGTGTGTGTGTGCGTGTGTGTGTGTGTGTGCGTGTGCGTGTGCGTGTGCGTGTGCGTGTGCGTGTGTGTGTGTGTGTGTGTGTGCATGTCCGGCTTGACTTGTTGCATTTTGTGATGCACATAAACGCCGAGCTGTGCCTCAGGGCTTCAGAAGACAGCATCAACTTAAACAGCAAGCTTGTTTTGTGGTTTCTTTTTAGCCTAAATGCACTGCTAGTTTGTACAAAACCACATACATCTCATACGTATAGACTGCCTGCAATTGCTGCATTCGACTGGCTTGACCGATGAATGCACTTGGTTATTCTCTTGGCTTCACTTCGTGATTTATTTCCCCGTTGATGAATGCAGCTGCATTCTGCTCAGCATCATGTTTACACTCTGCAGACAGTAATTTGGAGGCAGAACAATATCTCTCTCATCCTGCCAGTTAAAAACAGTTTACAGAGCAGAGCATCTCCCGCTGTCTCTTTTGCTACTCCTCCCCTCTGTCTATTCCTCTATCAGCCTGCATATGTGCACATGTATCCCTTTGTGTGTTCAGTCATTTATCGACCCGCCTCTCTGTCCCTCAAAACTTTCTTCCCGCATCACCTCCCTTTCCCTCCCTGCCCGCATCCTCCACACGCTGCCGCTCCATCTTCACCCCTCCGCCCTCCACCCCTCCGCCCTCCACCCCACAACCCGTCTCTCAGACTGCCATTTGTCACTGGTATCTTCCGTTGATGATAACATCCGTTGATAAATCAGTCATCTGCCATGGATCAAAGTGCAGGAAAAAGCTCTCAGATACACATAGCTTTCGTTGTCATCAGTCCACCTGTCAGAGCCAGCCGCCCCGCCGTCTATCCCCCCCCCCAGTCCCCTCTCTACTGCTGCCCTTGGATACTGACACTAAAGTCAGATAGATTTTCTAACACATACAGCAAAATGCGCATACAGTCATTTACTGTAACATAGCAGTGTAGTGACTGGCTAAGTTGTAAGTGCAGGTAACTTTGTCATAATGCAACATATGAAATGTGTCTCATAATGGGCTACAGATGTCAAATGTGTTTATTGGGTTGGTTGATATCACCACATTATTCAATATCAGTTATCATTATGTGATATATGAGGTGGCATTTAATGGAAGTATACATTTACAATCTGTTTAAGTATTATTCAAATCATACTTTAACCATTATTTTATTTCGTGCACGTTATATAAAGTTTAATAGTACAACTGAAGTGATGATTCTTTTGGTTCGAACATTTCATCCGAAGAGTTTTGTATAACTGCATTAGACACATTAGGATACAGTCACTGTGTTTCCATTCAATTTTCAAATGAATTTTAAGCCAACTTTTGAAAATGCGGCAAAAAATCAACTGGTTTAAGGTTAATAAACAAGGCTAAAGTGTAGCTTGTGCTATAGGCTACGCATGACTGTAGTCCACCAGTAAACAGGATACGTGAAGTAGAGGGTGCGAACCGGAAACAAATCAACTCACCTTGGCCATTCAACCCATCTACCAGAGAACAATGGAAAGAGGTCTTCAGGAATTTTGTTAAATCTGGAAAGTTTTAATTGTTCTTTTACATCAGCCGGTATTAGCCATGTTTCATGCTGTCCAGAGACAAAGACACATTATGGGAACATTTGGGAAGATATCGTAAGCAGAAACTGCTGATCAGTCCTGTGAGTTAGATGTCTGCTACGTCATAACTTATACAAAGAAGTTTTCATATCCCCTTCAGTGAATTAGTTAAGGTCACTGTGTGTCCCAATTCTTATGAAGCCAATTTTCTATTAATTAGGCACAAACGTCACCTTGGACTCAAGGATGAACTGATTAGATTGTGAAGGTCAAAGGTTGAGGTCACTGTTACCTCACAAAACACATTTTTGACCGTATAATTACTATGTTAATTATGAATACATTTCACACAAATGTCTAATAGGATAAAATGACGAAGTGATGATATTTTATATCCAAAAGGTCAAAGATTCTGTCCATTACCCAACACCATAACTACAGGAACAGAAGGGGAGGCATTTGGTTGTATACTGAATTGGGGACACAAATCTTGAAGCCATAGACTGTATAAAAAATGGACGAAGCATACCTGTTGGGGTCTCTCAACTTGATCCAATTGTCCTCCCCTATGGGAGTCGCCATCTTGTCAGACTTCGACTCCGCCTCATTTCCTCTTACCAAAATAGAAACACCGAGGTCTGCTGCCATTACATGGCACACATTCATGCATAAGGCCCAATGTTTTCACTTCTACTGAATTTTTTATTTGTTTTTTTGTTTTTTTGCTACCTGTTGATTTTAGAATTGTTGCACTCTTTGGCTGACTAGATGAGCAAATCTAATTTCCCATGACTCCGATTTTGTGCTGGGAAAGGTAGAGAACAGTTGGCTGGTGTGTTAAAACCGTGAGAGGAGTCCCAATAAGATTAACAGGTGCTCGCAATAAATATGTGGTTCAGTTCAGCTGATCATTATCAATTAATGGAAGAAGAGATGTGGGACTGTTTTGGACTGAAGCCCTGATGGGAACTCAGGGTTGTTAGGATAATTAGGATGTATTGGATGGGCACAGCGTTTGCCTTTAGCTTGGCGCAGCAGGGTGAAGCTCTTTTTGATGAGCCCAGTATTTGGCATTCAGGTGGACAAGTCCCACACTTGGCAGTAAGAAAGGAGTAAGGCACTGTGACAATTAGGCTAATGACAGTTGAGAACGGGCTCAGTGACTGGTGTGGAGTTTGATTGTTGTGGGATTGAGGAGGAGGGACGAGGATGGCAGGGGGTTTGATGGCCGGGTTGTAAAGACTGCAGACCAGTCAGATGAGCCAAACAGAGCGGAACAGGCGGCCGGGCGTGGCAGAGCCAACAGCACAGCTTGGCTCGGAGCTGATGTGACCTGCTGCCGCTTCTAACTCCTAGTGCGGGAAAATGAAGAGGAAGAAGAAGAGAGGATGGAGCGATCGGAGGTTGTTAGGGAAGAGATGGAGGCAAGCGAGAGAAGAAATGGAGAAGACTGAAGTGGGAGGAATTAGAAGCACTACAGGAAAATGGTGAGGATAGATGAGAATTTAAGAAGGAAGATACGATGATGGGGAGGAATAAAATACAAGTGGATCCAAGTGGTAGAAAGGTAGGGAAATAAGACAAGTGGGTAGTAAACACATTACCAGATAAAAAAAAAAGATACAGTGAAAAGAAAAGAAAAAACTAAGTGTTTAGAAAAATGTCACGGGGAAAGTTGACATTTTGTTGGAAATTAACACAACAAAGAGTACAAAAATATGGATGTATTGCCTTGTCATTTTCTGCCGCTGGGGGTCTTGTTTGGAAGTTGGTAACGTTATAAAATAGCGTGGGATCATGGTTTTTTTTCGTCTTGACCACTATTGCTGTCAGTGCAGTCAGCCTCTCCTTAGTTAGGATTCCTTCAGTTTTCATTTTCCAGGGTTGTCTTTTTTCCCCCTTTTTTTTTATACCAGGAGATGGATTATCTGGAGAGTTTTCATCCTCTTCAAAACAAACAGACCCAATTAAAACAGATTAAACACTGAATAAAGTAGTTTCACATTAAAAAACAGGGTATCTCGGATGCCGTTCGGCTTGTCGGTGGAGGGGCTGTAAGCCAAGCTGACGCTAACGTTTGCTCAGCTTGTGTCTCTGATGACTTAACATCCAGGCATTCAATGACTAAAATCCTTCAACCTGTTAAAGAGGATATGACAGTATTTACAGGTGACTAAATGTGACAGATTTATAGAATTTTCTGGGTTTGAACATTGTTAGAAACATTTGGGACATAGTAAGTACACAAATTAATAATATATTCAATCATAGCTTCAGTTGTTTTTAGACTTTTCAATACAGGAATGCTATATACTGTATTATACATTTAAAGCTCCCCAAAGTAAAAAATGTGCAAAGAACAATTTGCTCGATTAAAACTTTCTTGGTGCTGAGTATCAGATTTAATTTGACATTACAGCTGAAAAAAAAACATCTATGTTAACTTCAAATAACAATCATACCACCCATCAAACAAAATTCTACGCTTACAAATATGTACTTCTCTTTCTGTGAGTTTTAGGTCATCAAATTTGGTAAAGACATTCATGTTGTGTTATTATAATAATGTATAATTATAACAGCAATATGTTTACTCCTAAATGTATATGGCAAGCCAGAGTAATGGTATATCAGCATATTTAAAGGAGACATGGTTAAATACTGATGCCACTGTTGTAAGGAAACTGTTGCTTGTACAATAAACCATTCTCCTCAAGGTTAACAAACAGGTCGTCCCTTCATCCTTCCCTTGTTGTTTGTGTGCAAAAGTGGTACGAGGCAGAAACGTATGAGCCTGGGATGCCGGATGATCGCTAGAATTGAATTAGCTGCTTACACTGACTGGACACAGTAAGGCGATCCTCTGCTGGGTATTCTTGATTAGATTGAAGATGTTCTTATCTCATTTCAGGCGGTTACAGATGGCTGTTCCCAGGTCACTTCATATAAATGTCAAAAGTTATGAGGATGGCTCCCAAAGCCAGTTTTAAATATGAAATGTTTGTCTGGAAAAGAGCAGTTGAGAGTTGAGCCAAGCAGTTGGAAGCCAGACCTCATATGGTTTTTATAACAACAGGCAATGCTGGGTTTTGAATTTCAATCTCTCAGTCTCTCTACCTCATGAGTTATCTCTATAAACACACAACGGGACAACGTTTTGGGACTGGAAGCATTTTGGTTCTATTTGTAGTATGAGTAGTAGTGATCGCATTTGAACCGGCTTTTGTTGCAGGCAGGTATGTGTGGAAAGCAAAAGACGCATAACGGCATTGGCCAACATGGAATCTCGGAAGCCATCCTCTATTGTATGACGAGGGCTTTTTATTCGCTTTTCTGTTTTTTATCTGCAATATACTGATATCTGTTTATAGAGATTAGCTGAAATGCCATCTGGACCTGCCTATGGTTGCTAATTGTATCATAAACAATAACTGGAACATAGAAAAGGAAGTCTTGGCCTGGATATCAGCTACTGGAACTCCTTATCGGCCATTTGTAGTCTTGGTACTTGTACTCAATGCAATGACAAAGTTGAATCTAATCCAAATCAAAGGGTTAAGCATCATTTGGTTCAAGTATTTGGTTTGTTCTTGTAGACTCAAACGTGGCAGCAGAGGGACTTTGCACCAGAAATGGTTCTGAGAAGTCTGTTTTCAGGGTAATGTCTCCAACCCAATTTCTACCAAAATACCAACAACTGCTTTGCACTACCTCATTTGAATGAACCTCACACCGGTTTGTGTCTCACCACGCGAGGAATAAGGTTGCCTCCTCAAGTGCAGGGAGAGCTTACGTTTCTTTCAGTGGGCATTTGTCAGTCACCTGTTGTAGTTTTATCCCAAGCCGTGACAGACCACAGCGAACAGAGCAACATTTGTGGACTGGCTACGTGAGGTTCACTCCAGGACAAACAATGACACAACCAATTTTCCATTGTCATCCTGGTGACGATTATTTGCAGTAGTGGGGACTGTTTGTCAACTCGTGGACTGGTATGGCTTTGAGGCAGCTGTTCAAATGAACTCTGATGGGTGAGGACCTAATATAAATACTAATAATCTTGACTTTTGTAGGGACAAATGAACACTGTCATGGCTTGGTGTTCAGAGGGACCTGACTATTGCTCATACTCCGGTTAAACAACAACAACAACAACAACAACGTCAGTAATGCCATTGATTCGCTGCAGTTTGAAGCTCATACGTATACTGGAAATTTCCATCATCCATTTATTTTAACAAGACGACTGGTTTAAATAAAAAAGGGGGTGAGCTGCCCCCCCACAACTTCAATCACATTTCTAACAAATTCACTATGAATAACTTTCTTCAGACTCTATTGGCAGAGAAAATAAGAGCTTAAGTTTTAAGCTGGATGGGAATAGAATTCTGCTTAATTAAATCACGTTGAACACATCAGAGGAAAATACTCCTGAGATGCGGTGTGTGGGTATGTGCAGCGAGAAAAGTGACGAACAGAGTTGGACCGAATATGCTGAACTGAAAGGAAGTGACTTTGAGTTTACATTAACATCCTCTGAAGAGGGGATTCTTTGAATAGATCACACGGCAGCGGATGCTCGCTTATTGGCTGTAGTAACACCACCCTTCACTCTTCAACCCATTCCTTCCAAAGAGCTCCACCCTCTCCAGAGAATCCTCTCTGCTCATACCTGGGCCTGCACATTGGCTCCCTGCAGGAGGAAACTCTCGAGGGAAAGTGTTGCCAGGAGTTTCTCTCTTCAAAAACTTCTTTTTGGGTCCAGTTTGAATTATTTAAAAGGGAAGATGAGGATGTGTCTCTGCATTCAAACTTTTTTTCCCTGTGTGCTGCTGCTGGTGGAGGCGAAGTGGTGGAAGAGGCTGTTTCGGTTGTCTGCAATGTGTTATTTTCTCTCAGCAATGCCATGAGCTTAGCATTAAAATTAAGTCTGCAGATATTAAAATGATTAATATGGCCTCACAAAGCTGAGCGCCCATTTAGCCTGACCACTTTTATGATGCTCTCTTCTCCTCTGCTCACATTGAAAATGTCCTATTCATGCAGATGTTCCATTATGGCCTTCCTACACACAGGCGTGATGATAGAGGCACAGAGGGAGTGTGCATGTGCGCGTGTGTGTGTCTGTGTGTGTGTGTGTATGTGTGTGCGTGTGTGTGTGTGTGTGTGTGTGTGTGTGCGTGTGTGTGTGTGTGTGTGTGTGTGTGTGTGTGACTGAGTGTTTGAAAGTGACACAGCTTCTGGGAGGAGAAGGAGATGAGGAAGTGAGTAAAGGAGGATGAGAGGGCATGAGGACAGCATGTACATAGAAACAGAGGAAAGTAATGGCTGTGTAAATTCAGGACCTCCAACTGTCGACTCAAACACCATAGTACATGCTCTCCCATGGAACAGCCCAGCATCCAGTTTCACTACAATGCTGCTGTCTTCCTCCAGGAGCTAAATGACCAACCATTCAACTCTTTGTTCCAGGTATTTTTCCTTTTTAAAAAGCAAAACACAAACATATCACAAGTGTAGGAACTCTAGGGTAATTGGATCAAAAGTGTGACTATCAGATGAAATATTTGATGGAGAAAATCAATCGAGAAAAAATTATAAAAAAAATGAATAACTTTAATTTATTAAAAACTTCACACGGAGAACCCATTAAATGTAGAGCATTGACTCAAGTTCAGATTATGAGACTGAGTATTCTCAATAAACTTATTGTTAATCGAGTAAATATTACCAATCACCAATAATTATGAAAGATAATCCACACATCCACTCGCAAAAAGGCACCATCCAGGTGTTGCTATCACCGTTGCTGTGAAAAAAAAACAAGCTGTGCAAACCCAGCTCCTGCCACTATTTCAACAATCTCTACCTAAGGCATAACCTAAGTTAATGCAACAGTTGCACCTATTTAAGAGGTATTTTATTTATTAGAGAATTGCAGCAGTATTTTTTTTATATATCTGTATGTTTCATACTGACAGCTAAAGTTGTTAAACTGTTGTTTAATTGTTCACTAATTAAAATGTATGTTCATTCTGACAAACATGCAGTCTTTTCATTTTCCCGCTTAACTATGAACCGTACCATCCTGTACCGTACTGTGACTTCAAAACCGAGGTACGTACTGAACCGTGACTTTAGTGTACCTTTACACCCCTAATAGTAACCTACTGACCCGTCTTTTGCTGATTCAGGTAACCCTTGCGTTATTTTGTAGCGCTCCCTCGAGCGTTCCTTGTAAGACTGAAATCAGCTCTTCATTAATTTAAGACGGTTTGATTCACTCGTGGTTGCATATGTGATCTTACCTCTTTAACTTTGTGCAGAGCTCAATTTGAACTTTGAACTCCATAATTGTGACATTTCTTGCTGTGTTGCCTAGTTAAATTGGATTTTACCACACCCTTTAGATTTTAAATGATGGAATGTAGAGGGTAATAAGGACAATAAGTGAATACCACTGCAGATGTCATAAGAGAGGCTTACTTTCCTTTATTATGCTTGAGGGTATCATGACACAAAGTTTGAAACTCCTCTTTTGTTCTACTACTAGGAACAAACAATCAAGAACTAGGAAACAAACTAGTGGAGCTCTGTTAATGACTGTTACAGCAAAGTTGGAGCTGTTGTCGGAGCGATGTCTCCCTATCAAAGGAGAATGTGTCCCCGACCTGTAGCCTAGTCTTACCCACTTCAGCTCTCCACTGCACATTCACTTTCCTAATTGCCCACCTGTGGGCATTCTAATTGGCTTAGTACCTTTTTTAATCAGGGAGAGTACCACGATTAAGACCCCAAGACTGCCTCCACATAGCGACACGGGAAGAAAGCAGTTAGAGAAAGATGGTGAGAGAAAGAGAGAGGGACTTAACACACCAACAGAGATAGAAATGACTGTTTAGTAAATGAAAACAAAGAGGCATTTTGAGCCACCTCACACACAAGTGAGTACTTAATGATGCGCATTAAAGCAGAGATTTATTAAGGAATCTGTAGAAGGCCATTAGCTACGCCTTTGATTTATTCATCGGGGACCGAAGCAGTACAATAAATATGGAAATAACTCCTGGCCTTTTCAGACCACAGCTCTGGGGAACACCCGATCAGAATGAGAATTTTGATCCAGAGGGTGTTGATATGTAGTTTGGAGATGAGCTCATGATAGCTAGTTAGAGGTTTCTGCCCATGCAGACATAATCACTGATGGCAGAGGATTGCAATGAATTCACTCTGTTTCAATCCGTTCTGCACACACACACACACACACACACACACACACACACACACACACACACACACACACACACACACACACACACACACACACACACACACACACACACACACACACACACACACACACACACACACACACACACACACACACACAAAGGTCTTTGCAAACAGAATGATAACTCGGAATGGAAATTGAATTACGCATAATGCAGTTCACAATGCCATTTTTTCTCTCTCTCTCTGCCCAGTGAGCCAAATACAAGAAATGCATTAATTTGTTCAGATGTAAAAAGTCACGGTCAGGTAGATACTGCTTGTTTTATCCCTCCAACAAACCAGCATTCAGTATTTTTCTATTTAACTATATCAACAGTATACACACTACTGTACAGTACATCCATCATCTATGATAGATGACATTTGAATAACACAGATTCATTAATTAAGATTCTTTCTAAAACTATTCTATCTTAGATTAGGAGATTTGTTATCTGGTATCTCCAAGTGTTTATAAGATGATCAGGCCAATGGAAATAATTGAGACTGTGCTTTAACATCTGTGTATGTAATTAACCAAGGATTAATTAAGAGTTGAGAGCTTGTGTCTGGGCTAATTTAATTTGCCTACTGTGTGTGATGTACAGTATGTACAGTATGCACACACTTTATTCATTATCATGATGTTCAATTTCTTCAAAGGTATTTTTCTCATAGAGTGTAATTAAATTAGAAATAAACAACTAGACCAACTTTGGTCAGCCTACTTCATTTTTCTAATTTAGCTCCATTTCCCAGTATCTCTTTCAGCAACCCTTCAGACAATATGTGTTAAATGTTTTCATGAAGATTGCCTTTCCAACCCCTTTTTCGAAGGGAACATGTCTTGTAATTGGATTGAATTCTGGTCTATTGAGGCTAAAGTTTGTGTACAAGATGGCATCTCCACCTGCTCAACAATGATTCTTCCCAGTATGATTTCTGATTGTTATCTATTATTATTATCTCCATATTTTCTGGAATATTTGTGTGTTGTCAATGCACTTTACAGTAACCCTATATGTCAAAGCTGCACTAATGTATTTGCTATACTAACAAAGAATCAAATTACTACATGTAATGTGAATAGTTTCGCTCATGGTGATAAATCCACAAAGAACTATCACTCAATTCTGCAGTTCCCATCAGTTTTATGGGGCGTTTTAACTTCTTTCAGATCATTGCTTTTGACTTCACATCCTGCAAATTTTCAAAGTTTTGGGCAAATATCATGGCTTAATAGCCATTGTACGTAAGCAAAGATATTTTCACATCTAACTCTGGGTAACTCTCATCTACTGGGCATTGGTGATTGTGGAAACAGTGGAAAGACTAACCAAGATAGTTTTGCTGAGTTTGAAAGAAACATGTGTTACCAATAAGTTAACAAGGTAATTAAGCTCCGCAGATATTAGTTTGGTAAAATAACAAATTGAAGAAGATATGGTTGTATATTTAAGGTAAGTTTTAAATTCACTTGTGTGAGGTAAAAATATTTGTCTCATTAATTGCTGATAAAAAAAAGACATTATTTTCTCATCAGGTTCCAGGCAGGGGAGTTTCTCTGTTTGACTGATGAAACTACACTGTAGCCCAGTTTAGTCTAGTTTTTGATGGAAATGTGATGAAAAGTCTGCTTAAAATTCGCTTGACAGTTGAACGGAATCACGGCTAGTATTGACAAAATTGAGCTGAGATAGTGAACTGAACATTAACTGATCCTAAAAGGAATATCTAGTGTGACATTGTATTTAATGGACTTACATTGCCAATGTTGTACTGTGAGTTGAATGTTCTCCAAATGGATGTTACTTCCTCTCTTTTAGATGTGTAAATATCCAACGTGTTTACCCACAACCACCTACGTGAAGGAACCCATGTGGTGTTTACGAACAACTCAAATGCATTCCCAGAAAACCTTTGGTCTTCTTTAATTATTTAAGGAGCTTCAAGATTCAAGATTCAAGATTCAAGAAGCTTTATTTATCCCGAGGGAAATTATTGTGCAACAGTTTCAATACAAAGGTGGGAAAGGATCAGAGTAACAATAAGCTAACATAATCAAATCAAAATAAAGCTAACATAAAATAAATCAAACAAGTAACTAAGTGTGACAGAGTGCAACAGACATTGTGGTTAAACGTAGGTTTATACAATATACAACAATACGCAGCGTGCAGTTTAGCAGCAGATTGAAATAAAATAAGTACAAACTAAATAAGTGAGAAGGAGCGATTAGTGATAACAGTGTTAAAAATGTAGCAGCATTTCCTACAGAACTAAGTGACAGTATGGCACAGTGAAGTGTAGCAGCATTTCTTACTGAAGTAAGTTACAGTAAAGTACAGTGTAGCAGCATTTTACTGAGATACGTTACAGTAAACCACTGTGAAATGTAGCAGCATTTCCTACAGAACTAGGTTACAGTAAAGCACAGTAATGTGTAGCAGCAGTAAGTTACAGTACCACAAAATAAAGTGATGTGTTGGTGGTATAAAGTGACAGTGTAAAGTGTAGCAGCATTTCTAACTGAAGTAAGTGACAGTACAACTGAGTAAAGTGATGCAGTGATGATATAAAGTGACGAAGTGACATTTTCTCATGATACAGTGTCTCCACTGTTCCTTACCTGACCGGGGGAGATGAATTATAAAGTTTGATGGCCACCGGAAGAAAAGACTTCCTCTGGTGTTCAGTATTACACCGGGGGAGAATGAGTCTGTGGCTGAAGGTGCTTCTGCTGGAAGTCAGCAGATGGTTGAGAGGATGAGAGCTGTTGTCCAGGATGCTGTGCAGTTTAGACAGCATCCGCCTCTCAGACACCGCCACCAAAGAGTCCAGTTTGACCCCCAGGACGGAGACAGCCTTCCTGATGATCTTAATGATTCTCTTTGCGTCTGCTGCCCTCAGTCTTCTGCCCCAGCACACAACAGCAAAGAAGATGGCACTGGCTACCACCGACTGGTAGAACATCCTCAGCATGGTGTTACAAACATTGAATGACCGGAGCCTCCTCAGGAAATAGAGACGACTCTGGCCCTTCTTGTAGACAGCCTCAGTGTTCTCGGACCAGTCCAGTTTGTTTTCCAGGTATACTCCAAGGTATTTGTAATCCTGGACAACATCCACAGTCACGCCGTTGATGGAGATGGGTGTGGGGGCAGATTTACTCCTGCGGAAATCCACCACTAGCTCCTTAATCTTGGTGGCGTTTAGAATCAGGTGACTAGCTGCACACCAGTCGACAAAAGAAACAGATTCAGCTCATTGGCACGTTCAGTACCACCTCCTACTGTCTGGCTACCAGATGGTTTGTAGCCAGTGATGCTCCTCATGCCGCTCCACACGTCCTTTAAATTGTTCTGCTGGAATTTGTGCTCCAGCTTCCTCCTGTAAGTGTCTTTGCCCTGTTGGATCCTCTCCTTCAGCTTCCTCTGGACCTGCCTCATCTGCTCTCTGTCCCCTTCTCTGAAGGCCCTCTTCTTCGCAACATGTCTTTTCCAGTATCACACGCTCAGTCTTTATAGAGCAATACATCACTGTGACAGATCTCATCACTGAACAGTGGCAGGGCAAGTTCTGTTACTGTACTATAATAACCAAGTCCTACTATTTCTAATCCTGTTGCATGTTATATAAGAGGGTGTGTGAAATGGGAACACTAGCCAACACTACTGTTTCATTTGAGCTCTATTTGACACAGATACACAGCTACATTGCTGGGTTTGCACTAAGATGAATTATCTATTTCTTATGTAGAATGGACTGAATGTTAATGGGATATTTCGCCAATTTTACCCAAATATCTTCAGTATATTAATTATAAAAGTAGTGTACTGTCTTTGGTGCCTACAGGAATCTATGGAAGAAATAATGCTGACAGAGTTTAAAGAGACCAGGCAACAAAAATATTCTTTTGGTTTACCTTGCACAGCAGCTGCATACTCGTGATCGCACAAACACTTGAAAATCAATCTTGTCAGGCTTCATGTAATGCGTCTGTGTCTGAACCATTGTGGCACCTGTGAGCAATACTCTTATGGGTGTGATTTACAACAAGGAAAGGTGACTCTAAAGAGGTTAGCCTAGATGCTGCAATAGCAGACGGTTCTGTGTAACAAACTGGAGCATCAGGTTAGCTTTTGTTTGCACTACAGATAATGCAGGATCCAGCATTGATGGGGCTTGAGTCCACAGGGACAAAAAGTCTGGTTATCACAGTCTCTACCGCTTACATTTTAACCATGGCTGAAACAATTACTTGAGTAACTCGAGTCACTTGATTATAAAAATGAATTGAGGCAAAATCTCTGTCTCAATGATTAGTTTAGTTCCTTCTTTTGTGTTATGCGGCCTGTTCAGCACAGGGATCATTGTCCCACACGGACCGTTTTCGCTGATGCACAACACTACATCCGGAAAAGGCAGAGAATAAGTTTGGGATTATTTCACAAAGGTGCAATGTGTCCACTGCAAACTAGAACTGTTATACCACAACAGCATGACGTTGATGATTCAGCATTTGACCCGAAAGCAGCCTGTTATTAACGTCACTTCACCGAGTGCCGCTATTCTGGTTTAAGGAGGGCGGTTGCCATAACTTAGCTGTCATTGTGAATGCCTCTATGTTTAGTTTTTCATGAATGTTAAACATAACGTCACCTACCTGATCAGTTTTTAGAGATTGAGTAAATGCGTCAGTCGCGTTTTGTATACGTTGCTTGTTGCAGGAAGAGAGCGAATTGCTCCCTTGATAATATCTCTAATTGATATTCTTAATAAATCTATTTGTCATTGAAACCTGTTTGAGTAAACACATGTGTCACGTAGTGTTTTATGCACTATGAATTGTTTAAAAATTAAACTTATTCATGGTAAACTGTGTCTCGTCTCTCTGTCCCCCTCCCACACGCGCGCACACACACACACACACACCCACACACACACACACACACACACACACACACACACACACACACACACACCGTTAGATTACCACACCAAATAGGCCTACCCCAGACATAATATATATTTTTTGCAAAATAACGCAAATTATAATACATTTGTACACAGACATCTTACATCTTTTTATCCGATTACTCGATAAAAAGATTTTGATAGCTGCAAAAAGATTTGATAGCTGCAGCCCTAATTTTAACCATTTTGAAACATTTGTTTTTAATACAAAACACTATCTTAGGAGAAAGAAAAGCAAAATTCATATACAATATGAAATAGACCTTAGTGTGTGACACAACATTGTTGTAGTACCCACGTTTTCATTGTATTTGGACCTTCAAGAGTTTCTATATTCCTGTATATCCCTTAGTTGGAAATCCAGAAGTCTCATACTCATCTGATTTCCACCAAGAACATGAACTTTGAAGTGATAAATACATGACCTCTCTCCAAATTTTCTTTGCCAAAAAATAGACTCACTGATGCTTTCCAAGTGTTGCTCTTCAAGTTATTGTGGGCTCAGTCTTTTGAATTTTCTTACTCTTCCTTCTGCACGTTGCATCAGAGCCTTTCCACTACATATTGCATGTTTGACTGTGTGCAGTACATTTTTATGTTTGTCTTTCACAGCTACTCAGGGACTGAGCAATACAACATATGTACCTTCCCTGCAGTCATTTGCATTATGTGTGTGAGGGCGTGTCTTGTGATACCATAGCCTACAGAGGATCTCTTCTGAGTCTTGTGCTTCTCTATCCTTCCATATGTCTCTGAAAACATTCCATCATATGCACACTTTATACATGCACAACCAATCACAAAGCCTCTTCACCTTATACGTACACACCCACCAGCTTTTTCCGTCTCCCTTTGCCTCCAAGGAAATCTAAATAATAATTCTGTGTGTAATAATGCCAGTAATGCCAATCCACACCGGAGCGAGCGCAGAGCGTCCTGCGGGAGTGCTGCCTCGCACACACATCAAAGCCATAATAGAGAGATTGGCATCCAGGCAGGCTGCTGTGTTTGTCTATCTGTGTCTATTACATACAGTAATGTGGAACCAGATGCTCCCACGTGAGCATCCCACAGGGCATAAACCTAACTCTACAATAATCAGATGAATCCTGCATTATTAGGGGATTCTTGTTTTAATGGAAGATCAAGGACCAAGATACATGCTGTACTTTGATCAGGATCATACACCCTAAGAGCAAAAGGTCAACATGAATGTTTCTATTACTGTTAAGCATGTTATTAACCCGTTAATATGCACACTGTCACACTTTGTAGCGAGCCGGTTTGCACCCAGATTCAAGACACCATAAGGGCAGGTTGAAGGAAAAAAGGCGAGCTTTAATAACATAAAGTTGAATCCAAAAAACTGCAAAAACTGACAGGCCACAAAGGAAAATTGAAAAAAAACAAAAAACAACCAGAAGGAATATAAAGCACTGGAGAAAAATAAACTCTAGGAAAATATTTCAAGGAGCCAAAGCGGACAGTCTGACACAGACACAAAGATACACCAAGGCTGCAGTCAAATAGTCCAAAAAATGGCCTCCCATGTCTTTTCCTAACTACTTTTCCTTGACCTCAATGGAAAAGAGTCCGGCTGCACATTCGCATTGGCTCAGCAGTTATGTGACGGAGGATGTTATGGATGTGTATGTTCCAAAGATTGATTACAAAAAGCTACATCAATGGTACATGTGGTTTAGATGACTGCAGATAGGTGAAATAATATAATATATAGACCTTTTTCAAAGATGTAAACCTAAACATTCTAATAGAGATGCACCGATCCCATACCCGGATTGGCTCTGATATTAACTAATTAGCTGGATCGGATATCGGATGAATGAGGCCGATCCAGCATTGGGGTTAGGGTTTTGTATTACATTTTAAAATACCTGTTTACAGTTCACTTTACATGGAAGTGTTATTTATCTGTTTTTCGCTGCTGATGTACAGTTTATTTGTTAATAATTAATATTAAGTAAATTTGAATCAGTTCTTTTTAAAAAGGCTAAATGTTTATGTCAAGCCTGATACCTTCACTCACATAGACAGTTATACGATTCATTCATTTAACAGTAGTATTGGATTGGTATCATAAAAACAACTGGATCAGTGCATCTCTACATTCTAAATGTGCCCTAGTTTATTTCCTGTTGCAGTTCACGTGAATGACATAAACTGACGAGGGCCAAGGCTGTTGCCTAGCAATGGAATTCCGTTAAAAAGGTCTATATATCATGAATAACACAAAAGGTATATATATCATGAATAACACTTGTTGCACACCAGCAACAGCAGTCCAGAAGCTAAAAGTTTTGTCTTGTTGACTCTGTAAGGTTTATAACTATAGTTTTTAGTTTTGATGTTTAAATGCCTCACGATATTTGCTGCAGTGACATTACTGCACACATGGGAACTTTTACAGTAACCGAAAGCAGTCTGTCATTAAAATAAATGCTTAAAGAAAACACACATACATCAACTCAATACATAATTCAAAAAGCAACTTATTTAGCCTGATGTTTTTAATTCAACATGATTGAAACTAATTATCTCTCAGTGAGTTTGCTTTGCCAGCGAAGCAAATGTTATATTCGCCCCTTCCCTCGCACAGAATGGAAGTGAACAGGAGGTGAAAACTGTATTTATGTACTGTATGTATGTATGTGTGTGACCGCACCTTAAGTGTTGCTGCCACAAAGAATTGTGGGACAGAATTAATTTGTTATCTTTGGTAAAGTATAGTCCAACGTATCCTATGCTAAATAAGATAATAAAGGAAGATTGAGACACAATTCCTTATAACTTAGACAATTTGACCAGCTCTTGTCGTGGCTGCCACTTAAATACTCCTAGGTCAGTTCACTCAGTGTTTCCTAAGCAAGGAAGATTATTCTGATGAGGGACAGGTGAAACACATCAAAGGGTGAGGCAGACTCACATAGGTGAAAACACAAGGGCAGGAAGTTATCTGAAATGGGAGACAAAGGCAGTATAAAAAATAAGACAGGGAACACTAAAAAAATGGTAGAACAAGTAGAACATCCCTTAGAACACAACACAACGGAACATGGCACACATTGTGAAAGAGACAGCAGATTTTTTTTTACAATATTTAACTGATGTATTTTGGTATTCATAATTCTAGGCATGATCAGTCATGACATTTAAAGAAACTCCAGAGAGAGAGAGCACAAATATCTACAAATGCACACCAAAGGGCCATACACAGAGACAAACACACAATAACTGATAACTGTTCCATGGTTCAGCTATCATTGTTGAGGCAAAATGCAATACTAAAGCAAACAGTTAACCTTCAAACAGATTGAGGGAGGGGATTTGAGCATATTTACAAAGAGCTACATATCTCTAAACCACTGTTGATGCAGATAGTGGATACAATTCACCAGCATTGCGCTGTGAGTGCATGGTTATATATGCATATGCAAACGACACATTGCTCTCAAAAGCCATCGCTTGAATGGGAATGGATCCAGCTGTTGCCCTTGGCTACAGATTAATATGTGTATCCATGTGCAAAGTGTGTAAAGTGCAAGCGAGAGCCATATCTATCTCTCACACACCTGTGATCCAATCGCACACACACTTCCTTTATGCACACAGAGGGAAAATTTCAGTTTGTAATATGTTCCTAAGAGTTTTGCAGCTCGGAACAATGACGAGCATGTGTGATACACCACAATGCACATATTGATTTGTGAAGATGAATTATGGACAATATGTGTGGCTTGATCAATGAGATCAAAACCATTTAAGCTCTTGAATATAATGCAGGGGTCATTACTAGTCATTATTCATCTTGCATACAGAAAGACAGGATTATGGAGGGTTTAAAGCAAGGTATACCAGAATACCAACTGGAGGAGGACAAGTGTTTACAACAGCAAGTTTTAATAGCTTGTGTGAAGCCGATTAGCAAAGGAAAGTGCTTGTGTCCCAAAGCTCAGAAGAAGAGTCTGGAGTTACCCTTGAATTTTGGGGATCCAATTTCTCAGTTAGAATTTAACTTAGCCAATAAAGAGTAACCTTAACTTTAACATTAGCATGTCACAATTTATTCATTTTCCCCTCAAGGTTTTAACGTCCTTAAAAGCTAATTGATTTTGGGTTTAAGCACTTCAGCAGTTGAACTTCAACTGAATGAACTGAATAAAAAGCAGGGAGAAAGCCTACAGAGGACAATGTGAAAAAGCAGTACGAAGCTGATGCTGATGTCAGCACTCTTAGATGCTCACAATAACAATGCCAAGATGTTTATTAATAATAATGATAATAATAATCATACATTGGACTTATAAAGTGCACTTAAGATTAGCAGGTATAACATTTACCATGTTCATCATCTTAGTTGAGCGTGTTGGAATGCCATGCACTCAACATAAACTCAACTGAGGCTGAGGATGAAAATACCATTAGGTATGCACATATTTTTGTCCTTAAGCAATTTATACTGAGTAACATGAATGTTGCTACCAAATTTCATAGTAGTTCATCCAATAGTTGCATAATTTCACTCAAATCTACTAATATCTATGGTGGCGTTAGAGGAAGTCATCCACCAGATGTTTTGATATTTCACTGGACAGTTGAAAATCTTGACCTGATGATGGCACAGAGTCAGTATAAGTATAAGCACAGTTATTAGGGTACAAATTGTCACGGAAATCCATCCAATAGTTGTTGAACCACCAAAGTTGGGTACCCTAAGTGGTGGATAAAGTCTTGGATAAAGCAATACATGTTACTGTCTAAAAAAACTAACTGGGTACCAGATTTAATGGCAATCCTGCTAATATTTGTTCTAGAAATTAAACTAAACCTATCAACCTGATGATGGTGCTCGAGTAAAAGTCAGGGGATCCCAAGGTTCTGTAGGGTTCATCCACTGGGTACTATGGATGTCTGAACAAAATTTCATGGAAATCCATCCAATAGTTGTTGACCAAACCAAGCTAAGATAGACGCACTTGTCTAAAAAAACTAACCAGGAAAACTGAAAGTGTATACAGACATTTCTCCATTTCGGATCTAATGAATTCATTTCAATCAGAAACATCATCATAATCGTGATCACAAGCTATCATACCCTTTATTTCTCTTTATCGCATTGAGTATCGATATTATCAACAGCAAACTTAATCTCCCTCTGATCCTCCATCTCTTTCTCCTCTCGATCTTCATATCTGTCTTCATCATTACATTTTCATGTCACTGTCGGGTTATCAAGCGTCAAAGTCACCTTTATCCTGTAGATCAAAGCTGCCATCAGTGACTGAAGACTAGGGACTGATGTTTGTGGCCTTCAGTGAGTTAAAACTCCCTCATTGAGTGGAAGAAAAAGGACTGACAGCAACGACACATAGCACCCCGGGATTGCGCTTCATTTCATCATGCATGTGCTTTGTTGGTGCTAGTTGAATTGCTGTAGACTTGCAGATGGATTTAACAGCTGAAATGAGAGCCGCTGACTTATTGGTTATGGGTGCAGTGTTGATTCTTGAGCTGGCGGGCGTCTCCGACTCAGAAAGGGTGCCTCGAGCTGGAGATCCTCATCACACTCCATTAATTGACGGCAACTGCAATCCCATTTTCACTGTTACAATATTTTGCTGCCAGAGGAGAGAAGTGTAATTGCACTATGGTGCACATCTTCCTTTACAAAGCATTTCTTTATGTTTTGACAATGTACATCCAGGCCGAAAAAACCTTTATCCCTTGAGGACCTAGTTTTATCTCAAAAAGAGATATACTGTATATATGAGAGGGATTAAAAAATGTATGTTACAGCCAATACAGCCCCAGTATTATTCCAATTGATGCCATGTGCTCGTCATGCCCCCACACTTACACTTTGAGAGAGCAGAGCGGTGGACTTTTTGGCATTAACTTTGAGGGCGGACCACTCTTCAAGATTCAAGATTCACCATCAAGATTCAAGATTCAAGTTTCAAGATTCAAGAAGCTTTATTTATTCCGAGGGAAATTATTGTGCAACAGTTTCAATACAAAGGTGGGAAAGGATCAGAGTAACAATAAGCTACATGCCCATCTCAATCTCACAATCTCAGATAAGTCTCCGCCAATGTCATTTTCCACAGACAGATCCTATGTAGGGATCATCAAGGACATTTATGTGTGTATCAGTATTAATTTAGGGTGCATCTTTAACCATTTAGGGGTGATTGTGGGAGTGAACTAGTTGGTGTGTTGGCTCATGCATGTGCAAACAATTTCAAGTTGATTAAAGGAAATGTGTATTTGGCATACGTAGGCAAACATTTAGCACATGTTTCTTTAGTTTTTCTTAGTTTTTATCAATGTTAACCAAAGTTTTTATGACCACAGAGTCTTTCAAATGTGGTCGATTCCATTTTAACACTTTTCCAGCAAAGATGGAGTTTACTTATGTTAGCTCTGATAAAGTATGATTGCAATCATTTTGTTACTCTGCAGTTATTCTGCTCTACTCACTAAGAGTGACAATACCTCTTATGAAGAGGAGGAAGCTACTGTATTTAGCCTCCAGTCTTTGCTTGAGTGATTCAACCGTGTCTGCTGTAGGTGTCAGGACCACCTGCTGGTGTCAGGTGGGTTACATTTCACAGGTTAACCTGATAACCTGCCAACAACCCTCTCAGGATTTGCTGTCACATTCAATTACCCCACCTGAGTGACTGTGTGTTTGTATGTGAAAGCAGGAGTGAGAGAGAAAGAAAAGACAAGTCAAGACAGAGATGGAGAATATAATTCTGACAGGAAAGAGATTCATGAGTTTTTCAATGCTTGGGTGTTGTTTACTTTGTTTGTTTTTGTGTGTGCTAATTAATGTTCACCCTGCATAAGCCAAATCCCAGCAGAGTATAAAAATGCTGTCACAAAGTTAATGTGATTTCCGCCGGTGCCTTTGAAGTTGGTCGTGTCATCTTCATCACATTGTGATTCATCATCATTCTGCCGAGTGTTTGACCTGCTCTGGCTCATGAAAACCAACTTTGTCGTGTCACATCTCTTATCAAAGAGTTACGTGTGGAAGACTGATCAGGAGGACTTTTAATAGTCTGTGACAGTGAAGGACATCCACTTGTTGGAATAACCATGAGGTTGGTGACAAGGATTCCTTTTTTAACCTTCACTGTGAATCGTTTTAACCTCAGTGCTCTGTATTGTAACTTTTGCTTCACAGACAAGCTCATAACTTTTCTATTTGCTAAATAATCTATTTTAAGCATTGTAAACTGTAATGGGCTGAGGAGTGTGAGCAAGTGTGTACATCGAGTGTTATTCCAGCGCAAAATCATCCCATGGTCTTTTTCGGCACTTACATACATCAAAAAAGCCATTGAGACAGTTTTTTTTGTGTAACAACTATTAACGGGGAAATCCCGGTGAGTCGCTAACAGCCGGACGTGGCTAACACTGATTAGATCGGGGCAGTACAGTGAAGTCATAAAAACAGCTTTTATATAATATTTACTAATACTGCTCAAAATACCATCAAACTTCTGCAGTAGCATGACTTGAATGGACTTTACTATGAGAGGAGCTGGTACCGGGGCCAGTTGGTAAGTCTTTCAAAACACCCTTTTATAAACTCTGGGTTCACTAACTGCATTGTTGATGCTTTGTTTTATGTGTAAGGACTCTTCTCATGCTACTGCAGAGGTTTGTTTTTATTTAATTTGTAGTGGTCAAAAAAGCCATTTTAATGCCTTCACCAAACTGCCCCGAGCTAATCAGTGTTAGCCACGTCTGGCTGTTAGCGACTCTCCAGGATTTCTCCGTTAATAGTTGTTACACAAAAAAACTGTCTCGATGGCTTATTTGATGTATGTAAGTGCCGAAAAAGACCTTGGGAGGATTTTGCGCTGGAATTACACTTTAATGTAGCTAGCAGACGTTCAAATTACATAAAACCCACAAAAATTCAGAAGGCAAAGCAGGACAGTTGTGCATTACACGTGTGGTGTTGCTGTGCCATCTTTCTATATTGAGTTTTCCTTTGATAATGGCCATCAGTAATAGAAGAAAAGCATTACTGTGATTTTAGTATCCACAGAAACAAAGGCTTTTAACTTGAAGCAGAAAGATTTGAGTAAAAAATAAACATTAGCTCATACTTCTGTTAATGTCTGTGACATTCTTCAGATGTAGACATGGAACCTGGAGTGAGTGGTGTAATGTTTCTGGTATGATGTCAATAAGAGTTTTCTGAGCAGAAGAACTTTTTATAGTTCTTATAAGATCACCCTTTGTGTCCGCACTGCAGTAACTGAGAATGACCGAATTTCTTAGAACCCCATTTGGAGCAACTTCTTTAACGGTCTATTCAGCACTGACAACCACAATTTTTAACCGCTAGCTAACTCCAGCCGCTAAATGAGAGAGATTTAACAAATTTATGCTATATCCTCACGCTCTTTTCACAGCGTAGGAAAGCATATTGTTTTTCCCAGATGAGCAACAATTTTATTTAGCTCCTTTTCTGTAACCAGGGTTTAAATTAGCTTGCTAGCTAACTAGCTGAATTTCCGTCCCATAGTTAGCCTACTGGCAGGCTGGTGGCCAGCAGTAGCGCTGAGTCTAACAGTCTCTCAACTGCTGAAGGACTACTTTGCTGGAGAAGAGTGTAAGGCAGCTCTGGAGACAAACAGCTAGCTAGTTAACTAGTTAATTAGTTAGCCAGCTGTCATTCTCCCGAGCTGCTGCCTGCTCTCCACCTAGCAAAGTAGTCTGCCAGTGGCTTGGACTGATACAGAGGCACCAGCTGGCTAACATCACTTCAGCATTCCTATTGGCATTGCGAATGCAAACAGTGGACACTTCCCCCTTGGGTCTGAAAATGATGACCCACTCCCCTGAGCCACAGCCACACCAATAAATTGTGCATGTGTCTGCCTAGCTGCATACTGAACTTGGCATGATTACTCCACTTTTACCCCACATTTCAGTTTGATGGATTCAAAACCTCCTCCGCAAGCCTTTCTGTAGGTGATTTAACAGGCCCATAAGAAAACACGAAACAAATGTTTTCTCCTCCCTGTTTTCACAGCTAGAGAATTACAAAATCTACCATGACACTGACATATGCTGCTGTTTTCTTTTAATGCCTGGAAAATGGGGCTGTTATTTTTTTCCCATAGATTAAAGCATTATTGGATGTAATTCATAAATCTGTATTCTGAAAAAGGAGAGATAATCTGTCACTGTAGAACAGATGTAATGCTTTTGAAGACCATTTCTAGGGCAGTGTGTGTGTGTGTGTGTGTGTGTGTGTGTGTGTGTGTGTGTGTGTGTGTGTGTGTGTGTGTGTGTGTGTGTGTGTGTGTGTGTGTGTATGTGTGTGTGTGTTGCTGAATATCGCCACTAATTACTCAGGATAAACCCAGTCCTTATCAAGGCATCTGACTGAAAAAGTGTGACAAGATGCATAGTAAACTCTTGCAGTTGACTTGGCTAATACTGATGGCATTCTGTGTTAAATTCGATTGCTCTGTAGTTGTGCAGATGAGGAGAGTGATGCATATGTAAATACACATGCATTGTTAAGCTATAATTCAGTATATGGCAAATAAGGTGCATATGATGAATAGAACCTTCATATAAAACAGTCTTCATGCCTGAACTAAAGCTTTGTGCTCATCCCATAATGCAACTTACAGGTGTCTTATAAGCCACGTTAGCAGTGCTGCTCAGATGGCAGGGTCAACACTAAATATTTATTAGATGGATTATTGTCATTCATTTTGTACACATTCATGTCCAACTGACTCCTGGCTTGTTTTTCTAGCCCCACCATGAGGTTAACATTTTTCTTTCTTAATGAAATGTCTTGACACATATACACATATACATTCATGTCCCTCAAATCCTCAAGTCAAGTCAAATTTTCAGTTTTGACCAAATATCTAAAAAACAAATGATATTACCATCACCCTTTACTGTAGGCCCACTTTGTGTTCACTGCTAATTAGGAAATGTTAGCATACTAACACACTAAACTAAAGTGTTGAACATGGTGAACATTATTCCTACTAAACAGCAGTCTGTTAGCCTTGTCATTGTGAGCATTTTAACGTGATGTTAGCATTTAGCTCAAAGCAGTGCTGTGCCTACGTTTAGCCTGACATGGCGGCTAAAGTATCTGCGCACTCGTGACCTTTCTGTAAAACTATGAATGCCTGGTATAAACGCTTGCGTTTTTCAAATTCCTCACCATCAGCTGTTACTTTCTCAGACTTGACAAAGCTCCTCCTAAGCCAGGAAATTATTCATCTGTTTTCACAGGCTGGTGCTCTGTTCCTGCAGGTAAAATTCCCTATGATTAGTAAACTGATATTGATATGTCAGATCTCCTTTCAGGCATTGTGCAAGAACATGGAACATGGAAAAATATTTCTGCAATTTGACAGCTCAAAACAAAGTAACAGTACTGCCAAATACCACCAATAGAGCTACTATGGGGACACAGGCTTATTAAGCGGATGTTTGAAAAGAGAAATTTTTTTCTCTTTGATAGAACAAAATGCTTTGCACAGCACACAAGCAATTCAACAAATCCCCAGTATTCTGAATAACATGAATAGCACAGCAAAAAGGGCAAAAACACTTGAAATACTTTCAAGGATTATGACGTGGTGGTAATTGTTGATGGAGTTTACTCCCTACACTGAAACATTAATAAAGTACTTTGCCAGAACAGAGTAATAAAATCTACTAAGCCTGTTGCTAAATATATTTAATATTTGTGTGTTAAGAACAATTTAAAGTTCCTGTGTGTAACGTTTTACATGCTTTCTGTGTATTAACCGTTTTTTTTTTATTGTCAATGGGCAAACAGGTGGACTGATTTCTATGTAGGTTTTGGGATAACTGATAACTAAAGAGAGTCTGCTAATGTCAACAAATATGCAGTGGTGGCCTGTGTTGGACCTAAGGCTGGCGGCTATCCTGCGTAATGGCAGAAACTAGTTTGTTTGTTTGTTTCAGAGAACCTTATAAGGGGACATGTCATGCTAATTTTTAGGTCCATAGTTTATATTTTGGGTTTCTACTAGGACATGCATTAATGTTAAAAGAAATTATAAGTTATTTTTCCTATATTGTGTCTGAATATACCTGTATTCACCCCCTTTTTCGAAATGCTCTGCGTTAACGCCTGTCCCTTTAACGCCCCAAGCTGAAAAAGCCAGGTCTACTCTGAATGGTCAGCGTTTCTGGGTCTTCCGCCTCTGCTGTCACCTTGAGGCATCACAACAGTTTAAGAGTCCTGACAGCTCGTTAATATGCATGTTTTTTTTTTAAATACGTGCTTTGTGCATTTGATACCTTCACCGTATTTACAATATGGGATGGGAATATGGGAGACAATATTGAGATCAAAAGCTGGATCTGAAATTGTGCGACTAGACAACCTCCATGTTCAATCAATGCCGAAGCTGTGCAGAGCCGGCAGAATATCTGAGCAGCAGAAGAACTACAGTCGGACCAAAGTTCAAAAGAGTAATTTCAGCTCCATTTCCAAGAAAAAGAAAAGCCAACTTATCTCCCCCACTGTTAGATGACCCATCGCCTCCAAACCCTAACAGCGCTGTGAAGGGATCAATAAAGATTCCAGCATAGGAGGAAAATAAGAGAAAGAGAAATTCTTTTGGGTGCATGCACTGGGTATGTGTGTATATGCTATATGTGGCCCACCGATCTTGATAGTTTCTGACGTCATTTGAATAAAGGGTGCTTTTGCCAAGCACCTGAAATTATCCAGGTGTGTGTTGCCATAACGACAGATGTGTGTCGGAGCAGAAGCAGAATGCTTTGCTGTAATTTGGGGCAGCGACTTGTTATACCAGTCCTCTGTTATTGGCAGTCGATGAGCTTCTACGGTGATGTGGATGTACAAAAATCATGTATTTGTGTGTAGGCATTTCGCACTGTAAAGACATCCTCATCATGCTGAACTGATTCAGCCAGAAGTAATAATAATAATAAAATAATAACCTTAACAAACGTCAACAAACTGACGATGTTCTGCCTAGAAACATACAGTACGCTGAATGAGAGTGAGAATAATCACAGAGTCACACTGTTTCTGTTTGAGCTTCTGTCTCAACGATGCATTACTGCTGCATCTTTTTTGATTCAGTATTCTGCTGAGTAACTTTGTTTTGGATGAGGTTACAGCAAACTGTAAATTCACCCACGCAGTCACGCATAATCGGGCATAAACAAGGCAGAGATGGAAGGAATAAAAGAGAAGTAGCCAATCACTGGAGCCACAAACAGCCCACTTCTCATCTGCAAGGACCGCCTAGCACTGATTTTCAGTTTTGCTTGGCAGTCGCAGTCATCTCCAATTGCCTTGACTCACTGTTCACAACAGTGTGCAAAATGTGCAAAAATCTGAAAAATACTATTTTTTTGGCCTTAAAACTCATATAACGCACAGAAAAAGCAGTGAATCATGCATGAAGTTTATCAGAGCATTAAAACTAAATGTCCGTCACTGAAATGTAATCTGTGTTGCATTTTAAAATAAAACAGGATAAGACTGACAGTATTTGACATTGGTTTTAGTGTCAACAATGAATGTATCCCACTGACAAGTATTGCATGTGAAGCCAAAGTCTGATGTTGTTTTCTTCCACCGTGCCATAGCTCAGAGGAATTTAAATAGAAATGAACGAATATATGAAAATGAAAATAAACAGAGTCAGCTTGTTGTACGCATGATTACGGAATGGGCTTCAGGGGCCCAAGGGCCCAGGGATCCAGGATCCGGATTCACAAAAGGTTGCTGAATAACAACCACAGCAACTACAGACTATACACAAAATGACTACAGAGATGCAAAACAACCTAAACGACCGAAAATGAGCACAAGGAGACACATAATGACATAATAGAAAAGTAAAACGACTAAAAAATAGATGCAAAACTACTACAAAGGGGGTTTTCTGGGTTTTCTTGTTCCTATATATACAGTTTGCATGTCTGTGCTTAGGGCTCATTGTCTTATAATCTCTCTATGGTTGTGCAATATAACATGTTGTGATCTCACTGTAATGTAGGTTGACAAGGTTAGTAAAGCAGTAGTTATGTTGTAGTGTAAACAATCACACATCACTTATCTAGTGATCTGTACTGTTTTTCTAGCTATAAGAATAAAAAGAAGCTAATATGAGCTGTCTATGTACTCAGATATTGGCATGTTATTCAGGCATTTAGGGTAAAAATATTGTGAAAAACAATCAGTAAAGACTCTTTTTCATAAGTAGCACAGTGTGCACCTGTAGCTCTATTTTTGCTTTGAGTCAACAAGTCTTTGACGCTCAGCGAGGCTGATCAGATAGCAGTTAGGGTACTAACTGGCATTCACATTTCACTGGCTACACTTCATCTTCCACTAAAGCCATCTGCGCGTACTGGCACCTTGCCCAGAGCACGATGGACGAGCACTGAGGGGCTGTGTGTGTGTGTGTGTGTGTGTGAGTGTGTGTGTGCGTGCGTGCGTGCGTGCATGCGTGCGTGCGTGCGTGCGTGCGTGCGTGTGTGTGTGTGCGTGCGTGCGTGCGTGCGTGCGTGCGTGCGTGCTTGTGTGTGTGTGTGTGTGTGTGGGTGTATGAGTCTGTGTGGGTGTATGAGTCTGTGTGTCTATGAGTCTGTGTGTGTGTGTGGTCTGCTTTTTTTGAGCCAGTTTGCTCCTCCATACAAACTGTTGTACAATTTGTTAAGAGCTGAGAATACATTCCAAAACATGTACAACAAAATAACTGCAAAATGCATGACTTTAGTGCTATGGGGTGAGACATTTGTTAGCCAGCACTTCCTCTTAATTGGAGAGCTGAGTGGAGCAAAATAAACTGAGGACAAAATGCAATCTAGACCTAATGCATGGTCACCAGTGGTTAAATCTGCTCCATCCTTCCTTCATATGCATCCATTTACTACTGTATATTTTGCATGCCATTAATGGCCCTGCTGTCAGTCCTTGCATGCCCACTAGTAACCACTAAGCCATTTCACCTGACCTTGTTACCTGCCTTCTCAGCTGATCTCCATTACTAATACGTCTCAGTTATTTAGTGAACTGTTACCACTTCCTGACATCTACTGTATGTGGTCTGCTTTTTTGCAGCCTGCTCTTGTTCTGAGGATCTTTTTACCCAATTAAACTCAACCTGCGTACACTTTGCTGACTTTAATCTGGCCTTCTGGCTAACTAAAGACTGCTTTGTTTGCATTGTCCTCTGATTCTTCATGAGCACGGTGACACGTGTTAGAGTCAAGATGCTTGTTAATTTGCAGCAAAGAGTGCAGTCACTCGTGCTTACTTTTTCATTCGAAAATCTGGTGGGGTTTCAAGTCATTCAATGTCTGTCCAAAAGACATGCTACCTGCCTATTCATGTGATTTGTGTTTACGAGCCCTAATTCAAAACATGAATAAACCAAAAGCGAAAAAAAAAAAAGAAACTCTTTCACTTATCAGACAAAATAGTCTGTGTTGTGTGATTTGTGTGTTGTTTTTGCTTAGGTTGAATCCTTTCTATTTCGTTAATGTTTCACTTTTGTGAAGCAGCACTCGAATCACTATGTGTAATTATCACTAGACTCTGAAGAATTTTAGCATCTTTTAGTTAATTCACGGTCCGCAACTTTGACGTTTTTGGTTCAATCCAGCTTGCACCTGTTTTTTGGTGTCTTTTAGCAAACACTCTGAAAAACCTACTTAAATCTACATCTTTATTTTGCAACAATTGGTAGACAGACCAAGTTAGCGTTTAGCTGGTGAACATAGCGGAAGATTAGGGGATCAAATTTCCCCTTAGGATTTGGGGGAGAAAAAAGACCCCATGGGTCGTTTGTACATGCAACTTATTGGAACCCATATTCAGGTTTATAGTGGCAATGACCTCTTGTAGCCGTAGTATTTATGATGGGAGAAAAGGAGGAAGTCAGGTGACGCAGTATAAAGAGTGACACAGGGTTCACACATGGAGGCTATTGGGTAGGCCTGTGGCGGTAAGCAACAAATAAATTAATCGCATGTTGACTTTAAATGAGCTCGAAAACTTTGCCAGTCAGTGTCTCTTCACTCCGGTGCATCTGTTTCCACTGACCCCTCTTTCTTCCTCAGCGTAATGAAGTGGTGTTCCACAAGACGAAGGGACCCCTGCGGACCCCTGGCGTTACCCAGAGTGCAGCAGGAGAGCCCTGTGAGTAGCATTTTAGAGGACAGGCTAGTCAGAATTTGGAGGTATAAAAACAAAGCTGGAATTGGTTTCAACGCCACAGCTGCCGTGTGGGAGCACCTCAGGTTCAAACTGAATGAGCGCGGTGAACCCCTTCACCTGAGCGAGCCGCTGTGTTGAAATAGACTGAGAGTCCATTTTATTCATTGTTTTGGGTTGTTTTGTTCATTCATTTTGGATATTTAAATGTCTTAGAGTTATAGTGTTAAATATTCTTAACTTGAATTATTATTATGCCATTACCATTATATCAGTTGAGAACTATCTCAAAACGTTTTTTTCAATACTATCGCTTCTTCCAGTAATTTCTGGGACAATTTATCGCCCAGCAAAATTCGTTATCATGACAGGCGTAGTGTTGGGGTGGTGTTGCGCAGCCACCAAATGATCTTATCAATCAGTTCAGCTTCCGAGATGTTGTAAACTTGTTTAGTTAATGGTTGAGTTAAAGCCACACATATGTAACTGTAAGCACTTGATCAATTCTAGGAAGCCCATTTTTACCAACTGGTTAGAGACTACCAGTACATCCTGGCCAGGCTCCAGCAAGAGTGGAGCATCAATGTTACTGTAGACTGGTTTGTTTTTTCTCTGTTGATTTAACCATCAAAGGAAATTCACAGCAAACAGCGTGGGACAGAAAGGCCATATCATATTAGATACATGATGGCTTAAATAAACTTATACATCAGATAAGACAGTAGACTCACTACACAGTGAAAAATCTCTTTCAACAGCCGGTTAATTATTGTATGTCTTGTATTGTTTTGTTGTTACTTAAGCAGTTAGATAATTTAGGTTGTGTCACTTACCATTTGTGTCTTGCCACTTTACTACTTGTGTCTTGTCTAGTCTAAGCGTGGGATAGTGAGAAACGCAATTTCAATTCCTTTTATGTCTTGTTCATGTGTAGAATAAAGCTGACTGACTTTGATTTTTTGACTTTGATTATTGAATTAGTGAGAAATTAACGTATACTGTATGAGTAATGACTAGTTTGGATGCAGACCTTTTACTCCTATCCAAAGAAGATCAAGAGGATACGTCTGAATTTTTCTTCACAGAATAAAATCTGCCACAATGATGAGGGTGATGAAAAAATTGTGTCCAATGACGTTGCCTGAGGAAGGCTGGTGAGAACTTTTGAAGCAAAGTTATCAAAAGGAGCTCTTGCATACAAACACCAAGAAATACCATCCAGCCCTGTTGTCGTCAAAGCATTTTTAATTCCTTCCCCCCTCACCGAACTGTTGCCAGCCCCTGAGTTACTATTTAACTCTAATTTCAAGTGAAGCTAGCTCTCAGGTCCTATTTTAACGGAGGGTATGAGGAGGCAGCGGGAGCGGCATTGTGCTTCTCATTATCACTGGATCCAACTGCACTTTTACCCCGGGCTACTGGCAAAGCTCATTAAAACAGGCCAACAATGGAGTCACATTCAGAACTCAGACATTTATCTGTCAGACTTAGTGTGGAATTTCACAGGCATGTTTTCTTTCTTTCTTTCTTTCTTTCTTTCAGATTCTTGTATAAGTCATGCAGCTGTCATAGGAGGAGGTAATTTGGAGCTGCCACTTGGTAACCCTTGGGTGATCGAGTCCACACCTTTTTTTTTCATTAAGAAACACAACTCCATACTGATCATTCCCTCTTGCTTGGTCTTTATCCGTGCCATTTTGCATACCCTGTGAAATCCTTTTCGACCCTTATTTTCTGTTACTATGAAAATGATTTAACCTTGGGTGTGTTACTGGACCTGGGTATTTCAACTCAATATGTTGTTTCAAAGCTGTTGCCGATGGTGTTAATGACTTTAAATGATTGTATGGTTGGAAAGTGGTTGTTTCCGGTGGGCTTTGTTTTGTTGTGGGCATCACTTTTATTTTAAAGTGCAATGCCAGAAGTCGAGCTCGCTACAAAGATGCCTACTTGCACACCCACACATGTTTTTCACAAAGGTGAACAGTCGCCAGACGCTGTTTGGGAAATGATACAATGAAAGGCTCCAGGCAATGGATAATAAGCACCTAGCTGGAGTGGGAACAAGGTATTTCTTGTTTTATGTATGACGAGGATCTACATTTTGGCTTTAATTATTTTTTGAATGAAATGTTTGTTTACTTTAATGGTCGCCGAGATAGCTTCACCTGTCAATTATCGTAACTGCATATGGAAGTGTATAACAGTATATTTATATAAAGGGCTCACTGTTGTGGTTTTTTTCCTGTTACAACAGCTTTTATTGTGTTTGATGAAGAAGGACGGATATGTTTATGTTTGGGACGCTTCAATCGTCTTCAGCTGGGGTCCGCTACAGATGGGGCTGACGTTTCTGCCATGGTCTTATTTTGAAGTTCTCTCCTCTTATGCCATGTCTCGTTTTACTTCCTGTCTGTTTCCCTGCTGGTCTTCCCTTATAACAATTGTTTTGTATCTTCCCTCTTCAGTGTGTCTGTCTGTATTTCCTGTTCCCTGCCAACTCCAGCTGTGTCTTGTCCTGTAAATAGTCCTGTCTATATATAGGCCCTGTTTAGATGGAGACAATCAGGACAGGAAACGCAAAAGTGGCGTTGCGTTCTTGTTTTTTTTTGTTGTTCTCACTTTTTTACACCACTCCCCCTGTGAAACTCGATGTAGTATGCACGCCAGTAGGCCAGGTAGTACTGAAGCACTGCTACATGACACCCATAGAGCTTGCGCATATATAGAAACTTCCTTCTATTCCTCTCCTAAGAGCGGAGAAGCAGGAAGCCATACAGTGTGACAGGGATCTGCAGCCTCCCACCCAGGCGACTTGAATGTTTGACTGATGGAAATGGTCCCACATGTTTGTTGTTGTTGTTTGCCTGTATTGCACATGGATGTTACGTAAATGCGTACGCGACGTGAGCCAGCATGAGCAGATCAGAGCACACTTTTTTTGTTTTTAACCCTTTAGGCCAGGTGTGTCAAACTGCTCCAGTAAAGGGCCGCTGTGGCTGCAGGTTTTCATTCCAACTAAGCAAAAGGTCAGGTGTGTTCTTGCTTGGTTGAAATAAAAACCTGCATCCACAGAGGCCCTTTACTGGATCAGTTTGACACGTGCTTTAGACGGAAACACAACACTGGAGATTTCCACTCGGGTGTGTGGCTTTTTTTTTTTTGGCGTTTTTAAGCCCCAAAAACGCCGTCTCGGTCTGAACAAAAGGCAGCTGATAAAATATTGTGTCGTTATCACTCACAAGTGTTGTTGTGTAAACAGGTCCACCTGTCTGCTTCAGAACCGTGACAGTTTCAGACTTGTTTCTCAGAGCCATGCACAATTTGCGCTACATTGTGAGATGCTTTTTTTTCCTACTGGAATCTGTACTGACTTCATATGAATATAGCTGCGTCTGAATTTTCAGTTTCTCCAATGACACTGTTCAAATTCGTAGCATTGCCCTCAGTGGTAAGGGGTAAAGTGCTAACAGATAGTGTTCCACCCCCCTTGTGTTCCCAAGTGTTTGTCAGAGACTGAAAAATACAAACAGAAACAGCCTCCCTTGTGTGAAGCCTCAAGTGGCTACTCAGGTAATCACTCATGAATCCTATTGTTTTTGTTAATATTAAAATGTCTAAGGTGGAAAAATTGTTAATTTGCTCATTTTGAAGTAAAACAAAGACATATTAAGCTGGCGGACAGCCTCTACTGACCGGATGCCACTGGGTGCATGGTATATCCAACCTCCATTGGCTTACAGTCTTGACAAACCAAAAGCCATACTTAGTGGGCAGTGGAGCTCCATCAAGGCCTTTCCTTCCTCAGAATGACAAAAGGATATTAGATGTGAACTATTATAAGACTTAAAATTCTGGCACAGGTGAATTTATAGTAGTTGACTTTAGCAGAGTGAGTGAAAAGCTGAGGAAAAACAGCTGAGCCCTCTGTGCATTTTGTGTCTTACCTGTCTATAAATACATACATACGGTGTCTGTGGTGTGTATTTGGTGTTTATTGTTTTGCACCTTGAAAGTGAAAATATTTTTAGAAAGTGAAGACATTTTGGTCCTCGCCTTCAGACGGACCTTCAAGGGCCTGTTTGTTCAGATCTGGTTCTAAGGTTCAGGTTAGGGTAGGCTTAGGGGTTAGGCCTTTAGTTGTGATGATTAAGGGCGTTTTTATATTTCATTTCTCACCCCTCAGCTTTCACATTTGTTATGTTGTTCCGTACATGAGTAGGCTACACTTGTCGCGTGTGTCATCATCATCTACGTGATCTCTACGCTTTTATCTATGTTTGTGTAGAAAAGGTCGTCTGTCGTCTAATTTCTCTCTGAATTAGACGTGGTGATGTGAATAGCTATAGAATAATATTCCTGCAAATTACCATATTTGGTTATGTAGGCAACATATATACATCAGTATTGAATAAAAAAAAAAAAAATCATAAGCAGTGAAAAAAAACTCCTTATACGTAGCAGTGCACTTCTGTATTTTGGTAAAGTAGGTTTATTACGCCTGATAAGAACCATACCAGAGTACACTTGAACCATACTTGAGGCCAGCTTTTGTGGTGCACAGTGTTCACACTAATCAAACAAACTGGACTTTAGAGTCAAGTGTACTGCGATAACAGCCAGGATTCGGTCACAGCAATATCGATTTGAAACTGATCCGTCTTTGTAGTTGAGCCCGAGCAGACAGCGGGAGAGACTCCACTGATCTAACATCCTTCACTCAACGACCTCCCTGCAAGCAAAGAACAAGCAACGGCAACACAGAGGTGAAATGTGTGAGCGACAGTGTGAGTGTGTCCTGTTTTTGAGAGCAGAAAGGTGTTTGGACTACCTCTCTGGAATGTGTGTGTGTATTTTGTGATGGAGTATGCATGAGTGCACACATGGCAAGTTGTGTGTGTGTGTGTTGGCACGATGAGTTTAGGCAGCGTGACACCTCCCGGAGCCCCCACCCCCGCTCACCTATCCCCTAATCTCTGCCGACTCCCAAGTGAGATAACAGAGCTTACTGACATTTGAATATTCCGACTCCTCGGCTGGAATATCAATTAAGACCAAGGCGGCGCTCGCAGCTTTCTCGCGTCTCTTCTCTCCTGCTGTGCTCGTTTCTCCTGTCACTCCAGCGGCCTTATTGTTGAGAAAAAAAAACAAAACCCGGTTAGGACTGACCAGGTTTTGCACCACCATGGGAGGTTTAACAGCAGAGTTTGTGCTGAGCTCAAGTCCTCTGCTCTCACCGTCACCGAGTAGCTGATTGTCTCCAGGCAATCAGGAGAGATGAGATGCGATGCCGGCGTTAGATAACAGATACCTTTCCCTTTTGATCTATCCTCTTTCCGCAGAGCTCTGTGCAATTTCGGGGAATTGATTTGATTAAATTCCCCTCTAATCTCGCTGCCTCCTGCACATTAGAATGTGTGGAGCTGCGTGTGAAGTGCAGAATTGGGGGGAATGATGAGAAATTTCCAGTTGCTTTGAGTAACGAGCAGCCTAAAAAACGGAGGGTTGCATAAATCTGCATACATAACCCAAATGTAACCAAGAGCATATTGAAATAAAGTCATTCATCCTCTCTGTCATGTCCTTCTGTCAACTTACACTTCTCTGGCCTCACAAGAAAGTAAGATGACTACATTATTCATTATATTTAATATTGTGCAGATAGAGCTGTGACGGAGCCACTTAGAAGAGTGTTTTTCGTCTCACACGTTCACACTAGCATATGCTAAATCCAGAAATGCTGAGAAGAAACACTTCTGCAGTGTTAATTTTTCCTGCTAGATGAATGCAATAATTTCAAACGCAGTGGGAATTTGTGGAAGCCCGGAGCAAAGCAGTTCAAAAGTTCTCATAATGATGATAAACGTTCTGAAGTCCCAATTCAAAACTCTTAAAAATGTTGGACTCAGTTCTCAGCTATGGAGGGAAAAAAAGAGGGAGGGGAAGAAACAGATGACAGAGAGGACAAGGAGGAAAAGGTAAAAGGTGCAAAACTGAGAAAATCTGTTATAGCAGATTGCTATATACTGTAGCCAGCCTGGAGACATGCGGTCGGTAAAGGAAGCATTGACTTATTGTGTCCTGCTTGAGCTGCCTTCTCAAAGAAGCGCTGCTGTATCCACCTGACTCAAAAGAATCTGCTGAGTAACTTTGTTTGGGATGAGGTTACAGCAAACTGTAAATTCTCCCACGCAGTCGAGAATCACCCAGCATAAAGAAGGCAGCGAAAGAGGGAATGATAAAGCCTGAGCTAATTTCTCTGCGCCCAAAACAACGACTCATCATCCGTTTTGCCTTCCTCTCACTTCATGCTGTTATATTATTTTTACTCTCCCCTTCTTTCTTTTTCCCTTCCCCTTCTCCCCTCGCTCCATCGGTCCATCCCCTCCCCACCTAGCCACAGTTGTTGCCTTGGTAACAATACAAAGAGATTTTCTTTTTGCAGCTCTGTCACCGTGGCAACGCTTGGCTTTCCTCCAGGCCGTTGTTGGAAGCGTGCCGCCCTCCAGTCCGCTCCAGCCGCCTTGTACTGTCCACCGTTGGATCGAGGCTATCCATTGCATGGGAACTGCTGTGCTCTGGAGGCGATGCAGATACTTCAAGATGGAGGGTCTGTGGCCGTGAAACTGCTGGAGATTCAGTGTTTTGACTGTGGCTATGGTGATTATTTAAGTGTCTGGATTATAATGGATTTACCAGCATTCTGAATTGTTTTCTGGTTTTGGTTTATTTGCATTGAAATCCCATCCTTTTCACAGTCGTGGATAAATAAAAAGAGGCTCCTTCAAACTTCAGATCTTACCCCATTATTATCATGTTTTTACATGCCCTTCATTAATAAAAAAATGGATGATTGTTGCTTGTGTGTTCATGGTTGAAGTGTTTACAGGAACTGCCAATCAGTAATATGGCATACTTCCAAGGGTGAAATTTAACAAATGTAGGCTAAAAATGAATAAAGAAGAATTCAAATTAGCTCAAGGAATAATCCACAGATAACTCACTGACTCCATATCAGCAATATGTAGTTGCTGGGGGAGCTATTCCCTAACCTGACACGCCAGATGGTTTGTTACACAGAACCATCTCAGAAGCTGTCATTGAAAACTGTTTGGAAAACATCTTTTCCTTGGAGAAAAAACGTCAGTGCCATTCTTTCCTTTTGTTTCAGTGGAGAAATACTTTCCAGTTCTGGTACAACTCATGCTATTGCAGCATCTACGTTAACCTCTTCAAGAGTGGCCAGTGGAGTTGTTTTGAACAGTCCCCTCTCTGTATCATCACAAACACCTAAATCATGTCCGTAGCTGCCAGTAGCTCCTCACAGAACACTGATTGGTCCGAGCCACGATGGATTGGAACCAAACATATTACTTGATGCCTACCAGATGGATTTTCGTGTGATCCTGTGTGATCTCTTGATGTGAATTCAACTCCATGCAAAGTAAACTTTTCCTTACCCCATTTTCAGAATGTCCCATGGTACGGAATGTGCAGGCGTGGATGCCTGGCTAATCCTAGCATCTGAAAAAAGTGTTATTCATAAAAATGCTGGAAATCCACTTCTCGAACCTCACACTTCACAACCATAGACACCAAGGGACACTGACAAAACCCATTTATAATAACTATTTTCATTTTACACTATCAATACATATTCTGACATGTATGTGGGTCAGAATGTCCAATCAACATGATATGCTGCTCTATCTGTTTATATAAGCTAAGGGTATTTGCCCTTTGCTGAATATATATTGACATGCAGGCAAAAAAAACAACTAAATCAGCTCAAACTTTTATATTATCTGACAAGTCTGAAGTTTTTTTTCCTGTGAAGACTAAAACAAAATGATCGATTTTGGGGAACACTAGTTGTGACATAAATACTAATACTACTAATAGTTTGGCCCCAAATATTAGGTCTGATAACTGAGCACTTGTTTGACTTGTGGAGAAAGAACAATGATGTTGGTGTTGAGAAGAGTAGCTGAGAGTCACTTTTCCTCCACATGGGCCCATAATTGCTTGCTTCACCCCTGCTGGTGGAACAACGATATTGCTGCAAACGCTAATGCTGCACAGCTGGTACTGAAACTGTGCGGCACTTGCGAGGTGTAGCAGCCAGTTGGCAACTAATGGGCTTATTACAACAGCACCAGGAGACATGACATTTTGGATGTATTGTTCCAATGAGTAAAATGCACTTTAGAGATGTCACACTAATGGGATTGGGTTTTGGCAGGTTGGTTCTGGCAGGGGTTGGGAATTTCTACATTTACCAGGCCTAAACCTGGCATCAATTATCTGGGAAGTGATTACACTTGTGTAAGAATGTCAGTGTTTTGTTGTATTTTGTCTCAGTGTCAATGAGTTGTTGTTTTAATTTTTTCCAAATACTGCGTGACAACTCTGCTTCCCATCAAGGCCCTATTGAAAAGATTGCTCGGGGTATCATCTCTGCTGATTAGTCTCCTCCCTACCCTCATTGTTAGGGTGACTGGCAGGACACAATAACAACAAAATCACTTCAGTCCGAATAGAAAAACAAACAAAAAAAAGTTATATCCAGGCTGTTATACAGGAATAAAGGGCAATTTCACAGATTTTACACACTAACACACCTTTTATGATGTTTTTTGTGGCTCTGCAGGGAAAATGTCATCATTACCACCTTCTTCCCTGTTCCAATGATGGTGGTGCCTATTACTGTACAATGGGTCATCTATGTGTGTTATTCAAAGATATAATATGTTACTTCTTCACATTAAAATGTCAAAAAACAACAAGACTTGTTGTATATTTTGTTGAGCAACGTACTATCATTATCTAAAATACCACAATTCCAATAATGCTCATCCCTGAGAAATCTGTACTTTTATTCAAGGATACATCATCCTTATACAATATATCAATGGTGTCATACAACCTTTGCGCATGTCTCAGAGAATCAAGCTGAGCAAATTTCCACGACAGTTCAGCTCGCAGCCCCTCTTGGACATCGGAGAAACACCAATTGTTAATGTGAAACTGCTTTATTCAGGTTTTTTTTTTTTTTAACAGTGTCAGCCACCTGGTCCTGGTCCTGGACCTGTTTTGGAGAGGAGGAGACCTCTGCGGATAATTCATCCCCCAGTAAAAACCTCCTGAATGATGAACACTGAAGGACCCTAATCGGGAGAAACTCACTGCAACATCTCTTATTATCACATGCTCCTTCACATAACCAAACTGTTTTGTTATTGTTTGTAATGAGAGACCCTAAGGGGCAGAAAACTTCATAATATAAATTTAAGAAGCATCTATACAGCTTGATTTTGTCTCCAGAAGTGTGTTAATCCCCACCTTTAGATCCAGAGTTTCACTTTTTAGCTATATATATATATATATATATAACACTGACATGTAACATCAACTTTGACATTCGCTTGTGAGAGAAAGTGTCTCGATCCGTGTTGGCCTGCTAAGATTTCACCCACGGCTTGTTGACTATCTCTTCTACAGAGACATTGAGACAAACCTCAACTCTTCCGACCCTACACCCCACTCACAACATACAGTATATGTACATTATAATGAGGTAGTCAGACTGAAAGAATAAAAAGGTTCCTGTCACAGTTCGAGAACTGCTGTCTAAGGATACAGTGACACAGCAAAAACACTATTGAACTAAGGACATTGACTGTTTGCTTTTCTTAGATATTCTGTTCTGCTTTGTTGTGTCTCCTATTCTTTGTAAGGTCAAACACATTCAAACATCTTATTTAATTTTCTAAACTGATAAAAGTGGAGTAATTATGTTTTTACGTTTTTTAGCTATGATCTTTGTTAAGTAATGAAAAAGCTTGATGCCTTTTATAGCTTGTTGAACAATCTCCTCTTGAAGTTAATCACCCGTTTCGAATGTTATCGGCCCATTAAATGG